>NW_022631030.1:6780629-7270436 GCF_010015895.1 Lontra canadensis | reverse complement strand
CAAAAAAAAAAAAAAAAATCTGAAAAAGTTAAAATCAGGGGCACCTGGGTGGCTCAGTCAGTTAAGTGCCCACCTCTCAATTTTGGCTCAGGTCACCATCTCGGGGTCCTGGGATGGAGCTCTGCATCAGGCTCCACGGTGGGCATGGAGCCTGCTTGAGACCCTACTACCTCTCCTTCTGCCCTTCCCCCTCCACCTCTTTCTCTCCCTCTCTTATGAAAAAAAAAAAAAGTTAAAAAAAAATCTTAGAAATGAGAATTGGAAAAATGGCTCTTTCCAAGGAGGCTTTTTTTTTTTTTTTTTTTTTTTTTAAATCTTAACGGGTTGACACTTACCAGTACTAGTGGGCTGCTGAGGGTCCTGCGAGGACGGGGAGCTTTTCTCTGGGGCATCTGAAGCCGTCTCGTGATCGGTAACTAGGAAAGGGGAAAAACAGAAATCTGCAACTACGGAGAGCAGTCTTACCCACATGGTGCTTGGGACAATAGGTTGGGGAATGGACACGGCTGCTACCTGCCTGGGAGGTTCTGCGGAGACCTCAGCACTACGCGCCCTGCAGCTCTTGCTCTGGTTTTTGAATCCGTCCTGCTGCTAGCCCATCTGCTAGGCTGCCTGGCTGAGAAGTATGGCATGGGGGGCTACAGCGCTGTTTCACAGGAGTGTGCTAAGGCTGTTTGCTGTCTCTGTCTCCATCTACATGTTAGTCCTTCTGTCTGTCTGCCCGGTCCCCTAGCTCCCTCCTTATTTATTTGTTAGGTGGCTTTGGAGTCCGTCACAGACTGGGTTGAATTCTGATGTTGTTAACTTGCTTGCTGCCAAAGTGGGTTTTTTTTTTAAGATTTTATTTATTTATTTGACAGAGATCACAAGTAGGCAGAGAGGCAGGTGGAGAGAGAGAGGAGGAAGCAGGATCCCTGCTGAGCAGAGAGCTCGATGCGGGGCTCGATCCCAGAATCCCGAGATCATGACCTGAGCTGAAGGCAGATGCTTAACCCACTGAGCCACCCAGGCACCCCAAACCTAATCGTTTTCTATTAAACCCGATACTAAAGAGATTTCAGAATGCAAAACAGTGCAATTTTTCCAACATTTTGATGTTGCAAAAATAACAGTTATTCTTCCACAAAAAGATGCCATTTCTGTTTATATGTAGTGGATTATTTTATAAATAAATATTTAAACTATTTTTTCAATTTTAATTTCTAATATGTAAATATTGACAGGTACAATTCACATAACTAAAAATTCTTTGGGGTCCTCAGCTATTTGCAGGAGTGCAGAGGAGTCTCCAGATCTCTAAGTTTGAGCACTGTTGCTCAAGTTTGTTTGTTTGTTTTTTTTTTTAAATCCCACCTCCAGTTAAGTAATAGGAAATCAAGATTCCTCATTTGGAATACTAAACAATGAAGTAAATCATTTGGAAGAGGGTCTGATCCATTCCTGCTCTGTTCTCCTCTAAGTATCACACTTCCACAAGCATCGCAGTGTGGATTTTTCAACGGCAGACACTGCTCACGTCCCTGGATACGGTGCTTGCCCGATCTTCATTTTCCCAGGTCCTACCACACAGAGTATGGGAATGAAATGGGCCAGAATCCTTGGAAATGTGTTTTAAAGCACCCTCAGCTAACCAAACTTTTTAAGCTCATTGGATGAACAAAATGTGTGTAGTATCTGTATGTCAACGTAGTTGCTTGCTGAAGGGTGAAAAGCCATAAACACATGGAAGCGGCCAAGAGCTGGTGTTGGAGCTGCTCTCTGAAGACTCAGTGGAGATCGAGCTGTGGGTGCTAAGTAATCCACAGTTAGATCAGAAACTAAAGTCAAGCCTTATCTACTATTATTATTATCATCCTATTATCCTCCTGTTATTATTATTCTTATCCTATTTTTATTAGAAGCATTTTATGACTATGATTTTGAGTCCTTTGAAAGTATGGCCATAATGGAGAAGAAACATTTCCCCTCTGGAGTAATTTTTGTAGATGGCCTGAATTGTAGCTGAAAAGTAAACATACATACTTTTTCAATATCACTGATTCTCTTGTTGAAGAATCTGAATGTTGGGGACTCCCGGGTGGCTCAGTCGGTTGAGCGTCCAACTCTTGGTTTCGGCTCGGGTTATGATTTCAGGGTCATGAGATCGAGCCCTGCATTGGAATGCTCAGTGGGGAATCTGTTTGAGATTCTCTCTCTCCCCATGCTCTCTCTCTCTCTCTCTCTCTCTCTCTCAAATAAATAAATAAATAAATAAATCTTAAAGAAAAATAAAAGAATCTGAGGATCTTTCAGAAGCACCCGCCCCGGCCATGAGCTATGCTCCACTGATAGCAGAGGCTGGACTGGAGGGGGACGAGTCATGGAGAGGCAGGGCTGTGCGTCAGATTACGGTAGCAAGCCCAGTCTGTGGGGCCCCAGTCTTCTGGAGGCAGCTTCCTCAAGACTTGCTACTTTTGGTTTGATGAGAAAGTGACTGGTGGAAAGCACATGGTAGTGAGGGGGGAGCCGTTAGCCACAGCAGCAACCCCCACAGGGCTGCAGGGTGCTTCTCCCATGACGGCATGCTCCTTAACCAGTGCCTTGCCTTTCTCAACAAACGTATCCTCACCCAGCTGCTCCCTCCTTTGCTAGTGTGAGTGAATCCTTGCACTTGAGGAATTCTTTGTACATTGAGAAGTACCTTATAAAATAACGAAGGTCAGAGTCTTATTCATTACAGATGTGTGATTCATGGTACTTCTTATTAGATACTTCTTGGCTCAGGAAGTTTGCTAGTGGCGCCTGGGTGGCTCAGCTGGCTAAGCGTCCGACTCTTGATTTCAACTGCAGTCATGATCTGAGGGTCATGGGATCGAGTCCTGCCTCAGGCTCCGAGCTGGGCTTAAAGCCTGCTTGAGAGTCTCTCTACCTCTTCACTGCTCCCTCACGCTCTCTCCCCACCCCCCTTTCTCTCAAGAAAAGGTTTTCTGGAGCTTTAAAATTATTTTTTGTTTTTGATGAAGGAATCAGAGAACACATTCTGAAAATGCGTCTTTACATTAACTATTTGATGTTTTATTAATTTTTTTTTCTGCCCAGAATATTAACACGGTTAAAGTAAAACCTGCAGAACAGTTGTAACAAAATAAATCTAAAGAGGAATCATGGCTTAATTTGACTGTGTAAGTGTTTTATATTAACATAAAATAATACGGGCAAGTTTAAATTTATTTCAGTGGCTGTTATCTCTTTTTGGGTTGACTACAAAGATAAAGTATGTCTCAGATGACCTCCCTGAAAATGTGACTGCAATAAAACTATCTAAGGCCAAGTCAGGCCGGCTGTCATTATCAAGAAGCAAGCATGACATCATTTGCATATGGCTCCCTGCAAGGCTTTCCGCACAACTGGGGTCCCGGATGTTGGAACAGGTGCTCTAGGAGGCTCCGCTGGAGAAATTTCCATCATGAAAGGAATTGGCTGTTAAGGAGAGCTTTGTGGACCGTGATCTCGCTCTGAAGGACTCTTCCCATTCCATTTAATTTCATTTGATAGTGTAACAGTAAGGTAAATTAAATGATTAAAGACAGTCATTCGTTCTTCTTACCCAAGTCTTCAAATCGGAAAGGTGCTACCAGTTTTCCTCCTTGTAGGCCTTTGTGTCGGATCACGCAGTCCACTGTTGAGTTTCTGCTGTGTCTGTGGACTCTGAGGACGCTGCTGCTGTTACATTTCTTCCCATTCGTTTCAAATTCATGGTGGGTCTCACCTATGGGGTGTAGGAGGTTGTGGCTACTTAATACCATTGGGTGGGTTTAGTCCTCTCGGAGACCAATGGCCTTGACATCTTGGCAAACCTGTTAGACTTCTAAGTCATTCTAGATTCGCTCAGCTGCCTTGTGCATGCTTGGCCCCAGTCCCAGAGGGAACCAGGTGAAGGACAGTGCTTAGGTTTCTATTAACCGTCACTACTGGAAAATAAAATCCAGAGCTTACGGTGATGACACAGGGACAGCTTGATGTTGCCAAACACAAAGACCCAAGACCTACTCAAGGTGAATTGATCAGGCAAATGAAAGGAGAGGTCTTGTAATGATGTAGAATTGGCATTGGACGGAATCTCTCTCTGAGTGTGTAAAGTCCAATGTAACTTTCATTACGATGTAAAGAAACTCTAAAGTTCCCAAACGTGACCATTAGTTATCCTTCTGTCAACTGAACCCTGCTTTAATCTAATCAAAGTTTAGATTCTTTGGTACCATAATATTTTTACTGAGGGCATGACATCGTAACGCACTTTTTCAGGAGGATCTTATCTGCCAGGATAATAACTATATCATACCTATATACGAAATTCTGTTGAATTTTAAGAAACCATAATATCCCATTTCAGGTGTCCACTTTCTTTTAAGTATAAACATCTAATCCTATTATTTGTGATAGGTTTTCAAGATGAAGGCACGGTATCGACAGGTTATAAAGATAATTTGTCCGGAAAAATCCAACGGATTGTTGAAAGCTATTTTGCCGCCGCTGACACCACCAGAGGGTGCCAGAGGATTTAAAAAATTCCTTGGAAATTGTCGTAGGAAGGAAAACAAAGGAGGAAAGAGAACACTGTCCTTACCAGTGAGCTCTATGTCATTCCCTATAATCCAGGTTATCTGCGGAGGGGGCTTACTTCTCACGGTGGAGCATTTAAGGGTAACGTGTTCTTTTCCGTCTTGCGTTCTGATAACTGAAGCTTCCAGGGTTGGTATGGAAGGTGTTGCTGGAAGAGAATTAATTTTTCTGTGCTTACTGAGCTGGTCTGCGTATCCCAGTAAAGCACGGAGTCTAATAGTCTATAGGGATCATGGTAGTGTATGGTCTAAATAATGGGCTTTTTTTTTTTTTTTTTACTTGATCTTTCCCAGAATACAGTTAAAGGGCTTTCATGTACTTGTAAACCTACCTTGGCTCTAGTCCACATTGCTTGTCACCCAGTGTGTGATTAGTCCCTGGAAATTCCCAGTGTCACAATAGTAATTTTTACATTTGCTATTTGACTGTGTTTGGGAGAACACTAGTCTAGTTACATCGGTTACCAGTTATTGTAAGAACCCTTGTGTGTCCCTCCATATCTTGGTGGGTCAGTTTCCTTGTCTATGTCACGAAGGAATTGGTTTATGAGTGTCGGTTCAATTCTAGACTGGCATGAGTGTATGACTCACCTCAAAGTGAGTTCTATCCACTCCTAATATTAAAGATGCATTTCTCTTATCGAGGGCCCAGTTGTCCTTTTTTTCATACTCCTGTCTTGGAAATAAGAGTTGGCCCTTGAACAATGTGGGGATTAGGTGCGCTGACACTTCTCCTGACCACCGCACAGTTGAAAATCCATGCATAACTTTGACTCCCCCCCAAGCTCAACTAAGAGCCTACTGTTGATGGGAAGCCTTAGTGATAACACAGTTGATGAACACCTGTTTTCTATGTTTTATGTATTCTACACTCTGTTCTTCCAAGAAAGTCATCTAGAGAAAAGAAAATATTAAGAAAATCATAAGGAAGAGAAAAAACCTTTATGGTACCGGAATGTATTTATTTTAAAACTTTGCACATAAGGGGACCTGCACAATTCAAACCTGTGTGGTTCAAGGGTCAAAATGTACTCTTTGGGTAGGCTACCTTCTTCCTCTTTCCCATGCACCTTCACACTTTGGTCCAGAATTGCACCCCAGCACGTTGATTGGCTCTTTTATCTGCCATTGAGACATTGCAAAGTCAGCTGCAAGTAGATACTAGATGAATTAGACGCGGGCTATACACATAAGGAAAAGATAAAGCCCTTTGAGGAGCTGACAGTCTGGTGATAGACTCAGTCCCTAAGCTGTTAGTTAAAAGATCATGCGGTAAGTGTAGTGACAGAGGTATGCGGGGACTGGGAGAAGAGCCCAGAAGGACACACAGGCAGCGTGAGCCAGAGTGCTGTGGGCGCTGGCCAGTAAGGTGGGCTGGGTCCCATTGGGTCTCAACCTGCCTCGGGAGCCTTCCCAGACACTTTGTTACTGTGCCTTTGCTTTATGGCAGGCACCGTGCTACATTAATTCAACAGAAGAAGCCTAAGACATTCACTTGTGATTTGTGGAATTATGTCACTTAGAGCTCTCTATAAAGTGATGTGTATATATAATTGATCTGAATTAGAGATCAATAAAAAGTGATGTTTATAATTGATCTGTTCCATCACAAAAAGCAGAAAAGTAAAGACATTAAGGCTTACACTGAACACAGCGGACCGTCCAGAGAACAGAGCCAGCCCTGGGCAATCAGGAGACCAGTGCTTCCTGTCCACACCTCCCAACCCCATTCCCCACTGGAAGAAAGGACCTGGTTTTGGCAGAGGTTGTGAGCCAGCTGTCCAGTACAATTACATCTGAATTCACTCTATCTTAGTTTATGCTGTTGTTAGCTTCTACTTTATTTACAGGCTTCTCTGCCTGCCTTGACCCGTGTGCCAACTCCTTGTAGGCAGGGGCTATGCCCAATTCCTCTTTGATCCCCTGGAGCTTAGCACAGTGCCTGGCGCATAGCAGCAGCTTATCAAGGATTAATTCTCCTTTCTCTTAGTTCCTTGGACAAGAAACGGCATTGATACCAAAGACAAATTTCACAAAGTCACATTTTCATCTGGGGCTCGCTAGTCAAAATGCTCCTTTCTGTTTTCCTTTTGACAAAAGATGGTAGAGGTGCCCAAGAAAATGCTTTGCTCTAGGCAATATTACTAACTAGAATGTGAAGTTTAAGAATGGTCTGTCCCGTCCTAAGTCTGTCGCTCATGTGCTGGGTTGCCAGCCATCAGGCACTTACCTAACACGATCACTTTTACTTCCTTTGTTCTCACGGAGTTGCTGTAATGTAAACACTTGTACATGCCTTCATCTTGCAGGGTGACATTAAGCACGCTGATGGAAAGCTGATGGGTGGAGTGATGAAGAAGCTGGTATTTGGGATTTTTTAAAGCTGGAAAGAGGGAAAAAGAGCTGTTAGGAAGAAAGCAATCAGATGAATACAGTCTCTCAGTGGGTTGATTGTTCACAGGAATGGCTTTTGAATTTCACACTTTCGTGGAACAAATCACATCTCCGATTGAGCTGCCTTCCAAATTCTAGTGTTCCCAGCTGGATGCCTCTCAAAAGCTCGACATTCGTTTAGGAAATGAAATATTTTGATACTGGGATCTGCGAAATAAACCGTTTTATTTGTGCATGTAGGAAATTAACACTGTGCTGGTGAAGGGTTCGGGTTGAGGGGTGATTAATTTTTTTTTCATTTTTTTGTACATTATGAAAAATTAGATTCACCCCATTAGAGTCACCTCCTTGAACTCTAATTGATTTGAGGTTGTCCTGTCACAATGGATGTAAAGAATGGAAAATTAACGCCTGACTATCCATTTCTCCATTTGGGTGCTTTTTATTTTTAAATATTTTGATTTTAAGTTAATCTCCACACACGATGTGGAACTTGAACTCATAACCCTGAGATCAAGAGTTGCATGCTCTACCTACTGAGCCAGCCAGGTGCTCCTTTTATTTTTAATTTTTTGAAATTTATTATTATTTGAAGTTTCCTAAAGATTATCGCAAGTGTTTGGGGTTGTTGTTGTTGTTGTTTTGTTTTTTGATTCTGTGTTGACCTGGGATTTCTATCTTAGGTCGTAGGTCCCTTAGCAAATCAGAGGCTCCTGAAATAAGTGGTTTTGCCTCCCTCTCTCTCTCTTTCTTTGGATTTGTAACATGAACAAGTGTAACATAGTTAAACCTTGAATGGCTGACCAAGGAAGTTTGTTTCTCATCTGAAAGAATGGTTGTGTGTCCTGGGACACTGGCATTATCTGAGCTAGATTTCAGATTTTTTCAAGCTCACCACTTTTGACTTTTGAGTCCTTAATTCTTCGTTGTGGGGGCTATCTTGTACACTATGTTTAGCAGCAATCCTCTCTACTCATTAGATACTAGGACCACCCCCTGACCCCCCTTCCCCAGTTATAACAACACAAACTCTCTCCAGACATTGCCATATGTCCCCTGGAAGGCAAGAATGACCCTTGCTTGAGCATCACCGAGTTCAACCAAGGTTCTCTGTTGTAGGAATTTGAGAGTGCCCATCTTCCCCCAGGTTACTAAAACCCAAACCAAACCAAGAGAAAACATTATTTAACAGGAATGATCTCTACTCAAACTGTTTCTCTCAGAACTTTCAACAATTAACATCTACTTTTTTTACTGGATTCTACTATTAATAGTTAATTTAGCTTGAAATATATGGTAAGTTTACATCAAACATAAAGATATTTAATAATGTTTCATAGCATGGGACACCTAGGTGGCTCAGTTGGTTGAGCTTCTGACTCTTGCTTTCCGCTCAGGTTGTGATCTCAGGGTCCTGGGATCGAGCCCCGTGCTGGGCTCCACGCTCAGTGCAGAGTCTGCTTGAGATTTCCTCCCTCTCTCTCTCTGTCTTTCCCGCTTATGCACCCTCCCTCCCTCTCTCTCTCTCTCTCTCAAATAAATAAATCTTTAAAAAACTGTTTCATAGCATATCAAGTTTTTTAGAGGCTCTGCTTTTACAAGATAGAATGAAATTTGCTGTTTTGGAGACTTTTCCAAATATTTGGCCATTCAGAATATTACATGGAGGTATACAATGGTCTCATTAGGAAGAGGAGGGGTTAGTAAAATCCTGCCCAAAGAGAGGAACTAAATAGACTTTTAAGAATCCCTTTCCTTAAGAATAAAACAAAACCATTGTGACTGTGTGGGGTGATGGATGTTAACTAGACCCCCTGTGGCAATTATTTTGCAGTATATACATAATATTAGATCATTGTATGCCTCATACTAACGTGGCGCTATGTGTTTATTATATGTCAATAAAACTGGCAGTGTCGGGGGTGGGGGATTCCCTTTCCACCTCAGGCATCTGGGACTCAACCTGTGTCTGTGAAAACAGGAATGGCCGCCCTCCCTTCCAAGGTAGTGCGCCCTGTCTGCTCCTCACTTGCTCAGTCATCTTGGTTTTGTGTTGAGACCAATAGGAGAAAAGGAGAGATCTGGAAGGGAGCTTTGTGATGGGGCTTTGAATCGCTCAGTTGGGAAATGAGGCAGCTGGCTCCAGACGCGGGGCGACAGCGTGAGCTGCGGGAAGACAAAAGGCCTCAAGTCTGTCTGTGGCCTTACTGTCATTGGTGCTGTTGGCAGTTTCATGGCTGCTGAGAGGAAAAGAGTGACGTGGGGGTGAGGTGTGGGCATGGAAATGTGCTTTGTAACTTGAGCCCCCTTTACCAACCATTCTGGTGGGGTTTCCCTTTCAGACTTCCTGTCAGAAAAAGCAGCCATGTGTAAAGTAGTAGGTCTCTGGGTGTGATCCCCACGTAATAGTAGGGGGGCCAAGCCCACCGTTTGGGTGACTCATGCTGGTTTCTATCCCACCAACTTGTCTGTCTGGAAAATCCCACAGGTTGAGGTCTGGTGGTGATTTTTTTTTTTTCTTTCACTTACCAGGATGCTCATTTAAAAAAATGGTGAACCCTGAGGGGGCCAGCCACTGCAGGGAGGTGGTCTTCCCCTGAGAAACAACACACTTCAGAATGAGCGTCTGGCCTTCCTCCACGGTGACTGTTTCTGTGTGGTTAGTCAGAAAGGCTTCTGCAGAGGAAGAGAATTGGGGACAGTCAGGCTGGCATAGGCCAAGACATACTCCTGAGCTGAGGCAAGGACTTATTCTCAACACAACCTCATTCATTCATTTAGTCATTTAGTCATTTATTATGTACCCTTTTTTTTTTTTTTTTTTTTTTTTTTTTTTGAGAGAGAGAGACTCGGAGAGGAGCAGAAGCAAAGGGAAAGGGAGAGAGAATCTTAAGCAGTGGACCCCAACATGGGGCTCGATCTCTCGACCCTGAGATCATGACCTGAGCCAAAATCAAGGGTCAGATGCTTAACCGAATGAGCCACCCAAGTGCCTCTCATTACACACTTCTTAGAGAAACAAAACATAAATCAATACAAAGGAGCAAGCACTGTACATAGGGGCAGTGAGATGCCTCCTGAAGGAGGTCTGAATGAAGGGGTGGGATTTTGATAGGAAAAAAGGAAAATGTTGAACAGTATCTATTAGGCACTTGCTCTCTCCTATGCCAGGAACTCTGCCAGGCCACATTCACCTGTATTTAATTTAACTTTTGAACTAACCCTATAAAGAAAGAATGATGTTGTTGGTTCTCTAGATGAGGAAATAGAGGCTGAAGGTCACACAGGTTGGGATCTGTACCCATGTCTGTGTTCAGAGTCCATGGTCATGTAACTAGGTCAGATTGTCCAAATGAGGAGACCCCAGAAACACTTGTTTCTGGCCTCAACCTTGAAACAAGTGACTTGTGGCTTTAAGTACAAGTTAGGTGTCTAGGATTCCAAGTGGTTTTCATGGGGAGTAGGTAAGCCCTACCTGCAAAAGAGCTTCTACACCAGAGGAAGGATGTTCTAAGATCTCTTCCAGTTCGGTTGTCCATAGCAACACTTTCTCCAGGCAAACATGAGCATCTAATTTCCCCCAGTCACAACCCCCAGAGAATGAGAAACAGTGGGTTGTTAGCAGCTGTAAATACAATCTCCCAAAAAGGAAATGGATAAAAAAATAAAATAAATGGGCTTTATTGCTGATTTGCCATCTGCTATTTCTTCAAGTCTTAAGTTTAAAAAAAACCTCCCCCCCCCCCTACCGAGGACTAGACAATTCTTATCAATGAAAGTACGAAGCACTTCTATAAACAGAAGAATGCTGTGGGGTTATAAATTATGAATAGCAAATATAATGAATTTCACTGTATCATCTTAAACCTTAAAGAGAGAGAGAAACAAGGATTTTATTTCCTTGTGATAAATTTCAAGCATTAGGAAAAGTGCTTTGGACTTTTTAGTTTGTTCCATTTCTAGGTCATTAATTTCAATCTAGCCTCTGGCAATAATAACCCAGAATTGTACTGTATTCTTATTGACTTTCATGGGAAAAAAGTTTGCTGGAGTTCTGATGGAAAAATACCCAAATCATCAGCCAATACTAATGAACAATGAAGAGTCTATAAAAAGACACTGTGTTTTCATAAGAGCATTGAAGCATAAGCCCAGAATTCTGCTTGGGTCGGGTCATTTGGAAGTATTTTCATCTGTAAAATCAACCCGTAACTGAGTAGCAAAGATAATATTAGTAGAGCTGCTTTGAAGTGACAATGGAATTTCTTCTAAGGCTAAGGAGCTTCTGAGCCAAGAAATTGAATCTAGAACTATCTACCTTCCATTACTTCCATAGTCATTCCCATCTTGATTCTTGCTTTTTACTTTCTCCTTCTTGTGTGTTATCCTGCTTCCCACAGATCGAAGTTTCTAGAGGGCAGAGACTATTTTCTACTTCTCTAAAATTCATTCCTTATAGAAAGTATCACAGTGTGAGCTTGAAAAGTAATGGTTTAGTGCCAGCTCTCATGATGGCAGCATAAAGCAGGCGATGGACAGGCATCTTTGGTCTCCTGTTGTTAATAAGAATACTGAGAGACAGGAGGGAAGTTACTATGTTGAATCAATGACAGAATAAAGACCACTGTCAAAGCAACATGCCCTAATTTCATCCCTCAGGCCAGAAGTTGATACTAAAAAGTTTTGTCCATGTCCTTACCTTTGGCAAAGCCATTGTCTAGACAGGAAGCCCGCGTCTGGGGAAGGGGGAGTGTTGGGATTTATCTGCGGATTATTTATGAATAAGTGTCTTCCATTTTAAAGATGCCTTTTTCTTGGGATGTGTGCTTTTGAATTAAATTGTTATTTGATTCTTATAGTGTTTAAGAAATTGTAATGACATATAGGGTGGCTTTTTAGCAGAAGTTAAAGAATCGTATCTCCTGGGGCGCCTGGGTGGCTCAGTGGGTTAAAGCCTCTACCTTTGGCTCAGGTTGTGATTTCAGGGTCCTGAGATCGAGCCCTGCAACAGGCTCTCTGCTCAGCGGGGAACCTGTTTCCCTTCCTCTCTCTCTGTCTGCCTCTCTGCCTACTTGTGATCTCTGTCAAATAAATTAAAAAAAAAAAAAAGAATCGTATCTCCTAAGATCAGTGTTTGCTTCTGTTGTTGGGAACTGAGTCCCAGGCTACTGAGCACATCTACAAAAGCCTGGGTTTCGCGTGGAAAGGGCTGTGTTCGAGGCGTAGAATGATTGCCGTATCCTCTACTCTGTTCCAAGCCTCGCCTTTAGCTTTACAGGCTGATTTCTCTTTCAGTTAGCATGTAGACCCCGTGTTTGATTGAGAGACAGGAAATCATTGTAGAAAGGAAGAATAGCCCCGGAGAGAAGCCACAGACAGGGTGCTTCCGCTGTGAGCGCTCCCAGATACCGTTCGGTGTGTCGAGCTCTGCTAAACATTGGGAGAAGATCCCTGTACCTGTGCTTTGATGGTACGTCTTCCCAGGGGGAAGTTCTCCAGGATTCTCTCATTGCTGTTGCAAACTAAACCGAACTCCTCTTTTATATATATATTTTTTGCATCTAAGTTTGGAGTCCAACTTTCACCTTCTTTGTCAGAGGGAGGGGTGTGGGTTACCTTCTTGGCTCACCACTTCCTCCTCTGCAGGCTCTAAAAACATATCCCTATGCACCCCTCGACTTTCCTGTGTAGCTCCTGAATGCGGTGTGCCTACTTCCTAGGCTCCACAGCTGGGCTTCAGAGCTCCAGTCTGTCTGTTGGCCCTCCGTGGCTCCTCAGAGGCCAAGCATGCAAAGCAGGGCAGGGAATAGCCGTGGAGTTTCTTCTGGGAGGTCCCCCCTTACTGCTGGTGGATCTTGTTTACTGAATGAGTTACGGACTTCTGACTAGTTTCATCCATCCATGTGAGGCCATGTGTTCTGAGGCTGCTGGTTGACTCTGGGGTTATGGATTGTGACCAGTTTATAGATGGAAGTAGAACCTGTGACCTTCATGATCTCCACCCCCAACCTCATGGCAGTGGCTTCACCCCAAAGCACGTGTGACCGACCCTCAGTCAAAAGGGCAAGCAGCAGTCCCAACCATCCGCCAAAGCATACATAGATGAAACCTGGGCAGTTCTTACGATTTCCTTGTTTTCCCCAAGATTTTCAGAGTCGCAGTGTCTGATCTCTCTTCTACTAGAGGTTATCATGGTAGACTGAAGAAAGAGTAAAATGTTCCCTTTTTCCCCCCTTATCTTAGTATCCCAATGATTGCATCCAATAAATTTAAAAACTCTAGAACAGAGAGAGTCTATCCCGCAGGAACCCCAAACTTGTCAGATCCCATCAGAACGCATCATCTCTAGTGTCCCCGTAGGCTCCACACACACCTGGCACAGAGAGACCACCCACTCCGTTCAACCGTTTGTTTGTATCTAATGTGGTTACCAGCCACGGCCAGGTCCAGGCTCAAGAAGACACTTGGCCTTTGTCCATGCTGTTCTATTGACCTGGGTACCTTTTTTTTTTTTTTAAAGAGGGGGAGGGCAGAGGAAGAAGGAAAGAGAGACAGAATCTTAAGCAGGCTCCATGCCCAGTGAGGAGCCCAAAGTGGGGCCTGATGCTGGGCTTGATACAGGGTTCCATCTCCCGACCCCGAGATCATGACCTGAGCTGAAATCGAGAGTCAGATACTTAACTGACTGAGCCACCCAGGCACCACTGTCAGGATAGCTTTCTTATCTCCTCTAAGACTCAATTCAAATTATACCACTGCCTAACCAGTCTTTAGCCTTCTTCTTCCCCACAATGACCTGCCCTCTCCTCCAGCTCCCTGAAGGGACTTCTATTATAGCACTTAGCCCAGTGCTTTACATTTGGTTACAAGTATCTCTGTGTGGAGATTGCAAACTTCTCTTAGAGAAGTTGTTTGGTATTCATTCATTTTTACAGTCCCAGGACTTCACACAAAGTAAGTTTTATTTTATTTAATTTTTTTCAAATAAGATTTAAGTATTGGACGCCTCGGTGTCTCAGTCAGTTGGGTGTCTGTCTGCTTTCGACTCAGACCATGATCTCAGGGTCCTGGGATTGAGCCCCGCATTGGGCTCCCTGCTCAGCAGGTAGTAGGTTTCTCCCTCTCCCTTCCCCCCACTTGTCTTGTTTTCTTTCTTTCATGCTCTCTCTCGCTCTCAAATACAATCTTAAAAAAAAAAAAAAAAGATTTTAAAGTATTAATTGAATTAATGGCTAAAATGTGGACATTTATATATCCAGTAATAAACAGTGTAACAGGATTCCAATTCAGCTGTGTTATTGTTATGTTGCATAAGAAAGACTTGAGCTAAGTTGAAATCAGGATGATTGTCTCAAATCAGAGCCCTATTTACATGACTGTTATGAGGTAGTAGACAAATGCTTCCATTTAGATCATTATAGAAAAGGATTGTTGTTATTATTATTATTATTATTATTATTTAGATAGACTCAACAGAGAAAATTAGAAAGGTGAAGATGAATCTGGCTTTGTCAAAATTATTTCCAGTATGGCTTTCAAGAAGGCATCTCAGAATGTCAACAAACATGGGACTTTTTCATGGTTAAAAACAACAAACATAGGCAAAAGGATTATCAACAGAACCTTAAATTTGCAACTGTTCTTCGTTTGCTGCATCCTACCCTGCCCTGAAGACCAGGATAGAAGGTTCAAACTGGTGGGTTTTCATCATCCACAATATAGCTGAACGGGATTAATTTTGAAAAATCGTTCATTCTTATTGTATTTTACCCATCCTAGAGGTGGATAGTGACCTTGCAAAGAGATTATGGAATTTTTTGGTCCATAGTTCTTGGCAACCTTAGAAGTTGCATGGTAGAAGGTACGGCGATCTTCCCATGATTCATAGCTAAAAACAGCTGACAACAGATAGTGTTGCCAAAATTGATTCGCTGCCTTTTTGCTAACAAAAAGCAATATGGTCAGCTCCCTCCTCTTTGGGACTGACAGGCCCGAGCAAGGTTAGGTCAGAGGGGACAATGTGTGCCCAATGCCACTGAGCCTAGATGCCTTCTGGGTGAGTTTACGGTTTGGGATTTTCAATAGCATATCTTCCAAATTGTATAAATCAGTGGCTTTCAAACTTTTGATCTACATTAAGAAACACTTTCTATCCCACCCTTGTAGAAAGACACACACACACACACACACACACAGTAAATGCTTCATGAGATAATTCATATTTATATGCTGTGCAGGCTGATTTACTAGCTGTGAAAATGTGGGTGGGTTATCTAACTTCTTTTAAACTCCATTTTCTCATGTAAATTGGGGTAGGGATATTAATACCTCAGTATCTGTGCTAAAATGAAATGTAATTAATATAAAATGCCCACCCCTTACATGGTACAATAAATATATTTTTCTCCTCCCTTTATAAATAGTATTTGAATAATTTATAATTTAAAAGAGTTGTTTTAGGTTTTGCTTAAGACATGATTATTATTGTTTTTCTTTAAAAACTTTTTTTTGTGAGATATTTTTAGGAGGCAACAACTTGAATCCTCAAAAAGGGAAAGTCAGTGAAGGGCTTTAAACTTTGGAAGAGTTGAGAACATTCTAATTTTGGCTCTCTAAATGTACTTTTCCTGAATGTATGAGCTGTTCTTTAAGCCACTTATTGAAGAAACTAATATTATTTATTACCAAATACTAAATTCATAGGAAGTGCCTCAGAGTATAAGAACGAAAGAAGAAAGCACTTAATCTAAGTGTATAAAATTGGAAATTGAAATACTACATAAAATAGGAAATCTCGTTTTTTAAAACGGGATCATTCAGCTGCAGTTTTTTTGGCGAATGTAGATTTAGGATAGGTGCATTCCCTGAAAGCTAATTGTAATTCAGTTCAATATTTGGAAACACACACAGACAGCAAGCAATACATTTTGGCATAGCTTCTTTTGTAAGAATTCGGTACAAGTTGCAATCAGAGATTTAGAGACTCCTACACCTTGCCCCCACTTTTGAGCAGGAATAATTTGACCTGTGCTAAAGAGGTAACAGTGTCTCTAATTTTCATCATGCTACATTCAAATTCAGGAAGCATCAAAAGTCAGATTTGAAAATGCTAATCCAATGTAAAGTATCACCGACTCAAAAACTAAGCAGGCATTTTCCATGGGGCTCATTATTATCTCGGAGCTAATGAAAAGTTGTAGAGCACTTCATCATCCTCAAAGTGCTTTCCCATTTTGAAATTTGATCCCTCAAAAAATCCAGGGAGTTTGGTCGTCGAACGTAATTAATCATCTCTCCATGTTAAGATGCAGACATTGAGTTTTTAGAGAACTTGAATTACCTGGCTAAGGCTTATACAGCAAGGAGGCTTTTAAAATCCCACTGTGGGGCACCTGGGTGTCTCAGTGGGTTAAGCCTCTGCCTTCCGCTCAGGTCATGATCCCAGGGTCCTGGGATCGAGCCCCGCATTGGGCTCTCTGCTCAGCAGGAAGTCTGCTTCCCTTCCTTTCTCTGCCTGCCTCTCTGCCTACTTGTGATCTCTGTCAAATAAATAAATAAAATCTTTAAAAAAATAAAATAAAATCCCACTGTGATGCTCGTCCACCTTGCATACACTTAAGAGACAGAGCCCAATAAGCTTGTGACATTTTGCCATAACAAAGATGCCACAGAGACACAGGTTAGAGTGACCCTTTCTATACTTACTAGTATTGAATACTAATCGAACCATTGAACGAGAGATTAAATAAAGCAGGAGCACCCCTCCATGTGTGATTGGGGTGTAGCTTGGAAAGTAATCACATACACACCTGGGTTCTCCTCCGTCGTGGGTCCTCCGTGAATGCAACTGACTGACAGGTAGATTTGGTACAATACCAGGTCAGCTGAGTCTCATAAGAAACGAGCCCGAAGTCCTTACCTTGTAAGGGGAACCAGGCCAGCAAGCTGCAAAATCTCCACCACATGTTGTGCCGAGCTGTTGTCACACTTTGTCAACTTCCTCTAAGATTCTGAAATAAAGGGAGCAGAGTGGTTTCTTTTGAAGGGGGAGAGGCAGCAGCTCTGTGACCTCATGTGTCTCAACGCCTCCGTTGGCTCTGGAAGCCCCCTCTTGGCTCGCTGCCCCCAGACTACCTCCGGGTGGAACATTTAGGGGACAGCATGTGTCATCGCGATTGTGGAGAGGGGTGAGTGATGTGTTGGTGGCACAGGTCATTCTGCCACACGTGGGTAGTACTGGTAAATCAGCTAGGTTGTGAGACTTTTCGGGGAGGAGGGGTGGGAGAGAGATTAAAATTTCCCTGTGTGATGTGACCTTGTTGTCACTTTTCTGATGTCTTAGACAATGATAACAGGACGATTGTTGCTAAACCTTTGTTTTTCATTTCTGACAACAGTGTATAATGGTTTCAAGGGTAGAATTCATCCACTCACATTATCTGATCATTTAAAAAATCTGTATCAGGGGCACCTGGGTGGCTCAGTGGGTTAAGCCTCAGCTTTGGGCTCAGGTCATGATCTCAGGGTCCTGGGATGGAGCCCCACATCGGACTCTCTGCTCAGCAGGGAGCCTGCTTCTCCCTCTCTCTGCCTGCCTCTCTACCTGCTTGTGGTCTCTCTCTTTCAACTAAATAAAATCTTTAAAAAAATAAATTTAAAAAGATAAATATCTTAACGATAAAGGAGAATATGATCTAGTGAGGAGTGACAATAGACAAATGTACCATTTTGGTATTTAATCGTCATTAATTGGGCAAATTGAGATACACTGTTTCGTTGTTTCTAGGCCACACAGCAGAATACTAATAGATTTATGGTTAAAAAATACTCTAGACTGCAATGTTTGGAAAATCATAGAGGAATCATATTCACTGGTTCTAATTAAAAATGAGGGGCACCTGGCTGGACAGTTGGCAAAGCATGTGGCTCTTGATTTTGGGGTGGTGAGTTCAAGCCTCACTTGGGTGTAGAGATTACTTTACAAAATAATGGAATAAAACTTAAAAACAAAAATGACCCCTATTACTCTGTAAATCTGTTGATACCTTTGGTAGAGAAAATTTTATACATCAAAAACATCTTTCAAATATTTTACCTTTTTATTAATTTTTTTTACAGATTTTATTTATTTGAGAGAGAACGGGAGCAAGAGGGTGTGTGAGCAAAGGGAGGGCAGAGGGAGAGGAAGAATCTCAAGCAGACTCTGTCTTGAGCCTGGAGTCTGATGCAGGGCTTGATCCCATGACCCTGAGATCATGACCTGAGCCGAAATCAAGAGTCGGATGCTTAACCGACCAGACCACACAGGTGCCTCTCAAATATTTTACCTATTTTAACAGATAGAATGAAAAGAGGAGAGAAAAT
This sequence comes from Lontra canadensis, assembly GCF_010015895.1. Taxonomy (NCBI): domain Eukaryota; kingdom Metazoa; phylum Chordata; class Mammalia; order Carnivora; family Mustelidae; genus Lontra; species Lontra canadensis. Next base: position 7,252,077 of record NW_022631030.1, on the reverse strand, counting down.
AGAGTTTCCTTGTAGGGCATAGCATGATAGAAGGTAACGTTTCCCTAATTGTATGATGATATAAAGGCCTTGGGCCTCCAGCCAAAAAATGCAGTCGGCTAGGGTCAGCCCTGGAGTGATTCAATCAGACTCTCACTTGAATGAGGAGCCACCTGCGTGTTTAACAAGCTCTTTGGGGTATCATAAGTCAAGTTTGAGCAACACGGACAGCGTTCTGGAACGGAAATCAAGACATCTAGGAGCTAACCCTCAATCTGTTACCAGCTGGTGTGGCTGAGGTCAGACGGGGTTCTCCATAAATTGCTTGTTGACTCTTTTGACATATACGGACTTGCTTATGGAAACAGGGAATGGATAAGTTGCATCCTACCATTTTTTTTTTTTTAAATAGAGGACTGAGTGGTTTGCTTGGAGTGTTACAGTCAGTGGCAGAGCTGAGAAGACAAGACTTCAGTTTTGGTTGGATTTTTTTTTTTTTTTTTTTTGCATGAAATTCCTCCAGGTACTTCCAGTTTCATATTTAAGGCTCTATGGTGTCTAAGCATTCAGTTTTCCTGTGATTGCCATGTCCTTGCTTTAGGGTGGTGCCTTCTTTTTGTACCCTCCCTACCATGGGAGATGTGAATTGCCCTTGGTTAGTTGATAATTTCTCACATTTTCACCTGGAAGAGTGCTGTTCCTTATAGGATCTCCTAATGCTTCCTGTCGAAGCACAGAGGGCAAGGAGTTTATTTCTGGTAATATCACATGGGACAGCATGGCGCCAACATCTTGTCTGGACCTAGATACTCATTTTCCAGATCATGAGCTTATCTTCTAACTCGAATGTATGAGGAGGTCAGAAACCACTTTTACAGGAAACAGAAGTAAAAATGTCAGCATGGGACTTTTCCTCTTAAGCCAGTGGGAAAAAATCTTGGTCCAGTTGTGAATTAAATTCAGATAGAGGCCTAGAGAAGGATTGCTTTACTTCTCTCTCTCTCTTTTAAAGATTTATTTATTTGAGAAAGAGAGAGAGAGTTGAATGAGTGCTGGGTGAAGGGCAGAGGAGGGAGAGATTCCTTAAGCAGACTCCTGACTGAGCGTGGAACCTGATGCAGGGCTCCATCCCAGAACCCTGAGATCATGAGCTGAGCCAAAATCTAGAGTTGGGATGCCTAACCAACTGAGTCACCCAGGTGCCCCTGCTTCTCTCTTTTCCAGGGGTGATTTTCTGTAATTTTCATTGTTGGGTAAAAATGTATGGAAACATAGGTGAAAACAGAATGAACATAGGACTCGGGTTACCAGAGAATAAAATATCCTGAGATGGAAATTAAAATTACAGTGTAGTCCAGCCCAAATCTATTGATTTAATGTGATTTTAGTGCCACACCTGTGAATCAGTTTCCAAGAAATGTTCCAGGTGTTCATTTAACTGCAGACAGGTAGATTTTCTGTTTTCTTCCCATTCGTCTTCTAAAACACGAATATTCTTCTGCTCAGAAACTTCCAGTGGCTTCCTTCTGCCTGAAGATTGTCATCCAAACTCTTCAGCACATCATCGAAGACCATTCACACCCTAACCCCAATCTACTTTTCAGCCCTCTTCTCTACCCCAACTCAAAATATGCTCCTAGAACTTTCTTGCCGTATTTCAAGCATATAGTACATTTTGATAGTCATAGTCTTACTGGGTCATAGTTCATATGGCCCTCTTGGCCCCAAATGGCCTTCTCTATCTAGGGAGATTCTAGTCCTCTTCTAAGGCCCAGATCAAATGTGGCACTTCTCAGAGAAGAGTAGGGACTAGAACATGCATTCTGGGGCCAAAGCCTATTTCCTCACCTGTGAAATGGGTACAATGACAGTACCCACTCATAGGGTTGCTGTAAGAATGAAAGAAGTTACTGTGCATAGTTCCTGGCATGTGGTTAGCCATTACTGTCCTCTGGACTCCTAGAAAAAAAAGGAAATCACCTTTCTCCTTTTCTTTGCCCCATAATTGTTTTTTTCTTTTTCTCATACTGGTTTGTCTTGTGATTAGCATTCTATTAATTGAGTATGTATCTTTCTCCCTTGCTAGGCTCCCAGCTTCCTGAATGCAGAGTTTCACTTACCTTGGTGTTCCTGGCACTGATCCTTCCATAGCATAGTTGTTTTCCAAATAGCTTTATTGTGGTGTAACTGACATAATGACCCTGCCTGTCTAAAAGTATACAATTTGATACATTTTGACACATGCCTATACCCATGAACACTTAATCAGTGTCAAGATGGTGACTCTTCCAATCACCCCTGCAAGTTTCCTCCTGTCCCTCCCCATCTCCCATCCAGAAGCCCCCACAGATCTGCTTTCTGTCTCTATTGGTTCGCTTTTCATTTCCTAGAAGTTTCCATAAATGGAATCATAAAGTGTGCACTTTCTTTTGTCTGGCTTCTTTCACTTGGATAATTATTTTGAGGTTCATCTGCGGCGTAGCACGTGTTCAGGGTTCATTCATTTCTAAGGCCAAGTAGTAGCTCATTATGTAAATATACCACAGTTTGTTTACCTGTTTGCCTGTAGCTAGATTGCTGGGTTGTTTACCATAGGGTAGTTTTAAATAATTGTTTATTACATTGAATCAGTTGTAGGGTAACATTAAAGAGAACCTGGTATATTCCCACATTTGCTTTTCATGATAATCTAATTCAGAGAAAGAAAGTTCCGGTTAGTTTATTAAATACCGGTCCTTAGTTGGCATTTGGGGTGTACTCTCTGACATGCCACCCAGATTCTCCCCTGGTCCCCCAGGGGCTGGAAGGATGGGATATGCCAGCTGGGTCCTTCTGTGGGAATTGCTGTCAGTGGAAGAGACCCATCTCACCCGACATCCTCCCTCTTCCATCTCAACATCTAATTTGGGGCACCTGACCCACAATAGCACATGAAATAAATTAGCAAATGAATGAACAAATGAAAGAACATTTAAGATGTTCTTTTTGCTCTGAAGCCTAAAAGGATGCTTGACTTCGAATTCTTTCAGAGCCTTAAAAAGACCTCACTTTAGATTGTGCTGTGGGCAATGATGAGTGTATATTTTTCACCCACGGGTGTGATAGTCATTTGGTCACAGACCCTGACAAACGTCATGGTCGTCCACTGGACTGAGGTTTAAAATGGCCCGTGGGTGCAGAGCCTCAAGGCAGGCTTATGACTGTGAATGACACACAGTTGTGGTTTGCACGGTTCTTCCTGTCCCCTCCCCGCCCCGCTTCGGCCTGCAGCCCCGGGGGCGGGGGGGGGGGGCGCTTAGCAGAGGAAGGCAGCTGCTGTGGCTGCTTTGCTGCATGGAAGGAAAAGATGAGGTTGGAGTGCAGTGGTCAGGGAGTGATCTTCTACCTGTTTGCTAATGGAAGGGTGTCTACTGACCACCTTACATGTTGGAGGCCTCGCTGCTGATGGTCTGTTGTCATTTTGATCTTCTTGAATGAATCCTCCTACTATGTTCCAGTACTAATAGGAAATAACATTTTATGGGGGGGGGTACAGATTCTTAGAGAAATAGACATCCTCTCTCTCCCACCATCACCTTGGTCAATCTAGGCTTTCTGAGGGAAAAAGAAAAACTGAAGAAGGAGACATTTATGAAGTAGGTGAAAGATGGATGGTTTTAAGGGTCAGAAATGACAGGGGATTTCCCCATGTGTAGAAGCCACTGGGGTTTTTGTTGCAATTATAAGAGGGGCCTAAACTTTCTTCTTGACATTTTCTGGCCGGTGCGAAGAATCTGTGGTCTTTCCCAAGGCTAGGGCATGAAGTGGTCTTGCCTGCATTTCCCAGCAGATGCCTTGGGTGGCTACTTTGCAGCTGGTGCTGGGGAGTCTTTGAACTCTGTTGTAGATACACAATGTGGCTACAGAGTTTCTAAACCAGAGGGCAACAGCAGTAATTATTGAGAAAATGCTTTTCAGCAGCAGCGAAGCTTAGTGGGATGAGTATGGGGGGAGGGTAAGAGGCAGACAGATCTGGACTTGCCATGTGGGCACTGCCACTTGGTGGCCTTGTAGCCCTCAATACCGCCCAAGCCTCTTGGTGTCAGTTTCCCCATCTGTAGAATGGGGAGAATAATTACAGCGTGGGAGGTATGACCAGAAGGTATGAATTCAATATAGTATCCCAAGCGCCCGGCACAGTGGCACACAGAAGATCCTCCATCAGTCTGGAGCTCTTATCTCATGCCCCCTGGAACCCTGGTAGGTTAGATCGACCTGCAAAAGGAGAAAGTCCGCTCAGCTTTTGTTCTAAAGACTGCTGCCTAGAATCGAATCAAATGGATCACACTGAAAAATGAACCCAAGTAGGAGTTGATGATTGTGGCTTGGGGGAAACGCACCCAGACAGGCAGGTGCCGGCTTCACGTCTCCCCTCACCCCTCTTTTCCCAGGACAAATGACTTCCAAGCGGTCCTCATCTGCAAATGAGGGGGTTAAATGAAACCAGTGGTTTCTAAACTGCATTCTGAAGAAACCAAGTATCCCCCGGGGTGCCTCAAGGCTGGGCAATATTTGCCTTAAGATTTCTTTACAAAAATATCTTAAACGATTAGTCCAGGCTTTGGAACAAGGCTGACACAGCGCAGATCTGTGCCCTAGCCTGTACTTGCCATGTGACTTTGGGCGAGTTCCCGGGTTTTTATAAGACTCTGCTTCCTCTTCCATAAACTTGGAATAATAAGAGTATCTATTGAATAGGGTGGTCAAGATTAAGGAAGTTTCTACCTGTTAAGTACTTAGAACAGTGTCTGATACACATTAACACCCGGGAGATGTTGGCTATCACTTTGCCAGCCTCTGAACCCACCAATTTTTATGCCAGGTAAACTTGTGTCTGTGCTGGATTCTTCGGGCTTAAAATAAAACCCAAATGCTTCGCCACGGTCTCAGTGCAGGTTGGTGAACTTTTTCTGTCAAGCACCAAGTAGTAAATATTTTAGGCGTTGTGGGCCATACAGAGTCTGCTGCAGTGCTAGCAGGCTGGAAGCAGCCTTGGGCAAAATGTAAATGAATGAGCATGGCTTTGTGCCAATAAAACTTTATTGATAGGCCCTGGAATTTGGATTCTATATAATTAGCATGTGCCGTGAAATAGCATTCCTCTTTTGGTGTTCTTTAACCATTTGAAATTGTAAAGACATTCTTAGCTTGTGGGCTGTTTAAACACAGGCGGTAGGCTGGATTCTGCTTGTGGGCGGGTAGCTCGCCAAGCCCTGGTGTACAGGGTCCTGTGTCTAGGTCTGCCTACCTCTCCAACCTTGTCTCTCCCCACTTTTTTTTTTTTTTAAGATTTTATTTATTTGTTTGACAGACAGAGATCACAAGTAGGCAGAGAGGCAGGCAGAGAGAGAGGAGGAAGCAGGATCCCCACTGAGCAGAGAGCCCAATGCAGGGCTCCATCCCAGGACCCTGGGATCACGACCTGAGCCGAAGGCAGAGGCTTTAACCCACTGAGCCACCCAGGCGCCCCTCTCCCCACTTTCTGCTGTGCTTCCTAAGCTTTAGCTCCCTGACCCCTGGTGTGCTAACCCAGCGAACTCCTTTTCACTGAGGGGCATCTGCATTCCTTCCGTCTTCCTTAAAATCCCATTTAGCTCTGCACCTGGCTTCCTGGCCAGCTGCTCAGGGACACCACGCCCGACCTTATGTCAAGTAGGCCCTGCCCCACATCCGTCCCAGAGTTACTATTGGATAACCCAGTTTTCTTCCTAGATGACATTGATCAGCCTCTGTCATTATCTTGTCTGTGTATTCCGTGTCTCTGTCTCTGCTCCATAAGGGTGGGGACCTTGCTTTCTTTGCCACTGTAGCATCAGCTTGCCGCCCTGCCAAGAACATCGTGTTCAGTCAGTACTGTAGAATGGGGGATGAATCCATGCCCTCCGTGTCTTTGTTTCTTTCATATAGTGCGTTCATAATACTTGCTCTCCTTACCTTGTAAAATTACGAGAAACGAAAATGGGCATTTAAGAGGAAGGTGGTAAATCTTTAAGGCAGCCTCATAGGCAGACCCCAGAATGCAACCAACACATCCTCTTACTGAGGAAGATAACTTCTGGGGATAATAGTAAGTGATACCGGTATGAATGAGGCTGCTTTTGTTCCTTGTCTCTGATATTTTCCACAGATAAGGAAATGGCGATATGTGTTCATTTCTCTTGGCCTTAGGAAAAGCAATTATTTATTTACTAGCAGATAGTATCTTACTAGGGTGTCCTATTAGGCATTTTATTTATTTGTTTGTTTATTTGTTTTAAGAGAAGGAGCCAGAGAGAGTGGGCGGGGCACACAGAGAGAGAGGGAGAAAGAGAAAATCCTTTTTAAAAAAGATTTTATTTATTCACTTTAGGGACAGAGCAATCACGAGCAGGGGGAGGTGCGGAGGGTGAGGGACAAGACTCTCACGCTGAGTGCAGAGCCTGACACCGGGCTCGATGCCAGGCCCCTGAGATCAGGACGTGAGCCGAAACCACAAGTCAGACGCTTGACCCGCTGAGCCACCCAGGCGCCCCTATTAGGCATTTTATAGTCATTATTCCATATCCCACAACCGTGCTGTAAAAACTCATGTGCCCATTTTACGGGTGAGAACGGTTTAAGCGGTCCAGTAAGCAGCTGAGCCAGGATAAGAACCCAGCTCTGTCTGATGCCAGAATAAGGGCAGCTTCCCTGGTACGGCATGAGATTCTTCTCCGGCAGATACACAGACCTTCTGGATTACTCCACCAGCACAGTGTCACCCAGGAGCTCTCCAGACCTGCTGCTCTCCACGGTCAGGAGCAAGTGTTTATTTCTGGCAAAACGAAGTATTCTGTTTCTTCAGAAGTAAGAGTGCTTTCTGGTCCTTAACTTAAATTTTTTTTTTTTTTTCTGATTTTGGCTTAAACAAATCCAGAGCACGTGGATTCATTTTCCCTGGATGTGCAGGCAGACTTTACATATATCACAAGAGGGCAAAATGAGTTTGGGGATCTGTCAGGCAGAGAACCACCGAGAACCAGCCGTGAGGCTAAACATAGCTTGGTCCTTTGTCAGATAGGAGCACTCGCTGTTATGTTTCCTCAGGAAGTAAACCAGGCCCAGATTGTGGCTGGCTCTGTCCAGGAAAACCTGCGTTCGTGTCCCGAGAATAAATCTGCATACACCGTTTATTCTAACTTCTATTAGCTTCACATAGCCTTACTTCAAAAATGGGGTTGGGGTGCCCGGGTGGCTCAGTCCGTCGAGCATCTGATTCTTGATTTCAGCTCAGGTCATGATCTCAGGGTGGAGAGATCGAGCCCTTTTGTGGGGCTCTGCGCTCAGCGGGGAGTTTGCTTGAGATTCTCTCTCTGCCCCTCCTCCTGCTCATGCTCTCTTTCTCAAAAAAAGAAGGGAGGTGGCCTGTTATGACTTGGGGTAGTGTGGAACCTAGCTTGCGCTGGATTTCCCTTTTCTTACCCGAATTCTTAATCTATGGGTGGTCCCTCACACACCTACCTCCTCAAGGCAAGCCGGGGTGAGGGCTGAGGGCTCGCGCATGGGCAATGAGAGCATTTCAGAGCACAGTTTCTCACTCCTGGGCGAGTGTCACCTCTCCAGCCTGGGTGACCCAGAGGGAAGCCTCGCCAAAGGGGAATCAGAGACCCCCCCCCCCCCTCCCCAGTGCTCCCAGAGCATCTTTCCATTTCCATCAGCAGCAAACCCCTCTCTGGGCCCCTGAGCGAAGAATCCCACTCTTAATGGACATTCATGAAACAGTAATGACCACAGTAACATCTCAAAACATGATAGGAATAGAGACCACTCAGAATTTAATATGAGATTGCTCTGGATTGACTGAGGACTCAGTTCCTCTTTATTAAATCATCTGTGAACCACTTAAACGGAGATGCTCCTGGAATGGAATGATCTAGTTACAATGGTGCTGGGGCTGTATCCAGAGGAAGAGCACACAGCTGGGAAAGCATAGATGCCACAGGTAGTTTACAAGGGATTTGGTGATACAATTCCGTGTAGTTTCCCTTCTTATAATGACAAACCTTTTTCTTCAAATAAATACACCTGAATCACATAGAAGAATAATAAAAAATACAATAGCCTTATAAATGAGAAAGAAACCAATATACCTCTAAAAACAGCAGGTTGAGAATGGTCTATGCATAACCGAAATGCTTTGGGATGGCATTCCCATCCGAGAAAGAACCAGCACACATTTCCCATGATACATGTGTATCTTATACATAGTCCAAAAATAGTTCAACAGCTGCAAAATCCTGATTTTTGTGTGGGTAACGGCAGCTAAGTGGTACTGTGTAAGACATCTGTAAGGGCTGATTGTCTATTAAGTTTGCTCCTCACTATAATTTTAAACTTACATACGCTGAACATAATATTATATGTATTTAAAGATCAAGTTATTTCCTCTGTCTTTAGCGGCATTTTTTTTTCTCCTTCCCTCGAATTTTCATTATAGCTAGTTACTTTCCCAGGAAAAATTCATTATGTTGAAGTGTTAAAGAGAAGCAAATCCAATTTGAATCCTATGTTTAAACATGAAAAGCATCTGCCATCACTGAACAAAATATCCTCCCATCACCTCTGTAAAGTGAGTATTAACCTAAGTAGATGTTAAAAATGCTCTTTTCCCCTACCCTCCAAGGCCAGTCTCATCCCTGCTGGCAAGGCAGCCGGACTAGACTCCTGCCTCTTAGTTCTCATACGTGTGCAGGACTACAATTTAAATGCAAATAACCTTGCGCCTCATTATCTGAGTTCCCACAGACACAGTACAGTTGTGACTCTGCCTGTGAAAATTAAGGGAGGGAGGTTCATCTGTATTCGAACACACGCATTACTCAGAGTAGATTCAAAAGAGCAATTCATCACCGCTTTCAAATTAAACCCGGGAGTTGCAGAGTGCCTAGGTTACGGAGGAATGCCTCCCTTTTTGCTACAGAGGGACGCTTTTCTGCAAAGACAATGAGACAGAACTTCTCTTACTGCAGCTTTTCAATTAGTTCCCAGTGACACTAGGTAATTGAAATAGAAGACTTCCTTCAATAGGAACACAGCTAGTTGAGTGGAAAAGATACATTTATGGTAATGCTAAGTGCCGTTGGAGGACAATGTAGATGCATCCAAATACCACTGACAGGAGAATGACCACATCAGCCTAAAATGCAAGAAAATTATCCACAATGATTTACCAAACCGACATACTCCAGGAGATATTTTTTTTTAAATTTTTTATTTTCTGTAAAATCATCTTTTAAATATAAGGTTATTTTAAAATAATTCTTTGGTTAAAGTATAATTCAAATAAAAAGTAGAAACTCCTCCAAGCCATTCACTACAGGGTGAAAAATACCCCCTTCTTTCAGCCATCAGATGGCCATTTAATCAGCCATTCAGATTCTATGAATCTAAATGTAATGGAAAACACTGTATTCTAACTCCACACTGGGGTAAAGCAATAAGCTCCCAGCTACCGATGCAGTGATGGAGAAGAGGGCCTGGGAAAGTGAGACCCCCAGCTTGTGCATTAAAATGTGCCAATTATTCCCGTCCACAAGGAATAGCCGTGGCGTATTAAAATCACCGAAATCGAAGTCCTACCTATGAATAATACTGGGGCATTAGCGGGTTGATGGGACACTCTTGTACCAGCAGCAAACTGTTTCAGAGTTTCAATCCCAGAACAAAGCCTTTAGTTAATTTCATCTCCATTTCAGGCAACTTTCTACAATAAAACAAAAAATTCCCCTCTGCAAGTAACATTTGGTTCTTCTCTTGATGTCCATCTGTCCTTCCCTCCTTCATCCTTCCTTCCTTCCCTCCCTGTCTTCCCCACCCACAATGTTAGTTCTAAATAAGCATCAGCCTCGGATCAAAAAGAACCGAACCGAGGTTCACGGTGTGATGTCAACCTAGAATTTTTGGATGGAAATGAAATCATGTAATACATTCCTGCATTCTTTTTATTACACACAGATTCAACACGACTTTCAAAGAATAGCTCCGTTGGAGTCTTAGTTTTTAAAATACCAATCTGTGAAAAGAGAATTGAATGTGAATTCAGATCACTCAGGCCATTTTGATCAACGATCCGGATAATGAAAGCAGAAGGATAAACTCCTGAATTCAGGGGTTTCCACCTCAATTACTCAGCAAATGATTTCAGATCTCTGCCTCCTGCTCATGTAGAGGACAGCCCAAGACTCCGTCCATAGTGTGCTAAGGACAATGGACTGGTACCCAGCTGAACTGGCATCTCAGGTCATCACAGGACCAAGACAGCCAAGAAGGGGAGAGGATAACCTATCCCGAGCCCTATTCTGTCCAGGTACAGACGCTGCCCAGAACACACAGCCACAATCTTCAAAGAAGTCAGATGTGAGGTGTCCAAGCATTATTCTGACCATTGCATGTCCAAGAAAATTTGTGGAGAATCTAATGGACATTACGGATCTGATTAAACAGTAGATTCATTTCATTACAGATGAAAGAATGAATAGCAGTGACATCCTATCACCCGTAATGTGATTTTTCTCCTGGAAATCTCTTACTGGGAATATTTCCCCTATTTTTAAGGTTCAAACATTTTCTATTACTCAATGGTATCAGCACGGAGTATTTTTATACCCAGTAGCTGGATCAGGGTTGGTGCAATGCTAGAAAATATCAAGTTTGTTTCTTAAAATCTAAAATTCATGACCTATTTGTCTAAGTGGCCTAAAAAAAAAAAAACCCAACTGTAATCCTCTTGCTGATTAAGACATATAGACAGCATCCTTTCACTTTCCTCCTCTTTTTAGGAATCCTCACTTTCCAGTTTCAAATAGGAGCACAGATCTGTTTTTGGGTTTCATACGTACTATCTGCTACAACATACACTGTTTTGTTCTACACTGTTTCTCTACACGTCTTGGATCTCATCTGCACACATAGTCTACACAGTGAACTACACCGCACCAGACCGTCGTGTGCGGCCAACAGTCAGCTAGTCACACAATTAAATACACTGATGTCTTAGTTTGATTGTCATTTATTTTTCTTTTAAATAAACTCCCTCTGAATTCAGGAAGCGGGTGTGACGAGAAGCCACAGGACGTGGCTCTCCCACCTTTTCTTAAGTAGCCTTACCTCGGTATGTTAAGTTCTAGAAAAACAAATAGAAAATGACAGCACGCACAGCAGTCGTGACTGTCATCCTTTAAATTAGTTCCCTGACTTCTTTGAGCGTCCCTGGTGTCATTGATGCATTGGTGGATGTTCTGCCCTTGGTGACAAGTACTCTGTGTACAACGACCTGACCCTGGGTACGGTCTGTAAAGACGTCCATATTGCACAGGAATGAGCTTCTTGCTGACTCAAGTAACGGACCGAACACACATGCTTTCAAAATGCCAACATCCTTTACCAGTTACCACAGTCTAGACTTTAGGGGCAAAGATGAGCAGATCATGGTGATTTGGAAATGCTGTGACGTGGATAACGCCAGGTCGCTTTATATTTTGTAAGTTCTTTGCTCCCACAATTGAATACGTCACACGTCTGTCTTCCTCCTGAGTGTCCAAAAGTGCTTGGTCTCCCCATTTCACAGAGAGAAGCGAGGGGGAAGGGCTATAGCAAAAAGCCGTAGCCAGTTGTTCTAGAGAAAACGCGGCAGGAGTAGGTACCAGGGTGGACGGAGTCATCCAGCAGGCGCCTTGAGCCAGCAGCACGGGTGTGGGGGTCCTAGGGAGGGTCGAATTTGATGTGTAATAAGAACAACTCTCTGCAGGGCCATGTTTTCTAATCACCTTAAAAAGAATCTCTCAGCTTTGCTTTGCCTAACTGGACATGGAGTCCAAAAGAGAATCCCATCCCCAAACTGGCAGCTCGGTGTCTCTCCAGCTGGATTCCGGACACACGCCCCCCTCTCGCATTCTTCCTCGGAGCAGGCTGACTGCTCCCTTCAGGAGCTCTCCGGCTCCTCAGCCACGCACAGAAGGAAGGATGAACACATCTGCTGCTGTAGCAGGTGCCTTGATTTATGAAGACAGTTCTCGAAAGCTTTGTTAGCTAGGTAAGCATCCAGAGAGAATGAATTCCATCCCTGAATCAGGTCTTTTTCTCATTCCCACAGTCTCATCATCAGAGCTTTAAAGCATGAAAGGAATCTGCTCAAAGACTCTGAGCTGTCCACTTAGGAGTTGGTACAGACTTGGCCACTGTCACTAAACACACAGAAAGACACTTCTCCCAAAGGCCTTCTAGAGCCTCCTCTTCTCGTTCACTGCCATGATTTATTCTTGCAGCAAGGTCTCTCTCCAGTTGAAGCCCCCAGTTGGTCCATGGGTGAGAGGGAGGATAGGTGGGTCTGTCAGCTGCCATATCCCAGTTTCTCCCAGTTCTTCGCAGGAACAAAACCCCAAGTATGGGATCTGAAGTCAGAGTAGTCAAGGAAGGGGAAACAGAAAACAGAAGTTTAATGCTTTCATTTTAAACTACACATAAAGATCTTCAGGTGGCCCTTGGGAATAAGGAACAGTCCCAGGAATTGACAGGGGCTTTGTAGACCGGCCTCTCTTCCAAAAATCAATAAAGGAAAACAAAACAGATGAAATTGACAAATTAGAGGGAAAGGCATTTACACGGCAAAGGGATTCATCAGAAAAGATTCATTAAACGGTGAGCTCCCCTAGTGTAATTAAGCAATTGTTTGTAGATCGCTGCTTAATAGTGTGGGAGGAAAGAGGACAATCATACAGAAAGCTGAGGTGCCCAGAGTTAATTTGTAATTGTGAATCAAGCTGAAAATGCAGCTCAGACATTTCAGAAATTATATTTGGACAATGGGAGAGATTACGCTATTTTAAAACATTTTTCACCCAGTTTCGTCTTTTCTTCTTTTTTTTCCCCTCCTTGGCATGGGGATCTGTAATAGTCGAAGCCGAAGCTCGCCTTTCCTAATGTCAGGAGCCATGGCGTCCCTAAACGTATTTCTGTGCACGGGCCCAGAGCTGCGGTTATAAACAAGACAAAATTCTCTGCCTTCAAGCAGCTTACAGAGTAATGGGGGTGGACACAGATGCATAAATGAACTTTTAAAAAAATGAGAAAAGCATTGCAATCGAGTTTGAATCCGGTTCTCTGGGGGCAGATACAGGAAGCCTGGAGAGAAGTGTGTGGGAGGGCAGCTGATGGGAAAGCCTCTTCCACAGGCTTGAGAAGGAAGAATCCAGATGTGTGGGTCACTCTCATGGGTTTTTGTCTCGTGGCCTTGTTCCTGGTTTGCCTTGCAGCCTGATGGTTTTAAATCACTGCTTCCTTTGGCCTACCACCCAGGCCCTCTCGTCTAGCGGAGCTGTCAGATGCTTTCTGGGTCCACTCACCCCTCTTCATCCAGCCCATGGTTCCTCGGGGAAATCCAGACAGTCTGCCTTGAATTCTTAGCTACTTCCCAAATTTGCACTCCTAGAAACTAAAACTCGCTCAAACACATCCTTTTCTCTTACACAAGGCCCTACACAGAGCACCACTCAGTACAGCTTGGTCGAGTGAATTGATACGTGCATCTTCCCAGCTCAGAAACACATGCTGCAAACAGCTTAGCTGTCGGCCGGTCAGGGAATGTTCTAACACTGCCTGGCCCCACAGCCTCCGCGATAGAAATATGAATTACCTTTCGCACCATTTGTACGAAGTCCTTGGAGTTCTGGGGGGACAGGCCCTGCAGCTGGCAGGTACATGCTTCCAGGGAAGACGCGTGAGCCACAATCAGGATGTTATTTCCTGGGGAAGAAAAGCAAGGACTGGGGAGACCATTTCCTTCTTCCTTCTCTCCTTCCTTTTAAAGATTTATTTATTTATCTGAGAGAGAGAATCTTCAAGCAGACCCCCCACTGAGCGTGGAGCCCAGTGTGGGATGCTTAACCGACTGAGCCACCCAGGCACCCCTGGGAAGACCATTTCTATAAAGACCTATATAAACTTTGTAAATATGGGAGGTCAAATGTTCCAGGGAGGGACAGACATCCTAAAAAAATGAGACAATTTGACCAAACAATATTTTGAAAGGCTTTGTATTTCTAAGGCAGCCTAATATTGTTTTAAAAAAATAACCTTTTAATCTGAAAATAATTATGGATGCACAGGAGGCTATAATTATGTATATATACAGTATGTAAATATAGACAATGTGTAAAATTACATCTCATATATATTTATGACATTGCATAATATGGGTACACACAAACATGGATAAACATTATGTGTGTATGTAGTATACAGTGTAGCATATAGTACATATACTATACTATATTATACTGCATTGTAGTATATATACTATAGGCACAGCTGGGAGGTCCCACATACCAGGCATCTGACCTCCCCTAGTGGGAACATCTTGCCTACCTATGGTACTCTAGCAAAATCAGGAAATTGGTGCTGGTGTAATGCAGTTTACTTTCTCTATCACGTGTGAAACTCTTTGTAAACACCACAATCAAGATACAAAACAATTCTGTGTCTACAGGGCTCTCTGCTACTTCTTATAATACAGTTTTCAATGCTGCCACCTTAGAACTGGGAGCACTTGATACTTTCTAGCTGATAGACTATGCTAGCGAGTATCTTTACAGTGGGGAGCACAGGAGTAGTAAATGAAATGAGTGGTTTATCACTGTTAATTGTGACAATACTGCTGACCGGGGCTCTCCACGGGTAACATTTTGGTGTGTGTAATACAAGTTTTTGCTCTATGAAGATAACTTAAAAAGCAGTGGAAATGTGCATATACTTTCGGCATCTTTTTTTTTCCCTAAATATGGATGGTGACTAGTCTTAGGTATCATTAAATATTTGAGTTCAGTGTTTATCAAATACAGTGACAGACTGGAGTCTTCCAGAACACCGCTCTTGGTCAGTGGTAGCAGTGACTGTGTTGGTGAAGGTATGGGTGTCCATGCTCCTGGGTCAAATCCTGGGCAACAACAGTGTTAGGTTAAGAAACGTCTGGAAATTTTAACAGGGAACTTCCTTCATAGAGTGCAAGATAAACAGATGTAGTGCAGAATTCTAAATGCTTTCATATAGCAACTAAGTCTTGTATATTCCCATGGCATATCTACCATTTACTAGAGAGAATATTACAAATTTAACATGAAAGTATCTATAAGAAAAGTCTTTCCTTCTTCCTTACTAAGCAAGTCTGCTAAATCAAGTTGCAACAGCTTGAATAGCTTACAGACTGCGAGGGAGGAATGACTACATAATTAATTAGAGAGTCCAAAATGATATCACCTACCTTTACTTTTACACTCACTTATTATTTCTTTTGTCACTTGGAAACTTCTACTAATGTAAGTGTCATAGGATTCTGAAACCACTAATTTGCTGACTGGAATGTGAGGTCTGTAAGAGAAGAAATGAACAAAGGTGATGAAAACATTTTGATCCCAAGACAAAGCAACTGCTAGAATTCTAAACTTTTATTTCAAGACCTTTCTAGAGTTCCCATAGTTCTGTTTACCCATTTCCCTAGAAAGGAGGGAGGTAGAGAGAAAGAGTAGTTCCACTCTATGGAAGTGGGGTCGAAATGTACAGAATGTGCAGAAATCAAGGCCGTGCATGCAAGGTGTCTCAGTGACTGGTGGAAAAGGGAAACCGTACAGGTGCCACTTGTGGGTTAACTCATGAGCAGTTTGACTAATTTTCTGACCATCAGCGCTGGGTCATGCAGCTAACAGGAAGCAAAGCAGAGTTAGATCTCTTTATAGATCACCAGAGATTTCCCAAGCCCCTCTTTTCTAGCCTTATACACCATAAGCTGTAAGAATAGGTTTTGTTTATTTTTGAAGTTCTTCCCAGTTTTATTGGGATAGAATTGCTGCTTCACGTTGTAGAAGTTCAAGGTATAAAAGTGTTGATCGGGTCTACCTATTGTTATAAAATGATTTCCACCACAGTGTTAAGCTAACATCTCCATCAGGTCACCTAATCACCGTTTCCCCTTTTGTGGTGAGAACATTTAAGATCGACCCTCCTCTCGGCAACTTTCAAGTATACAATACCATATTATTGACTAATTACCATACTGTGCAGGTGATCCCCAGAACTTGTAACTAGAAGTTTGTATCCTTTGACCAACGTCTCCCCATTTTACCCAGCCCCCAGTCCCTGGAAATCCCCCTTCTGCTGTTTCTCTGCGTTTGGCTTTTTAGATTCCACATACGAGTGATACCATGTGCGGGTATCTCTTCGAGCTCCTGTATTCATTTCCTTTGAATACATACCCAGAAGGGGGATTGCTGGATCATATGGTAGTTCTATTTTTAATTTTTAAAGGAATCTCCATATTGTTTTCCATAGTGGCTGCACCAGTTTACATTCTCACCAACACAGCTCTTGTCTTTTTGAGGACAGCCATTCTAACAGGCGTGAGGTGGTATCTCTTTTTTTTTTAAAGATTTTATTTACTGATTTGACAGAGAGAGATCACAAGTAGACAGAGAGGCAGGCAGAGAGAGAGAGAAGCAGGCTCCCCGCTGAGCAGAGAGCCCGATGCGGGACTCGATCCCAGGACCCTGAGATCATGACCCGAGCCGAAGGCAGTGGCCCAACCCACTGAGCCACCCAGGCGCCCGTGAGGTGGTATCTCAATTGTGGGTTTTTTTTCCTTTTTATCCCCCCACTCATATGTGGAATTTTTATTTTTTAGTTCAAAATAGTTTATTTTTTTAAACTTTATTTTTCCAGTGTTCCAGGATTGTTTATGCACCACACCCGGTGCTCTAGTGCAGGCTCACCCAACACCCCATCCCCCTGCCCTCCAAAACCCTCAGTTTATTTCTCAGAGTTCACAGTCTCTCATGGTTCATCCCCCCCCCCCGCCCCGATTTCCCACACCTCACTTCTCAATTGTGGGTTTAAATTGCATTTCCCTGATGACTAGTGATGCTGACATCTTTTCCTGAACTTGTTAGCCATTTGTATGTCATCTTTGGAAAAATATCTGTTAAATTCTCCTGCCTTTTGTTTTGTTTTGTTTTTTAAATATTTTTAAAATTTATTTGACAGAGATCACAAGTAGGCAGAGAGGCAGGCAGAGAGAGAGGGGGAAGCAGGCTCCCCACGGAGCAGAGAGCCCGATTAGGGCTCTATCCCAGGACCCTGAGATCATAACCTGAGCCGAAGGCAGAGGCTTAACCCACCGAGCCACCAAAAGCGCCCCCTTCTGCCCATTTTTAAATTAGATTTTTTTTTTTTTACTCTCGGGTTGTAGGAGTTCTTCATATGTTTTAGATATTAACCCCTTATCAAATATATGATTTGCAATATGCTGTCCTCTTTTGTAGGTTGTTTTTCATTTTTTGGATTGTTTCTTTTGCTTTGCAAGAACTTTTTAGTTTGATGGAGTTTCACTTTATATGGTTTCAGTTCTTATGTATAAGTCTTTAATTCATCTTGAGTTAATTTTGTCATTGGTATATTTGCATGGTGTTATCCAATTTTCCTAATACCGTTTATTGAAAAAACTATGGTACCTCAGTGAGTATTTTCAGCTCCCTTCTCAAATGTTAGCTGAACATATATTTGAGGATTTACTTCTAGGCTGTCAATTCTGTTCCATTGGTCTGTGTCTATTTTTATGCCAGTACCATACTATTTTGATTAGTACAGATTAGTATAGTTTGAAATCAGGAAGTGTGATGCTTCCAGCTTTGTTGTTCTTTGTTGGGTTTACTTTGGCTATTTAGGATCTTTTGTAGTACCATACAAATTTAGGATGGTCTTTTCTATTTCTGTGGAAAACACCATACAGAGATTTTGAGAGGGATTGCCTTTAATCGAGAGATGGCTTTGGGTAGTATGGACATTCTAATACTATTCTTCTGATCCATGAACATAGGATATCTTTCCATTTGTTTGTGTCTTCAGTTTCTTTCATTGGTCTGGTATATTTCAGTATACAGGATCCTTCACCTCTTTCCTTGATTTTATTCCTAAGTGGTTTTTTTTTGTTTGTTTGTTTTCGATGCTATTGTGAATGGGATTGTTTTATTTCTTCTTCAGACATGTTGTTACTACATAGACAAATTATTTCTGTATGTTGATTTTTGTATCCTGGCACTTTACTGAGTTTGTTGACTAATTCTCATAGCCTTACAGTGGAGCCTTTAGGATTTTCTATATATAGAATCATATGCTCTACGAAGACATTTTTACTTCTTTCTTTCCAATCTGTATGCCTTCTATTGCTTTTTCTTGCCTGACTGCTCTCAATACTTTGTGAATGGGCCTTGTTCCTATCTTAGAGGAAAAGCTGTCAATCTTTCACCTTGAGTTTGATGTTAGCTGTGGGCTTCTCATATATGGCCTTTATTATGTTTTGGTATATTCTTTCTATGCCCAATTTGTTGAGCATTTTTATTATTAAAGGATGGGGTATTCTGTCAAATGATTTTTCTTCATGAGTTGAGCGTATGATTTTTAACTTTCATTCTATAAATGCAGTATGTCATATATTGATTTTTGTATGTTGAACCATCCTGGCATCCAAGGGATAAACCCCATTTGATCACGGTATATGATTCCTTTAAGGTGCTGTTGAATTTGGTTCACTAATATTTTGTTGAGAATTTTTACATCTATATTTATTAGGAGTATTGGTCTACGGTTCTCTTTTCTTACAGAGTCCTTATCTCTTTCCTATAGAATACTTACCTGGCTTTGGTATCAGGGTAACGCTGGTCTTATAAAATGAGTTTGGGGAGTTGTAAGGATAGATTTTGAATGCAGATATTAGGTCCACTGGATTTGTGAACTTATGAAATCACCAGTCTTTTATTTTTCTTATTTTGAACTCAGACTATACAACTGGAAATAGGAAAAGCTCAGGGAACACAGAGATGCAGAGAACCAGCTTCTGCGCTTGGGGAGTTCTCAGTGTGTGGCTGGGGTGTGCAGGCTCTTCGTGCAAATGGTAATTATGAACACTGTACAAAGGCCTGTAAGAGGATGACCAATGCAGGGCTCTCCCATCTTGGTGACACGGCATGTCTTCACTCTCAGCCACTGCTGTCTGCTCCCATCTCCCTGTACTACTTGGAGTTGCTAGTCTATGAGATGTGTATCTTGTCTTTGAGTACAGCTATATCGTATTTTCTGTCTCATCTTTCATCGTTGGTGTTTAGTGGATGGTGGATGGAGGTGGTTGTGAGTCCTCAAAGGGAAGTCACACGGCATCTTGATCAGAACACGTTACTGCTGCTACCACTAACCACAAAGATTTATTGAGAGGTTCCCATGTGTCAGGCTCTGTGCAAAGTGACTGACTTGCATGCTGTGAATATAGCCCCCCTAGCAACCCTTTTGCAAAATCCTGTTCATGGTTGACAAAACTAAGGCTCAGAAAGGCTAGAGAGGACTTGCCTCTACTTATACCATTAGCAACTCTTGGGCCTGGATTTGAGTCTGGTCTGAGATCACTACCTGTAAACCCGGAGGCATTCTGGATGATTTCGACAGTGCGCCACCCCCAAGGCAGCCCTTCTGTGCACTTGGGTTTACTGTCCAGAGAGGAAGAATGGCATTCTCAGTGCCATCCCCATCCATCTGAAGGAAACCCACACTCCTTGAAATCACATTCCCTCAGCAAGCATACTTCTCCTAGGAGACAAACTTCTGAGTCTCACAACACCCCAGGGGACAGAAGGAGATGTGAATCACCACTTTTAGGGATGGAGCTCATTGTTCTGGAGCAAACCCTTTTTTCCATCCCCACCTCCTGTCTAGTTCCATTACCACTTACATCACCTGGTCTCCCAGGAGCCCAGCACAATGACAAAAGGCCACTTTGTATGGCTCAGGGAGTCATCTCCATGGTGAGACCATGGTCATATCTGAGATTTGCAGAAGGGAAGAGCAGGTAGATGCTGGGATCCGGTTTCTCCAGGTCAGCTCTTGCCTTTGGCAATTCTTGCCTTGAAGTGGAACCTACAAAAAGCTTCTGTGGTTGAACTAGTTCTGATGGGGGGAGGCCAGAGTCCAAGCTTCCTCACTGCCATCTGCAGCAGGCATGGCGCTTCTAGAGCTCAGAATCAGGTAGGCCTCCAACCACCAGCTAGACCTGGGTGCTCATCAGGTAGCAGTCCTAGAATAGGATTCATCCTGGTACAAGCTCTACTCCCAACCTTGCTTTGACCTAGGCTATACTGTGGGCTTCTGCCTTGAGCCACACACCAAAGTATGATTCACAGCCCCCTCTAACACTCCAGACTCACGCCCCATCCGCACACCATTCCCCTAGCACCTCTAGTTAGAGCCCTGTTCTGAAGCCCAATCCAACTGGTGTGTGTGTGTGTGTGTGTATACACACACACCATATATATATAAAATATATATTAAATATTTTATATATATATATATTAAAAAATATATATTTTGTCTTGATCCTTCTGGCCCAGCTCCCTAAGACTGGGACTGCTTTCAACACCCAGCCCCCAGGCTTGGTCTTGGGGCCTGTGAATGACACCTGGGTATTAGTCACTGGGCTGGATTTTCCTTAACCTACTTCCATCCCTCCTCCTCCTTGTTCCAAGGTGAGGGGACTCTCCAACTGGGGCTTGCTTGATGTATAATACCCTATCAGTCCTTGCCCCTCTGCCCACCACATTTACTCAACCATTTGGGCATCACTACTTGCTTCAAAAGGTTGGCACACTTGGCATAAATGCACAGGGACTTTAACTCCAGGGCATGTGCCTCTCCCATGCTTTATTGTTGATGTTGACTTTCACAATTAATTTATAGTATTAGAGGCTTAATCCTTTTCTCCCTCTTGTATACAAAGTGGTTGAACTGAATTTCGATTTACTGTAGAACAAAAGAAAAATCTGGAGTAAGGACCAGGTCCTGGCCCCCAAGTTCCTGGTGTTCCTTCTTCTGCTTGTACTACTATTGCTGCATGTGTCTGCATGTGCAGTGAAAGGCTCAGACAGGATGATTCTGGAGAACTTTGTAAATGAGCTTGGGAAGATGGGCAGGATGCAGTTAAGGGGGTGAATTATGGCCCAGGTTGGCTGGGAGATGCTGAGGGGGAGTGAATCAAGAATGTCATTTCACCAATGTTGACAATAACTCACCCTCTTTCCAGCCCAAAGGGATGAGGGCTGTTGGCACGGGGACAATAATTGATTGCCATTTCCCCCAAAGGATGGAAAAACAGTTGCCATAGGGGAGATAGGGCAAAATGTGAAATGTGATTGAGCCTTGAACAACATGGGTTTGAACTGTGTGGGTCCATTTATATGTGGATTTTTTTTTTTTTTGGATAAGTACAGTTGAGTACTATAAATTATTTTCTTTTGTCTAGCTTACTTTATTGTAAGAATATGGTATAGAGTACATAAACATACAACATACGTGTCCCTTGCCTATGTTATTGGTGAGAATCCTGGTGGACAGTAGGTTATTAGTTGTTGAGCTTTTTGGGAAATCTAAAATTGTATGTGAATTTGACTGTGTTGGGGGGTCAGCATCCTTCACCCCCTGTGTTCAAGAGTGAATTACTAGTAGGGGATCTGATTGATTGGTTTAATCTTATTTTTGAGGAATGCTAATTCCTTTAAGCAGGTAGCACACATTAATTCATTTATGGGGTCATCTGAAGTTTTATTTACAGAAAAGGAAAATGAATTTGGAAAAAAAGATATTTTCTTCTATCTTTGCCAGAAGCTCACATTGCTTCATCTGTGGTTTGGGCAGGTATTTGAAATGAAAGGTCACAGGATATCACAAGAAGGAAATTGCTGTTTGGTCGCTTGCTTTAAATCCTGCCTTAAGAAATAGGAACTTAATTCTCCTCTATAATGGGCATGAATATCCCTTCTCAGGGACATTTTACAAACACCCGAGTGGAGTTTTGAGAGTTAAGAATTCACCAGTAATAATGTTGTTACACTAATGGCTTACATGAGAGTTATTCATTTGTGATCCATCTACGCACACTTCTTTCCTTTTTACTCCCAGCACCGTCTAGTCTCACAGAAAAAGCAAAGGACTAGGAATGGGGAGACGGTAAAGCGATTAGATTACACGTGCTCAATGCGCAGAAAAGGATCAGTCCAGGTTATAGTTGTTGCTACCGTCACTGTTCCGTGTCCTCACTAAATAGAATGACTTTCGTCTGTAAGAGAGGACAAGTGGCTTGCCTGTGTTTTGGGGTGACAGCAATAATAAATGAAGATCGAGAGAATTAAGAATGCTCTGGAAAAAAATGAAAAAGGAAAGTCCAAGGCAAGACCCTGTCCTTTCCCTCAAACCCCCCCCCCCCCCCCGCCACAAGCTTCTGGAACTGCATCAGGCTTCGCTGGTGGACAATCCTGGAATGCAAAATGGTTTTATCCTTCACGGAAAGAGACAGAACGAAGTCAGGAAAGCCCAGTGCGCACACGGGGGGCGCTAAGTATGAGGGAATGCTGGCTTTTTCGGTTGTGGTCTTTGAAATGATCACTTGACTCCCACCACTATGGACAACTGCGCATGGGCTCTGCCTGGTCCTCCGTCTCCTGAGTCGGCCTGACCTGGTGTAGAAAAGTACTTCCACTCTGACTCTGGGAGGCAACAGCCCAGAGGGTTACCTGTAGGTTGTATCCACACTCAGGTTGGCGGCCGCTAGCTCTGATGGAGGTATCCACGCAGGTAAGGTGTTCCCAGGAACCCATTTCGTCCACTCAAATAAGCCAGGCTCTACACGGATCTTCAGGTGGTTTTCTTGTTGTAAACCTTAGATGTGAAAGGAAAGGAAGATGAAGGAACAGGCAAAACTTGTATAAATTCTGGTCAGTCTCTTTTCTGCATGGAAGGTGGCAGCACGGGGGTTCGGTCAAGGGTTTCTCATTTCCACGTGTGACAAACAGACGAGCTTCATCCTCTGGCCCCGGCAACAGGATGGATGCTGGCTTTAGGGGGTCTCTGACTGAAGGAACACAAGTCATTACCTGTGTCATGTATTCACTTCTCTGACGACTAGACTGGCTTTTCCTAAGGGAAGTCCCAAGACCGCCTTACTGAGAAACTTCAGAAATTCTCTTAGCATCCTCTGCCCCACAACAGCTGAAACTGTTTTTGAATATCATGGCAACTATTCACTTTCTCGACCAGGAAATCCAATTTTGAGTATTTCCAAGTGCCAGTGCACAAGTCCTGCATTTTCTCGAAGGGTAATTACCCTCAGAGTAGGACTTGTCCCTGTTGAACTTTCTGTATAATGCTTTTAGCCCAAGTGTTTTAAAATAAGATATTTTATATATTAAAATATATTATTTATTTGACAGAGTGTGAGAGAGGGAACACAAGCAGGGGCAGTGGGAAAGGGAGAACCAGGTTCCCACCGAGCGGGGAGCCTGACGTGGGACTCGATCCCAGGACCCTGAGATCACAACCTGAGCTGAAGGCAGATGCTTAACTGACTGAGCCACCCAGGTGCCCAAAGTATTTTAATATATAAATGCATTCTGGTTTACTTAAGGAATGGAAGTCTCAAAGGAAGTGTCCATTCTTCTCTGGCTTGGCTAATTCTGGCTCATTCATTTGTTTGGTATAAACGAATAGTTCCACTCTGTTTCTACTGGTTTTCCTTCCAGTGAAATGAGAGCGGAGATCCCTGTAACTCAAGCTTCCCCAGATTTTAGGGTGAAAGTTGAGTATCTTTATAGCAATGGTGCTTCTAAAGCCATCCAATTAACTACAGAAACAGGGATGATTAAGATTTGTAGATACTCAGGAGCACCGTTGCTATTATAAACAAGAAGCAAACCGAGCAGAGTGGGAGGAAATGATTTCACTGTTTCACTGTTAAGAAAAAAAAAAATCACATGCTGTAGGCTCCAAATTATTGCCAGACAACGATATTTCACAAGCCTACCGTTCATCCAAGAGGGCTTTACATTTTCAAGCAAAAAACGATCTTTATACCTTCTTTCATCTCATTTAATGCCACCAGAGTATGATTTGGGGATGCTTGCAAAGATAGCTTCCAAAAGAATCACGGCTATAAATTCCACATTTGAAGCTTCCCATTGGCTAATGTCCCACAAGTCTAGGATAGTCTAGCTGTAGGGCTATCTGGAGGCAGGTGGATGGATTTGTGGACCTTTATGGCGTCTAACCTTTCAAGATGTTGTATGCAGTCTGCACGCAGCGCAGGGATGGGGAGCAGTAGACGTGGTCGATGATGGTGTTGCTCTCCAGTAAGGCTTCCCCTGCAACAGAACACAAAGAACAACCAGTTTGCTGGGTTTAGGCAGCCTCCGCTGGAGCTCCGCGTGGGAGCAGGCGGCAGGCAGACCCTGCAAACCCCCTTTTCGGTGGGGGCTCACACACAGCTGGTATCGTTAGCTTGGTTTCCAAGACCCCCCTCCCCTCCCCGCCTTGTCTTTTTCTTCCCTTCTCTCTGGTGCTAACAAACAGGAAAATATCCATCTAGGAGAGATGCAGAAACACGAGAACGCTCTGATTTCACACTTGTGATACAAACAAGCTGGCCTGTACTGTGACAGATCTTGATTTACTTTTATCCTGCACTAAACAAGGTCTCAGCCTGTTGTATTCTTAGATAACAGAGGTAAATCCCTATACCTGGTACTTTAACACTTTCCTCGTGGAACACCCTTCTTCTCTCTACTGGTTAAAGTCTAAACACCTTACTATGAAGGCGTATGGTCTTCTGTGAACTCGTCTTTATCCAGCTCACCAGCCTTACCGCGTATGGCTCACAAGCAGTGTTCTAGAAAAAGAGCTTGCTTTCTAAGTCCTTTCGATGTTATTTTTCATGTCTATGACTTTTTTTTTTTAAGATTTTATTTATTTGACAGAGAGATCACAAGTAGACAGAGACACAAGCAGAGGTGGGAGGAAGGCTCCCTGCTGAGCGGAGAGCCCGATGCAGGGCTCGATCCCAGAATCCTGAGATCATGACCTGAGCCAAAATGTAGAGGCTTAACCCACTGAGCCACCCAGGCGCCCCACATGTCTGTGACTTTATGTTGTTCTCTCCTACGCTCCGGGTCCTTCTCTGCCCAAGTGACTTCTCCACTCTTCTGTGCGTTTTTTAATGGTCTCCTAATACTCCGTGCCTGGTTCTATTTCTGAGTATACTTGGCCTGTATGATATTTATCCACTGATAAGTCTGTTTCCCCCAGGGTGGGGGCCCTCGCTTGGATCCCGAACACCTAGCACAGGACCCTGCACCAAGTAAGTGGTCAGTGACTGCGTGACAGGACTGCACGGGACACGGCTGCTGTCTCTGCCGGGCAGGTATGGAACAGACCTGCAAAGAACTGACCCTCTTCAAAGGGTCCCGTTGGCCTCTCTATACCCAGCCCCTGCAGGCTTCTCTCCTCTGCACCCCTACTCTAGAAGCTGACCTTGCCGCATCCCTGGGTCATAGGGCCCTCAAGGGATCACACCTCATTCACTTGGGTAAACTAGCCCAGTGCCTAGCACAGTGTTCTGAACTTCATGGTTATGTAATAAATCCCTTTTGAACTGGGGAAATAAACTGCTGGCAGGAAAGTTGTAGAAAGCCATACAGAGTGTCCTGGCATGCCTACTGGAACCAGTCTTCGGAAGAAGTAACCAGGAAAGACTGCGTAATCAGTCCAGGACACTTACCCACCAGTCTTGCCTGCATACATCCAAACACGGTGATCGGGGCATCTTTCTCGTAATCCCGGAAACCACCACTCCGCTGAGGTAAGCTATGAGGCATGTTCAGGTTGGTGCGTATGTAGCGGCCTGGCCAAAAAAAAAAAGGCAGAGAAAGGATGACATTGTTTTCCTTAGGACTTTTGTTGCTGAACCTCAGAGCCGCCCATTTCCATTCCTTTTGGGCCAAAGAAACAGAAGTGAACTTTCTAGAAAACACTGAAGCGGACACTTCCTCTGGTAGAGTCTTGACATCTATGCCTGCATTTGTTGACGATGTGACAAGAGAGAGTTTTTAAGTGAAAGAAAGAGCCACATGCTTTAAAGCAGGAGGATTCTGGGATATACCAGCCACTCAATCTTAGACACGCCACTCACATGGAAAGGGAGCCAAAAGGAGCCAGGGTGACTTAATGGAGGGAATTTCTGGCCACAGAATCGGGACATTTGTCTCTGCCTCTGCCAAATGACCATGGGAAGACATTTGCTGTCTTTGGTGCCTGGTGTCCCAGTTTGCGGAATGGGGACAAGAACACCTACCTCTTCACTAACACTCAAGACCAGGGGGAAGAATGTACCCTGTAACAGATTATAGACATTTCCTCTAGCTTGTGGAACAACCCTAAAGGACTCCATCTAGACAAATGCAGCGTCACTCTGCCCCCTAGAGGCCATGATAGGTATGCCAATGCCAAGCGGGTCAACTACCCACTCACCTTTGGCATCAAAGCACTGGGAGAGCCAGTACTTCCCAAACACGACATCCATCCTCTCACCATGCCGACACACAAAGAGGCATCTCTTCTGAGGGCCAGGCTGGCTATTAACCCTCAGAGGCTGCAGAGAGAGAGAGAAAGGCTATTAGTGGGGAAAGCATATAAGAAAGTGAACACGTGCTAGAGCTGCCAGAGGAGCAGAGCCGAGTTCTAGAACAAGTTCTGCCAGTGCAGGACTTGGACACATCTCGGAACTACCTGGAATTTATGTTGGCCTGTCTGCACATGGGGGCACAAGGACAAAGACTGTTTGTTCTACGGCTCCAAGGGAGAGCTGGCCAGTAGGTCAAGCTAGCCATCCAGTCCTCCCCCAAAGGGATACCTGATCAACAACTTCAGGGGGCGAGGACTTTTATCACAAAAGTGTCTGCCTCACCTCTAACAAAGGGTGGTGAGACCATAGGGGTGGATGGTCTCCCCCAGCTTGGCCCCTTCTGATCGCACTTTTGGTTCTGTTGTCTGACTACATGTGTGCTGGTGTTCCCAGAAACCATTCAGGGAGGACACTGGCTCCCTCTGAATGATGAAATAGGTCTAGTCCAAGGCATGTCCAAATGACTTCAGGTTTTATAACTGCTGGGTGGATCCTTGTAGACGCTTCTGTGTTCCTTCTTGTTGATAGCTGGCTAGCCCCAGCTTCCCTAGTGCGGCCAACACTTTTTGTATTTGCTGCTAGGTAGCTGCCCTGCCAGGGTTAGTATATGGGATCGTGCCATGATCCTTCCCATTTCTTCTCCTACTCATCCCTAATTTAAGCCTGGGCTCCAGCCAATGTGACCTAGTCTCTTGCCCCCCAACTTGCTTTTGTTTCTATTGTTCAGAAGGATCCCCACCCCCTCCTCCTCCATTCTGCGATGTTCCTGGCATGTACTGAGCACTCAGACATACGTGAGCCCTCACCATGTGCCAGGCGCTGGGCTAAGAGCTTTATTTTCTTTAATGTCACAGTGGCTTCTGAAATAGAACTCTTATGACTTTACAGATAACGTGTCCTGTTTGCAGATCCGCCTTTTCGACGAGACAAGACCCAGGTGCGGTCGGCGCTATCCGTTCCCCCCACATGACTCTTCCTAGCTTTACATCTCTGTGTAACTTTTATAGTTTTGTGCCCTTTCTCCCAAAGAGATCGGGGACCATTTCGGGCCGTGAGGGCAAGCCTTGCCACTTAGCAAGTAAGTGCCCAGTGAATCCCGAGTAGAGCTGAGGCCATGACCCCACAGGTCAGCGTTACCTGCGTGGGCTGGCAAATGATGGTCAGGGGCGCCGTCTCCCCCAGGCCCTGGTCCTCATACTGTCGCCTCTCCAACACACTGTCACCGAATGAGAGCGCGTTAGAAGATGCTGTGTTTAAGATCGAGTAAGACCTGCCGGGGAAGATAAGGAAGACAGTTACTGGTTTGGCCAGAAGTCACCGGCATGTCACTCTTGGGCTCAACAGGAGTGTGGGAATGAGCAGAAAGCACGCCCTGGGTGGTGTCGTGGTTGGGACAGCAGCGAAGAGGGCACCCCATTTCTGGAGAGGAACGTCTTGTTTTAGACTGAAGTCTTGCAGTTACCAAATTCGGGGTGGATGGATTTCTGTACTCTGGACGCGTTCGTCTCTCCGAGCAGGATGCGGCCCTGTTTTTAGGATGCCACAGGCCAAGGTACGCTAAAGAATAATGAGTTATCAATTTTATACCATTGTTTCCAGCTACATTTCTGGCTCAAAAAACAAAACCAAAAAACCCACAATTCCTATCGCCTTTCATCTTTTCTATGGCGATTTCCATCTGAACTGACAAGCTGGGGGCAAGGTTCTTACTCTCTCCACCACTTGGCCTGTAGTTCCCAATGACCAAGGAAGCCTTAGGGCTGTTCTCCCCTCTTCCACCTTCTTCCCTCGCCCCACCGCTCTCCCTGTCTTAATAATACCCCCAACGAGATGAAGAAATCGAGAACTGTTTCAGAGGAGGCCATTCTACCAGATGTATAGAGCCGTTAGCCAAGAACTCTCATTTCTGGGTGTGACACTGACTACAGAAGCCCCAACGATGTCTCGCTGACAGCGGGGGCAGCAAATTAGGCCACATTCAAATTACTGTGATTAACGAGGCCTCCGGAAAGCTTTATCTAATCAACACTGCCATGGTCGTGAGGCAAATCCCATGAAGATCTCCTCTGCCTGCCCGAGCAGTGTTCAAGGGAGAGCATTTACGTTTTCGATTTCCTGCTTCGTTATAACAAGGGTGCCCGTTCATTTGAGTCTCCTCAGCACCGTCTTGGTTTGTACCATTAACCCCATCCGCTCAGGAATATTAAGTGTTAACATAGGTGTAGGCTTTGAAATTCATCTTGGAAAAGAACTTTTTAGATTCAGCAGTATAATAAAGTCGACCGGTTGTGATGCCAACGGTTTTTTAAATGCTCTGACTTTTAATAATTTTAGGACCCCCCCTCCCCTCTCTGAAGTACCCCTCTTTGTGTCTGTACAGCGACCCGTCCCTACTTCCACACAAGGGTTTCAGAAGCTTCCTACCCTGAAAAAGAGACACATCAGTCCTCGCGCCTATCAGAATCACCAGGGGAGCTTTAAAAAAAAAAAAATACACTTCTGAGCCCCACTTGTCAGAGACTGTGATTCAGCAGGTCTGGGGTGCCCGGGAGCGGGGACCTAACCGGTGGCACCAGCCAGTGTGGGGTGCAGCCCAAGGGACCTAGTGAAAAAATTAAGCAACCGCAGACAAAGAAAATCTAGTGCCGCTTGCAGCCTGATGGACAGGCGCTCTCCTTTGCAAACATCACCATTAAAGAAAATTCAGTTTCACTGTCTGATTCATCAAAGCTTCAGGGCCTGAAATGTCTGGATAGATGGCATTGTCTTGACACCCGGCTTGTACACGTCCCTTAATTTTCTTTCCTTTATTATAGCTATGAAGACACTGGCAGAATCCCTTCTGTCTCTCCTTCAGCTCCGTTGGCAAGGAGAATGCCAACCTCCTTCTCTTCTCAACTGTCATTGTAATCAAAGGACCTGACTCACTCAGACAGTCTGGTGCTGTCAGTTCCAGAAGACAACAGTCAGAGGCTTTATGCTGAGAGCAGCGGAGGGAGGAAGCTGAAGCCTGATACCCAGGACATCTTCTCAAGTTCTGGGGGTGGGGGAGATGCTGACACATCCCTAGCCCACATCAGTCCTGGGGGTAAAGCCCGGAAGGACCAGCCGGCCCCTTACCCGCAATGCAAGGGACATGATGGGGCTTCACCAACTACAAAGCATCTCGAGACACTTAGAACCAGGCAAGATGTCCCAACAGAAGGGTGGTGAGAGAGATTTTCTTAGAAGGGACTTAGAAATGAGAAGAATGACAGGGCCGAAAGAAAGGGCTGCGAAGGGAAACTGACCCCAAGTCCCTACTTGTTGCTTGGATCCCCTCTGCAATTTCCCATCAAGGCAGCCATTTTGGAGCACTTCCGGGGGCTTTATCCCCTCGAGGCTGACTTTGGTTAAGGGGGAAAGAGAGCGAGAAGATCTGTCTTATAGGGAGCCTCTTTAGGTCATTTCTGCTTCTGGGGTTAAATAGGAAAGTGCAGTTCTTCTACAGGATCAACTCTGTGGAAGAGACATTTGACTTGACAAGCATGTTGGAGAGGACTGGAAAACACAAGTTGGAAAGAAAAGAAAAAAACCCATAGAGCTGACGGCTTCTTAGGTTCAGTGCTATTATATACGTGGTACTGATCAATGTCAAGTTAAGTCCTTTCTTGTCTTAACACCCTTATGAGGTAAAGGCAATTCTCATCTCCATCTTCTAGATTAACGAACAGGGGCTCAGAGAGGTAATGTAACTTGGCCGAGGTCACACTGAACCCAAGCCTACAGGAACAAACACTCAAATTCTTGATGATGGTGTCCTAACACTTAATGTTAGTAGTACTTCCCACTCTGAGCAGCCTTGGTTGTGGCAGCTGAGAGTTTCACCGCAGACATGGTTCCCCGGGTGCTCTCCTTGCTATTGATCTCTCCAAATAAAAGGAGAGGACATGCAAACCTCCCCATGGTCCCTGGACCAGTGTCCCCATGTTTCGGCCCGAGCTCTAATTTGGACGGGAATGGATCTGTTAACACCGATCTGAAATGGGTCAGCAGGGCTTCTCACACAGACTTTTTGCCCACGTACAGCCTGACTTTAAAAAAAAAAAAAAAAAAAAAAAAGTGGTCCGGGCACCGTGTATCCTCAGAAAAACCCTCTGAGACCTCCCTGTACCCACGTGCATTGTGCTTCACTTGTTTTTACGGGCATGACGCGGTGACTCTGGAAATCCAACTTAGATTTCTGAAAAACCAAAATGTTTGGGGACCGTGAGGCAGCTCTGACCTCCCGGTTGTGCCACAGAACACTCCTGGGCTACGGGGGAGAGGAAGGAATGGCGGGGCAGGGGATCATTCTGGAAGATGTTGTTTCCCACCTCTGGGTGTGTGGTTTGCCTGCCTGCTGCTAACTAGAGTAGAGAGTCTACTTGTCTTTTCTCCCTCCAAGCAAAACGCTCCCTGAAACGGCCCCTCTCTGCTTCTCTTTTATGGCGGTAATGATAGCATTCGACACCCCACACAGCTGGTGCTCCCCGCTCCCGGCTCGCAGCCACTTTGGCACGTGGCAGGAGGGAGGAGAAACGAGCCAGCGTGCACGCCCTGGCGAGATGCCCCAGTATGCTGGGGAAGGGCTGGCTTCGAGCTGCTCTGATTAAGAAAGAGAAGGTGCCTCTCGTCCCTCTTTTATCTGTCCAGACAAAGCTGGCCATCTGACACAGGCTGCTCGGAACATGGGACCGGTTTGGTTTGGGGGCAAGACAGGAGGGAGGGGCTGGGTGGACAGTTATCCCTCTAAAGAAGACTAAGGGCCACCATGTGTCTTTTCAAGTTTCCGGCATTGCCCATTTCCTGAGATGGTCTCTCTCACCTGGGCATTCATGTGCCCAAGGCTGGGGACTTGCTCAGGGTCGCCCAACAAGCGAGGGGCAGGTAGGTCTCCTGATCCTTGCAAACCCTATCACACCTGTCCTGGCCGGCGTGATGGGAACTTGCCCCGCTGTTGTGGGGAGTCAGACCACTCTAGAGCAACGACCCAGGACCAAGGGTACAGAAGCCCAAAGACCATGAAGTCTCAGCGCTGGCATGACCCACACTTCCCCCCAAGAGACGGTCCTTCTAGCTGCCTGCATGCCCTCTCTGATCAAGAACTGAGACCGCTTCATCAAGTGGGGCCGGCAGAGAGCAGGACAGCGGGTCCATCCGCCATGATCCCCTGCCCCGAGTCAGCCCCTCCCGAATGCCCTGAGCCGAGACCTTTCTGCCCCCATGAGCTCCCCTCCTCTCACTGCCGCCCCGTGGGTCCAGGTTCACGTCTGTTTCCCTGCCCCGTGCTCCCAGGCTGCGGCCGGCGAAGAACACGAGTCTGCTCACCCGTGAAATATCCAAGTGCTGCACTCGTCCGCCTTGGTAATGTAGTTCTCGGGCAGGAGTCCTGAGCAGCCGGTGGTTAGCGACGTGCCATAGATCCAGCCCTCACTGGTGCTGGTCTGCTCCATCGGAGACATGAAGATGAAGTCCCCGGGGGTCAGCTCGAGCTCGTCATCGTTTTGTGGGGTGTAGGGGTAGATCACCTGTAATGTCTGAAAGAGGCAGAGAGGGAGGAGGGAGGCCCCCATGTGATCCAGGACGCGTGGCCCGGGCACGTCTGTGCGTCCTGCTTTAATGGCGCACACATCCGGATGCTGACATTTACGGGAGCCCCTGGGGTCTGCCGGCTTGGAGCAGATTTGGACTCATCAGAAAACGTGGTTTTTTGTTTTTTGTTTTCCCCTGGGGTATTGCGGATGTGTGCCTGGAGCTACTGGATGGCTCCAGACTTCCCCTCTGGCATGTCTTTCTTCCTGTTGGGACTCAGATACAGTTTTTAGGCACTGATCTTCAAGCTCTGTTAAGCTGCTAGACCAACAGGGTTGGACCTAGTTTCCCCTTCTCCATCTGCAGGGGGAGGCACCGTCACAGACGCTTGAAACCTCACTCGTGGAAAGTCTGTCTTCCATATGGGGGTTACAGATGGTCTGAGTGGAGACACTTTCCTTGGAGGAAGGCTTTGGGACCGATGCATTTCTCTTTATAGGTAACTCTGGGGCTGACACAAGACAGTCTC
The DNA here is from genome assembly GCF_010015895.1 of Lontra canadensis. NCBI lineage: Eukaryota > Metazoa > Chordata > Mammalia > Carnivora > Mustelidae > Lontra > Lontra canadensis. Next base: position 7,219,432 of record NW_022631030.1, on the reverse strand, counting down.
TGCCTTCAAGGAGCTTTCCCTAAACCTGCATTTCTCACAAAGACCTTGAAAGAAAAATATCTTTCACAGCCATTGATGTGTACGTCTGGGCAACCAGCTTTTACCAGGGAACAGATGGAGACCGCGTGTTTCTTCTCTGGGCTCGGAAAGAGCCTTCAGAGCCAACCACAGACCATGCTGCTTGGCTGACTTATTTGATTTTTTGCCTCCTTTCCTGGGATATATAAATGGCATCGGCATGAAGATACTTTGGAAAAAGTTTTCCTACTTTTTTCATTAAGAGCAAGGGTCCTCAGTAGTTAGGACAATATTTCCTATGCTATTTATGTCACCTGGGACCCCCAAAACGGAGACGCTTTAACAGCCTTTCCTGCAGTCTTGAAGTCATGAGCGGTAGGGCTAACTATTCTGGTTCCACCTCCAAGTTTTTAACGTTGTCTGGCCTCCCTTTCCTCATCTGTAAAATAATGCCTAGACTATAAACGTTACTGAAACAACCTAAGAAAACTCTTTATAGGACAAAGCCCGTACCCAGAAGGTGCATAATTATGTCTCTTGACCCATGACACTTGATTTTCCTTCTAGCCAGACTCCTGGACTGTGTGCCTGTGAGCTCACCAGCACGCCGGTGTCTGTCAGGAAAACCCATCAGAACACGCTATAAAGAACTTCCTTCTGGAATTCTCTAAGGAAAGGCATTGGCAAAAAGACGTGACTGTGAAAACACACAGGACTCAATTGTACCACTGGATTGTGATTTTTTTTTTCCTTTTCCTTTCACTCAGCGCACCTGTTCCTTTCCCTACTCTCCCGTTTCTTACAGCTCCAGATCTTTGCCCCCTGTTTACCTCCTACTCCTTCCCCTGTCCTCCGCCACGTTCATGCACAAACTGCCATTCCAAACTAGCCAGGGAGGTTTTCTGCGGGGCTGTGACAACAGCTTAAAAAGCAAAACAAAACAGAGCAACTCTCTAAGCTAGGTATGTGATGAGGCACCGAAAGGAACACTCCTTTTCCTGGAACAGGGTGGAGAGAGACACCAAACCATGGGGGAGCAAGTCGAAACTCATGTCTCTTAGAGACTTGAGCATAGCATAGTTTTGACTAATTATGCCTTTAGCCAAGAAGTGTCTTTACTTTGAGAGACTCAGGAAAGTGACTTCAGACGAGAACTCATTCCTCCTCTCACTTGGTGCGGGGTGAGTATACTATCTCCAGGGAAACTGAGGCACATCAAAGGTACAGAGGAGACTGTGTGTCCTAAGGAGAGGGTAGTTAGATCACAAGGAGCTTTGACTTATTGAATATACAATAAGACATTGCAGCAAATCTAAAATTACGTTCGAGAGCTAGCGGAACACATGCCTAGTTGTGCACTGCATTATCTACTTACTTTTTTATGCTTAGCGCTAACCTGTGAGAATTGCTGAGTGTATCTCAAGGATTTTTTTTCTCCCCTCATAAGGGGCAGCCCTATGTGATTGTAGGAACCTAACCTCACCGCGTTCAAAGCTCCTTGTGCCCCTTGTAGCCACAGAAATTCTGCGCTGTCGGGACTTTTCCATTATCTTCGTCAGGAGTCCATGTGACAGCAGACAGCAGCCGTCCAGCAAAATACTATTGCCATTGTAGGTTCGAGACGACCAAGGATGGGAGTGTTCTAGAAATGACGGATGGATGGGACCCTGATGACTGCCAAAGGGGTAGAGCTGGGCTCCACAGCCACATGGGCTGTGTGTGTAATGCTGTCCTTCCTCAGACTGGCTTGGCCTGGAGACCCACCGTGACCCCATGCAGTCACTAACACGGAAGACTACAGGACATACAAGTAGGCATCTGCGAGTCCGAATCAAAGTGGGAGCCAGCAGAGCGATGAGCTGTGGACGCTTTCCTGTGCCTGGCTTGCTGAGTGCCCTTGTCCAAACCACTCTCCTCCTCTGGACATCTGTTGCCTCCCCGGCACCATCAATCAAACCTGCCTCCTGGGGACAGAAGGCGGCAGGCGAGAAAGGGTGTTCCTAAGCAGGGGGGCTCAGGTAAAGCCAAATGACCTCCGAGAGCGAGCTCTATCAGCAGGAACAGTAATAAATGAGCTTTTACAAATAAGAGATAAAAGAGGCCAAGTTATTTTTAGAAAATACTTCACGTGGGCGCTTGCTGCCTCTTTCCCTCAGTGCCAATGGAGCAGAATGTGGGTCAGGTAGAAAAGCAATTACCCTTCGAGTTAACTGGAGGGCAGTGTTGATTAGAAGATATTCCTTGTAAAATTCCATTGCCGCTGCCTTTCTCCTAGAAAGGTGACTTCTCCCAGCCCATCTGCATGCAACCCTTGACTTTTTTGTCCTTCGTCCTTGTGAGGAGCCCAGTTAGCCACACCTCCCTCGTTATATATAGGGCTCATCCTAAGCAATTCCAGGAGTTGTCAGAATTCTTAAGTAAGATCAAGCCCAGTCTCCTTGTTGTATCTTTCCAGAAACTTCCACCAACTGACTTGGAAGGAGGACACAACATTCCTGTCAGCAGCGTCGGTCAAAGCTACATGTCCCTGACACAGGCCCTCACCTTTGGTTCATGGGTTGGCTCTTCCTTCCAAAACAGTGATGAGATCAGCTGGGCTAAACCGAGAGCCCAACTGTTTTTCATATTTAAAAAAAAAGTCTAACAGGTTAAAAAAAAGCTACAAAAGTACCAGTCCTTTTGCTGTTGAAAATTGGGAAACAAATTAAATACGGTTTCATAAATGTAGTTAAATTGGATGACAAATTTTTCATCAAACTATGGTTTTTTGGTTTTTAAGATGGGTTGCTTGTCTTTATTATTTGGGATCGCTGGGCTCCGGCTTCAGCTCTGGTCCTAAAGTGCTAGTTAGCCTTGGATCAGAGTGTTACTCTCTTTGGACCTCTGGTTTTCCTTCAGGAAAATAAAGGGCAATATTACTCTTCAGTGTCACAGGCTTGTCCTGGAAATCAATATTCATTCCCTCAAAAGAAGGTTGGTAGGGTTATGTCAACCTTTCCACACGCGCTGGGAGTCAGTGGTCCCCCTCCTGCCTCCCAGGGGACACACACAGACTGTCTCAACATGTGGCCTCTGTTTTTATGTCATGTGTCTATTGTTTCCCCCCCGTGCTGGACTCAAACTCCTGGAGGACAGGACCATGTTTTAAAATTCTAGTATGTTCCATGGTAACTTATAGGCCATTGATACTCAACAAATATCTGTTAATTATGTGTTCGCAGTTTTTTGTCCTTTTTTGTTTTTTTTGGTATTTCTGTATTCTCCTTACCTAAGATCTGGATGAGGTCTTTCATGAACACCGTGAATTTATAGAATTAAAATGTTGCCAGTATACTTTTCTATCCTCCCATTTCATTTCTGTTTCAGTCTAGGAAGTTTGGCAGGGCAGAGAGAACAATGGGGACAGTATGCAGATGAGTCACTTGGGACCCAGGGAGGAGGGGTGCAAGCTCCAAGCTTCCCAGGGAGTCAGGCAGAGCCCGGAGAAAACTGTGGGCCAACCGACTCCTGGTCTGGTGCTCACTGCACTGCTTTCCTTTGGTACCCATCTCCCTGCAGCAGTGGGCCACAAGTGCTCCCGGTTCACACAGCACCCCGGCTTCTCTGGTAGGGTCAGGAGCCACAGGGAGACATTACCTCATGGTTTGCGAACCGGATATCTCGTGAGAATATGGTGGCCACCCAGTCGCAGCCTAGTTTGACATCGATGTTCTGGGCTAGCTTCTCCAGGGTGGGTAAGTGGCTCGCTTGGAAGTGGTAAGCCAGGGTGACGTGCAGCTGCTTCTTATGAGGTTCCACATGGACTTCTGGAAAAAGGAAGGAAACCAGTATTAGAATGTGGCCATCACAGCCATGGCGGAGACCTGTCCTGGTCAGTTCTGCCTCCCAAGTGACAGAGGAGGGAGTCCCTCAGCCAGGCGAAACCCGTCTCCCTCCTTCACGGCGGCAGAATGAGGGGAGAGGAGCGTGGAAAAGACCCTGAATCAACCTACAATCTGAGAGGCAAAAAGCCACTCATTCAGCTCTTCTGCAGGAACCGTGCAGCAGCTGAGGTCAGCGAGGGGGTCGGGTTTTCCTCCTATCGCACTGGTTATCACAGCCCACCCTTCAGAGGAGGAAACCGAGACATAGAAGGATGAGCTGATTGATGTAGAAACGGAGATTTTGTCCTTACTGGGGGGCCGGAGCTGTATCACCCTCATGTTAAAATCAAGTCTCTTAGCTTCTGGGCAGCTCCGATGGAGGAACCAGAACCGGAGGAAGAAGATGGAATATTTTCAAAGTCTCAAACAGCACTTCCCAGCAGCATTTGGGCAGAATTAATTCTTTGCTGTGGGGGCTGTTGTGTGCACTGGGGTGGGGGGGCGGTCTTTAGGCACATCCCTGGCCCCTACCCACTAGCTTCTGGTAGCACCCCCCACGTTGTGGCAAGCAAAAAGGACTCCAGACATTGCCACACGGCCCCTGGGGGATGAAATCTCCCCGACTGAAAACCACCGGCTTGAAGTATCCAGACCATTATTCTAAGACCCCGTGGGTAATAAAAGAAACCAACCTACCTACCCAAGGCAATGGATTTTATTTCTCCTTTGTACATCTCTGCGTGGGGTAGATCCGTCTACTGTCTAAGCTAGAACACCGCAGAAGATTCAACCGGAGGGGACGTAGGGAATTTGAGAAATTAAGGGGCTTGCTCATGTCTCACGGAGACAGAAGTACCGGTTGCATCTCTCTGTTATGCTACGGTGGACTTCTCTAGTTTGAAGTCCCATGAGACAAGGGCTTTCTGGGTCCTGTTGACAACGTATGCCCCTCGCTCAGCACCATACGGGCTTTTAGTATTTGGAGATGATTGAATACACGTGCACGAACTCCTTAAACCACCCAGGATGAAGGAACTAAATCTACTTGCTAAAGGAATCTGGGTCTGCCAAAAACACTCTAGAATACTGAGGGTTAAGTTCTAGGGCCAAGACGGGATGGCGGGTTCTGCACAAAAAGGAGGTAAGGAGCAGGAGCAGCTGCACGGGGCAGGGCCATGCAGTTCTCCAAGTCACCACCAGGGGGCCGCACAGGGGCAGGAAACCCAGAAGGTCAGGCTCTTCTAGAGAGTGGCCACAGGTCTGGGAGAGGAGCCGGCCCTCCCGAGCCCTACAAAGAAAGGGAGCGAGGGCCTCCTATCTCTGGCTCATGTGCCTTCAGAATCTTGGCCACAGACCTGGCCCATACCTGCTTTACGCATTTGTGAAGGATTTGGGTTTTGTGGCTACAACACCAGTTTTGGGTCTTGTGGGAGTTTTTGTGGTTTTGTTAATAGCTACTGTGGGATGAAAAAGAGCCATTTCCCTGAGTTAGAGGGATAGGAACAGGAAACAATTTGCCTCTCTATTATGTTATTTCACTGAAATATTAAGCTAGGAGATGGCGGGCTCCAGGGACATCAGAAGACAAAGTCTGGGCCCTGGGAAGAAGGCATACCTGGGGAGGGCCTCTAAGGAGGCCCGGTTCCCCGAGTAGAAGAGGTACCTCTGGGGTGGTGGGGCAGGGGTGGGCCCTGGCCAGCTCTGGGCTTCCTCCAACGTTGGATTCAATGCTCAGATTCAGCTGCTCCTCCCACACGCAGCTCAGGCTCGGCACAGTCCTCTGCACACACCCTGGCCCTTCCTCCCTTCCTGCCTGGGTTCACACTGCCTGGGTTCACACTGCCTGCCCCCACCTCCGCTGTGGCAAGCTTCACTGATAAACACAGAGTGGTCCCCAATAAATCCCCGTGATCTCCCTCCAGGGGGCCAACAGAGAACCACCCCCGCCAGCGCCTCCCTCCCTCCACCGGACAGTCTGTCCCACTGCAGCAAGGCTCTCCTCGACCTAAGCGGGCTCGTCTGTCGGCAGACAGGACAGCTCCGGCAGCTTCTCCCACTTGTCCCCTTCCCGTGCCTCCTGCCTCTACATCAGTGCGTGTCCCGAGTCCCTCTCTACACTAATTCCTCCGACGGGAGATCTCAGCTGACTGGAACTGAGAGCTGCCATGGGAAGAGGAAGAAACGTCTGGAAGGAGTGACGTTTTGGGGCAGGCTGCTGAGGCTTCAGGGACCCATCTCATGGGTTTCTGCGAGTTGTGGACATTGGCTCAGTGGATTCGTTATTTGATACTAAGTGGTTCCCCTCAGCTCACTGTGCGATCCCACCACCCAAGCACAGCCCTGGGTCCTCACAGAGTGAGCCGGAGACCCAGGCAAATGCCTGTCCAAGGAGGAGGTTGTGCGGGAAGGTTCCTTGACTCTGAACGGGAAACACGGTGTAGCTACAAAGGTTGCATTTAGTTCAGTGTGTCACAGCCAATTGTGTGCCTTTAACTTCGGTGTCAGGGCAGGCCCTAGACATTCTCTCAGGAGGCTTAGCAGAACAGTAGCTGTTTTTTTTTTTTTTTTTAAAGGGGGCAAAGAGGCAAAGGCTGCTGCAGGAAAGGGCAGCGTTCCTGCAGGACCCCGAGGCTCCCAGCCCCAGCCTGCTCCTCCATACCTTTTTCCCCCTTTCCTTCCCAGTTTTTTGGTTCCCAGGACCCAGGGCCATTAGCTCACCAGTTTTGGACGCAGCCTCTGCGGCAAAGTCAGCGGCAAACTTCTTGAGGACCTCTGCGCTGTCTTCCTTCACGAAGAGGCCTATGAAGTTGGAGGAGGTATAGAGCTCCAGGGGCAGCGGGGCCGAGAACTTGCACTTCCAGCGACTGACCGTGGTCTGCAGGGCTTCCCCCAGGGCGTCCACCTTGCTGTCCTCACACTGGCAGGGGAAGACAAGACACTCCATTCAGAGGAGAGAAAGAGGTCTACTGCTCCGGAGCTCATGGTCTCCTCCACCTGGAGCTGGAGGCATCCTGGCCGGGCTCAGGGGTACAGCAGGGCGGGGGGTGGGGGACAGAAGATTTGGTCCATTGTGTAATTTGCCAGTAAGATCATCCAGCAGAAGGGGAGAAGGAGGGAACGCGCCTGGAAAGCACGGCATCCCAGGGTAAAGGGTGTGCCTTCCACGGCCTCCCATCATCTGTGACATTTCTACCCCTCCTAGACGAATGGAAATTGACTTGACTGTCAGTCCCATGATAGTTGGGAAGAATGGGGCTCAGAGAGCTGTGACGTCATCCTCCTACCCTCTTTGAAGCACTGGGTGGGGAAAAAAAAAAGAGTGTCTCTAAAACTCTGAATGCTTTTGAGAAAGATCCTGGGATGACTAAGAGGAAGTGGTAATTATTTTAATTTTCAAAGTGAACGGTAAGAAAGAAGGTGTTAGGAACACATTTTTTACCTTAAAGAGACAGAGAAAAGCTGGGGGAAAAAATACCTCAAAATGATTTTTTGGAAAATGTTGTCTTAACATGCTCCTGTCCTGCCTCCTCTTTAACATACCTGGATAAACCAGTTCTGCTCCTTCTCCACAGCAAACCAAAGTAGATGAAATGTATTTATATTTATTATGGTGAGGGGGATTTAATTTAGTCATTAAGTAAGGCCTGTGATAGCTGGGATGTAGATTAGGTGACCATGGCAGGTCACAGGTATCATTTTTTTTTTTTAAAGATTTTATTTATTTATTTGACAGAGCGATAGAGAGAGAGCACAAGCAGGCAGAGGGAGAGAGAGAAGCAGCTCTCTGCTGAGCAGGGAGCCCAATGCTCTATCCCAGGACCCCAGGATTGTGACCAAGGTCACAGGTATCTTTGCTGTCTCTTGAAAGATCTGGTGAGACAGACCCGTGGACAGTGTCTGTCCATGAGGCGAAGGTCACCTCCGCCTGTCTGTAGAGTACATCTGTCATTCCCATCTCATATTTACTCGTACAGTGGACAAGAGTGGACACTGCCTTCGTTTCATGGCTGTGGCTGCCTGTCCGAGTCCTGACTCAGTGGGTCAGGCTTGCCCCTGGAGTCCCTGGAGTCCAGCAGTCATCATGATGGCTTATCAGACTTGCGGTGCTCCAGGGCCTCAGTAGGTCTTAGAAAGAGGAGCGAGCGAAAGGAGCCACGGACCTTACTCATTCCGAGCAGGGCCATCCAAGCCGAGGAGCCCGTGACTCTCCCGCCAGCTGTCTGGGGAGCTCCTGACTCTGGTTCCAGGTTGCAAGGAGCTGGCGGGAGTAAGGCAGTCGGGCTCCCCATGGTGGGGGTTTCGGGGGGGGGGGGTCTGTGACTCACCATGAAGAACTGGCAGAGGGTGATGTGTGGGAAGATGTTGTGGGCCTTGTTCTTCCCGCAGATCTGCTTCGACTGTTGCCAAAAGTCGGAGAGCTTCTGTGCTAAGGGGCCGGTGGGTCGGAGGTAGAGGACGTACTCCCGGGGCAGGGGGTCATCCAGGAAGGGGTCGCCAACATGAGAGAACAGCCTGCCAGAGAGAGAGAGAGAGAGAAGGGAGCCAAGCAGGCCCCACTTGAGGACAACGGAAGGGAAGGAGGACCCAGAGACAGATCCGTACGCATGCTCCGTACCCCAGGCTCTGCCAAGGGGGTACTTTTTGTGCTTTAAAAACCCATCACTTAAAGCTCATACAGCATGACCAACTCTTAGATGTCTTACTGCATCCACATATCACAACTCCCTCAAAAATCCTAAAGTCACTCCAGATACACTCCGAATCCCTTCCCAGCCCACCAGGGCTGTTCCAACCCCGTCTGACCCTTCAGTTCGGCTCCCATTAAACCCACACGCCTCCAAACATATGGGAAGCGTCAGGAGCACAGGCTGTGGGGGCTGCCCTGGGTAGTGATGTCCTACAATGCAAGCAAGATTTTTTTTCTTTTATCTACCTAGCATCCCCATACCCTAAAGTGTATCTTTAAGTGACTAATATGGGCAGACATAGTGATAAGGGTCCCGTCTTGGATATGCTTTGAATTTCTTTAAACAGCTTTAAGGAGAAGCACATCCTGGGGCTGGGATCGAGGAGGCAACTGGCTTGAGAAACGGGCTTGTCACATGGTCTTTTGGCTCATCCTGCCACTCCCCTCCCCCAACAGTCCATTAGAGAAAGGCTGCATATCCCCGCTCTTCCACATACACTCAGAGCTAATTATATGCTATTTTCTCTATTTATTTATTTCATACCAACCAGTCACATGCTGCCTGAACACTTCTTCCTCCTGTGGATGCCAAGGCTTTTTGTCTGGAAGAAAAAAAATCAAATTTCTATTGTTAGTATTTTTAGCTTCCTATCAGCTTTTCTCACTATTGTGGCAAGAGTGTGAAGTAGGCGACACCCCAGCCTCCTTGGCGGGGTGGGGGAGACACCGGCGGCAGGATCCTGCCCCCCGCTCCCCCCAACCCCCCCAACCCAGGGTCATAACAAGGCATATGGAAATGAGGACATGTACTTAATTTCCATGTAATTAGCACTGGATTTGCATGCAGCCCGACAGCCGTGCGATCTATTTTGAGCAGTTTCCACATTAGAATTTTGTTTCCCTAAAGGTTGTCATGTCTCGGTCTGTCCTCTTTCCTGTTCACCCACTCCTACTGACCCAGATCCCCTGCTGAGCGGGTTTTTTGCTTGAAGCCCTTGGCAAAGCACATTAGAAAGTGGGGCTAAAGGCCCACAAGGACATTAACTTTGGTTCCATTCAGCGACTCCTCCCACCCACCGCCAACCACCACCAACACCATCTCCCAAGGCTTTTAGACCTCGCTGGGGACCAGGCCACCACCACTGCCCCCTGCTGGAGAACGGAGTCAAAGCCCTGTTCCCGGAGAGGCGGCGTCCCAGGAGGGCGACCGCAGCCAGGACCTGGAGCACATGCCTCCGAGGACAGCGTCTGAACTTGGAGGTGTCCAAGAGCCAGAGAGTTCTGGGTTTGTAGCCAGCTTTGCTAGTCACCCACTGGTTCTGCCTCCACACGTGTGTGCTCACGGAATGCCTACTGAACTGTGCCGTGCCGGGCTCTCGGCATACCATGAAAAACAAGACTGAAGTGGTCACGGCCCTCCTGGAGTTTTTGGTCGCGCTGGCATGAGAGCATCGATGGTGCAGATAATGAATTACATGGGCGTAGAGCGCAATGAAGGGAAAGCCCAGGGAGTCCTAAGGACGTAGGACAGGGACATCGAGCTTGGGTTGAGGGGTCAGGGAAGGCTTCTCTGAGGAAGTGGCATTTTGAGTGGGATCTGAAGAGTGTAGACTCCCCCAGACAGGGGTGTAGGGGGGTTGCTGTGGGGGCAGACAGTACGTCTACTCCATAGTGAGGGGTGTCCATAAGGAGCCTCAAACTCTTGCCCAAGCCCATGGAGGTGACCAGTAAATGACCATCTCTGTCCCTTGTACCCTACAGATTCAGCTTACTGAGGGAGGCGAGGGAAGAGTGGGGAGGGAATTCTAGTTTTAGGTGACACACACCAAGCACCATTTTTTCAACTGGCTGCTGCACCCAGTCCCCCTCCGCCGCCCCCCCCCCCACCCCCCCGGCCCCAGTCCATCTCCTGGGCTCTCTATGGAGCAACTAGAAGGCTGGTGCTGGGAACCCCGGGGGGCCGACCGGCAAGAACCTCAGATTGTCTGTGAGCCCGGCTTCTTCACTGTACACAAGGAGAGCTCTGGGGAAGGAAGTAGCATGCTCAGAGCAGCCCGGCCACTGCGGTGGCTCTGGGACTCGGCTCCACCGCCCAAAGATCAGATAAATACCTTTTCCCCCCATGAAAATCGGAGCCCAAACACCAAATGATCCGGATTAAGCAATCTACGCAGCATTACAGAGCAGGGAGAACAGCGTTACAGAAGCAAGCTGATGTTATGGAGAAGCGAGACAGACCCCTTAGAACCCCTTTGGGACAAAAGCTGGTACCGAAAAGGCTGGAAACACAGGGACCCCCCCCCACCTCCCCGCCAACACTCATCCCACACCTGGATAAGACGCTAATTGCTACCACATTACCAGCCCTGTTTCCTTTACCACTTAGTAGACCGAGGCACACATCTCACGCCCTTTCGGATCCAGAAGCCATGTACGCACAAAGAATGCAAATCATGGTCTTTTAGGTTAGAGTCTCCCAGGAATTACACTGACACCCCAAAAAAGACCCATTGTTTCAAAAACTAGGAAAAGAAAAACTCATTTGTGATACAATGTGCTATTTATATAAAGGATCCAATTTCTTTTTTTTTTTTCTTTCCCCAGGCCCTTCCCCCAGTGAAATATATCTGACTGAAATTAATTCATTTTTTCTTTAAGCACTAGGAGTGTCCTCTGAAAATGAAAGATCTAATTAAGTTATGGTCCCCGTAACTCCAAAGACAGGTTCTGGAGAGGGTTCAAAGATATAACTGAGGAAGATAATGAAAGGTTTGGGTGATAAGGCTCCGAGGAAAGATTAAGAAAACCCACATTCTTCTTTCTGAAGAAGACAAGTCTGAGAAAACATCGATTTTGTGGAAGGTTCTCGCCTGAGATGTACCTTCTTTAGTGAGGGTCAGCCGAAGTAAAGTCAGCTTTGGCTATAGCACAAAGGTCTCAAGTCAGATACCAGGAAGAACTTCCTCACAGGAAGGTGCTGCAAAAGTGTGTGTGTGTGTGTGTGTTTCTTTCTGGGGGGAGAAGAACGTTTCTGGGAAGCCATTCCTCATCTGGAACAAAGAGGTACGTGCTTCTCCAGGCAGGACGGTGGTAGGAGTCAAGTCACCACTTCCCCAGGGTCACAAACCACAGGCAGGGCTCTGCTCCTTCACACACTGCCAGGCTGACGACGACTTGGGCTGAGTTTGTTCCCAGAACGCTGCCCACAGAACAGACTGCACATGGGCAGTGGCAGAACGCATCTCCCCCCTCCCCCTCCCGCTGGAGAGAGACCGTTGCCATAGAGCTCCCACCTCCACGGCCCAACGATGGGACCAGTGCCAAGAACAGTGGGGTGTGCGGGGTGCACCCCAAACACCAGGCTGAGCCTGAGCAGCTGCTACCGTCAGAGTGACTCAGAAGTTGGCAGAGAGTCGGAGACCTTGAGCAAGAAAGGCAGAGAGAGCATCCCTTTAAACCCGAAGGCGAGGGGTCCAGCCATTGGATTGCAGCAGCTGATTATTCAGATGGGACCTTCGTGGTTAGAGTCATGGGGACCAGTGACCTGCTGCAGCTGTTACTGGGGAACGTGCATTTGATCTCTCTGACCCCGGTCCTGACCTTCCTAATTATGCCTAGGGTTCATTCTTAGCAGGAAGCAGGGGAAAAAAATAATGCAAAATTGGATGTCTTGCTAATGGTGGGGAAGAAGCACCAGTGAGATCAAAGCAATGGCTCATGGGAAAATCCAGGCAAGCGGCTGGGAGGATAGTAGCCCAGATGGGAGGAACCAGCAGCACCCACCCGTGGCCTTGTTTCGCTCTGGCTGGGATCCTTCCCACTGTCTGCTCTTAGCTCTGCTGAATTTTAGGTTCTAGGCTGGTCTGGCCCCAGGGCCCTGGCTCTGCCCCATCACCAGGGTCACAGAGATGCCCTCGAGCCTTAAAGGGGGCTGGAAAGGAAAAATCCCTTTCTGGTTTGCCTACGACAAAGTGGTTTCTTTCTTCCCTCCTCTGCTTCCTCCCCAGGAGCTCTTACCAGCAAACCAAATGAGAACCAAAAACACAACCAAGAGTTTAGCTCAGAAAGCTACATTCAATAAAGTTTGGCTGGTGGGCGTCCTTTTGGGGACCATCACCTCTGGGTCCCATGCTTGGGTTCGGTCCCACGTCTGAGTCCAGCAAGATTCCTGCGCCCTCCCAGATTCACGGGTTTTGAGCCTGAACTGGGATGTCCTGTTTAATGGTCACCCAGCCTGGTTTCCTCCACAACCACCCCAGTTCTCTGGGGTTCCACTGTGCCCTCTGGCCCCCTGGGCAGTTCACTTCCTCTCCGCCAAACACTAGCTGTATGCCAGGCACTGTATTAGCACTGGGCATACAAAGAAGAGGAAATAGGGGTTTCTGGGGCTGAAGTTCTTAAACTGGACACCAAGTTACCTTGGTTGGGACCCCGCAGCAAACTGCAAGAGGAGCCACGGGACATTCTAACTGTTTGAGGGAAACATAGCAATCTTTATCACGTGTTGGACATCCCATAAGCTACTAGCTTGAGGGAGTTAGTTTCACTATTAGATTGTGCTGCATGCCTCTAGATGTCCTCTCTTTGTGAAGCTGGAATTTTGCTAACTGCTATGATAAAAGTACCCAGGGAAAACCAATGTGGAACAGGAGAGAAGAGTAGCAGTGTCTAACCTGATTCTAAGGCTTGAACATTTGTGCAGTGCCCAACAGACACACACATCCCATTAATAAGTGGTTGTGGTCATTTAAGAGGGAAGTAAAATATTTTTCTTTCCATTTTGTGTATTTTTCTCATGGCTCTTCGGCTGTTAGGGGGTAAATACTCATTCCATTGTTTGGATCTAACTGCTAAAGAAACAGAACGGTTAGGTATTTATGTTGGCCTACATGCTCAATGTAAAAATGACTGAGATGCTGAAGGTGTTGTGAACTGACAAAGTTTGGGAATCTGTCCTAGAAGAAATGGTGTTGGTTCGGATCTTAAAGTGTTGTAAGAGCTGGCTAGAGAAGAGAAGGGGGGTGGGAACTGGAAGTAGAGTGAATGGCAGGAGCTAAGACATGAAGACAGGGAACACAGGGAATTAGTTTGGGGACACGGGAGCAAAAGTGGGAGGCCTGGAAGAAGGTTCAAGAAGCTGGAAAGGTAGGCAGGGGACACGGGAGCAAAAGTGGGAGGCCTGGAAGAAGATTCAAGAAGCTGGAAAGGTAGGCAGGGGACACTCACAAGCGTCTGTGCCATTTGAAAGAGCCTGGACCCAATCACAGTACATGTTGGGAACCACGCGAAGGGCAGCGAAGGTGGAGAGGCCTGATCAGATTTGCCTGTGATGCGTGGCCCGAAGGGAGATGAAAGTGTACACCAGAGGCTGTTTGGAGGCCTTGGCAAAAGATCAGATGGGGGACACTGAGAAGTTGAACTGGAACGATAATGGGAACGTTGGGGAAGTGTTTGGACGGCTGACTGAACAGAGCTTGGAGACTGGTGAGGGACGGTAGCTTGAATGTCTGTGCGGATGAGTGAAAATGCAGTACAGACAAGCCCGGGCTGGGGTGAGCGTCAACAGTTTCCGTTATTGTTCTATGCTGACAGCTAGACCAAATACCATTGCCAGATGCTGGGTCTAGTTGTGGGAATCGGGTCCCTAAAGCTTCTTCTGTTAGCTTAAGTAGGATTCCTTGTCTCCTTCGGTTCGTAAGTCAGACATCTCTTCCAGGCTACTCACTGAGTTTCTATCTCCTGTCTAAGGAGTAACTTTAGCTCCCAAATCACTCAGGTCTGAGATCAGTGAAGACTCAAAGCTTCCCAGGTCAGGGAGACAGGTTGGCCCAGACCCCCAGGTTCTCCATGTGCTTTCAGAAGAGGGTCCCTCCCCTATTTTCTTACACTTGACAAAATTCAAATACCTGACACTTGAATCAAAAGGCAGTAAGGAACAAAAAACAATAAGCAATGAAAAACAATAAGCAACAACAAATATATAAGGGAACATATAAGGAAATACATTCCCTTAAAGCAATAAGACCTTGATTCAATTAAGTAGAACATTCCAGTGACTTGAAGTCATTTGCCCTTAGCTTTGGATTGCTGACCAACGCCCTCCACATTCTGTTTGCCCTGTGCTTTGGTTCTCTGTGACCCAAAACTTACTTGTGTCAGAAGAGAGAAGACAAGAGGTCCAGTATGTAATCCTCCAAGTGGATGAAACTCCCCATGCACTGACAATGAGATCTTTCCTCCACGTAGCTAAGACAATCGCAAATATTAGACACATTGAATGTTCACCACAGCACTTAAAAAAAAAAATGCTCTCAACCTCCAGGATACCGGTTGTTAAATTTTCCACATCTAATACTTTGAATTCAATTAAAAAATGACCTAATTAGTCAGGCACCTCATTCCCTTTCCTCGGAATTAGTTTCATGATCTGCACCGGACTGGGGAGTGCGCAAAACTTAGGTAGAACCCACTTTCTATTTTTCTTGGCCGGAGAGTCCAGCCGTATCAAGAGGCCAGTGGTTCCACTAAGTGAAGTTGAGGGATTCTTTTAGGGTATATTTTAAAAATAGACATTGTTTTGTAATGTGGTTTTAGGTAGAAATATCAGAGGGTTTTACTGTGCTCTATGGAGAATTGCCTGTGCGGCGCAGACTGTTTTCATGGGAGGATGTGAGGGGGCTTAATGGGCTGCTGAGGCGGACAGCGACCCTGAGAACAGAGGCAAGCAGGGGACGCTGCATCTGCTTCTCCAGGGGGAGAAAAACGATAAGTCAGTAATGACTGGAGGACTTCTGCGCACCAGGCACTTCACAGACTTAAATCCTCGGGGGAAAAAAACGATGAAGCTGGTATTGCTAAGAAGCCTCCTGGTCCTGGGCAGCTCACGCCTATAGGTCAGCTGTCCGGTCATCTCTGTCATTGTCCCAATCCAGGGGCTGGTTCTGGAGGTTATGGCCAAGTTCCGAATCAGCGGAAGAAGTCTACTACCCAGCTCTGAGCCTATAGCTCTAAGAAGAAGCATTTCTGCCAACTGCCTCCCAGCGAGCTTCCTCTTCTCTGGAAGCCCAGGTGAAGGGGCCCCTATCCGTCCTATTAGGTATGATCGTGGAGATCTGCTCCCGCCTCCTGGGTGCCCTCCAGGTTGGAATAGGGTTCTTTGGCAGAAGAGGGAGCTGGAGATGTTGAGAATATTCGCGTCTGTCTGCCTGCGCTTTTACCTCAGCTCAATCAGCAGAGACCTTCCCTCTTATCCTTCAAATAAGAGTGAGTAAAACCAAACCTATTCTCCGAAGAAGCTAATCTAGACATGTAGAAAGCTTTTCTGATTATAAAACAAAATCCAAAAAAGTCCCTGCTGACCTAAAAGGGAGAAGTTCTCCCTATTATCTTTTCTCTGTGTATCAGAAATGATTTGCTTCTCGGGCTTTTGCTGAATACCCATTCCACTTGGATTCTAACTTTCTTCTCTGGTGGAGGTTTGGTTCCACCGCCAACTGAGAGCAGCCTGCTTTCTCTTTCTCTCCTGTTGGATTGGGTTGTTTTAGGGGTGGAGTATCGCCCATGTGCAGGGCAATACGGTGTGAGGATGCGATGGACACGGAATACAGAGCAGACATGAGTCCAGGTCAAGGATAGGAGATGCTTACAGACCAACCACCTTGAACCCCTGAAGGCACATACAGCTCCTCTCACCCATCACTGCCCATTAATGGAGACTTCGCTTTCTGCCATTGTTACCCTCTCAGCTACCAGTGGCCGATAAGATCCATATAGGCTTAGTACCACCTTTCAGTGAAGGTCAGAAATCAAACGAATATTGGGGAACATTTGAGGAACAGCTAAGAGCCACACAAGCCCCAGAACAGCAGAGGTGGCATTGTAGCCAACTTCTTGGCAGAAGTAAAATCAAGGACTGGTCCAATGCTGTGGCCCTAGTGGGTCCCTGAAGGAGCTGAGGCATGGGCACCAGTTTTCAGGTGTTCTTTCCCCAAAGGAAGTGATTTCCCAATTCGATGCTTTAGTTTTTCATCTTCAAAGTGAAAAGGGATGAATGCCTGCACAGGGAGGTTGAGAAAGAAAGTTGTGACATCCATAATGGTCCCCAGAAGCAACCGTAAGTCAGAAAGCTGGATTCTGTGGTGGCAAAAAGATCTAGAGACTGGATGGTCTGTTCCTCCTCATGACCAGACAAGGTTGTACTTCCTTCGAGCATGTCCTTTGAAGGAATCTTTCTTCTTCTTACAGACCTTAACGGGACTCCGCAATGTCTCTGGATTACCTAAGGGCTCTTGTGCTCAGAAAGTTCTTCTGTGTATCTGGACTCTTTCCAACTGTGCCCAAACCCATGCCATCTTCTCTACCTGGTAGAGTTGGTTGCTCTTTCCTACATAACGAAATAACACATTCCATTCCTTTCACACAAGCAATTCCAGCTACCTTTTTTTTTTTTTTTTTTTGGTCACCAAGGCCAGCAAGATAGGCTTGTGAGAGGCTGGCGGGTTTCAGTTTAGCAACCTCATCGCTGAGGTCTCAGCCTCCTGTGGCCTTCTCCCCATGAAGCCGAAGAAGGCCAGTGGAGGGGCGCGTCAATAAATACAAACCATAATGGCCCTGCCCATTTCCTTTGGAGGAAATGAACCTAATGGAGAAAGATATATTGATCATAAAGACCCAATTTCACAATCAGTCTCCTGGCGGTGAACCCTTTCAGTGAGCTGAGGCTAATGGCTAGGCTTTCAGCGGCTGTGGCCTGTTTGAGAGCTGTGCATCTAACAATCAATGGGATAGTAGGCCTGCCAGGGGGTCTGGGACGCTACCTCCACAAGGCTAGCCAATAGGAAGGAAAATGCTGGGGGATTTTTTTTATAAAGCTAATCGGAGAAGGGGGGGAATGCTGAGCCATTTGGGGGCTTTAAGAAGGCCTTCCAGTTGAAGAAATCCAACCTGTGGTGACACCCCTCTTTCTCTTCTATCAACAAGACTCTTCTTCCAACCCATAAAGAACCTATTAAGCAGCTCTCCTTGGGGGGGGTGGTTAGTGGGGAAAATGCTGTGTAGGTTCCCTGATGTTTTTCTGTGGTGGGGCCCAGCAGCCTGTTTGGAGTGGCCTTGTTTTGTTCTTGCTAAAAAGGGGCTGCAGCTTGGCCTCCGCTGCTGGGGGGCAGCCGTTTGTAATTGGGAAACCAGCCATTAGACCACGGGTGGTGACATAATAAAACATTTCTTTCTGCCTCTAAGTCTCCCTAGGATCTAGACAATACCTTCCCCCCTGACCCACCAAATCAATGAGTTTTTGCACAGAGGCACAAGTAGAGTGTTTGTAGTGTAAAAGGAGTAGATCTTTGGGAGGCAAACCCTGACTAGTTGTGGGACTACAGACCATTTCATTATTAAGATTCATTTTCCCAGTCTCTTAAATGGGGATAACAGTACCTACTTCGTGAGGTAGAATGGGGATTAATATCCATATCAGATACTCTACTTGAAGAGCTCAGGGTGGCGTCCAGCATCTACCAGGCACCTAAAGATAACGTTGTCCCCATGCCTCTGCATGTTAACTAACGATCTTTGCCATTTTCCTAGAATAAATATAAGTTCCATGCTAATAGGTATATCCCAAGGCTTGGCATCAGAAGACCCAGATTCGTTCTCTGCTAGAAGTCTAAAACCATGCAGCATGCTCTTGAGGAGTGTATGGGATTTGCAGCGAGAGGAAAGTTTTCCAGGCAAAAACACAAGAAAAGGCGCAGAGGGGATGTCAGCCAGAGACGCGTGACTATTGTAGGGAGAGTCTGCTGGAGAGGGGGACACAAGCCAGACTGTCTGGAGGTGGGCAGAGGGGTTCAGGTTAGACAAGGAGGGAAGTTGAGAGTCACTGAGAGGCTGTGAGCCCCAGAGGGACAGATTTCACTCGCTGAAGTTACCTGAGGAGTGATAGCTCTGAGAAGGGGGTCAATAGTCTTCATGCAGTAGGGGGAGGCTGGCCAGGGTGCCCCTTTTTCCTCTAAGAGCCTCAGTTACTGGGGCTCTGCATGGGCTGCTGGGCCGTACTCATCTCTCCCCCGCTAAAGTACTTCCCAAGATAACAGGATAAATGTTTCAAACTGCAACTGCTGAACTATGGCTATCCCCCCAAGAAACAGGATCAGAGGGTACCTCTGTTTTGACCGAGGACAGCACAGCAAACCAGGGACACAACGATCCCGGAACCAGAGTAAATGAAATCATGTACGTTAGAGTAACACACTTGGCACAGTCCCCTGCCTATACTGGGTCCTTGGTAAATATGGCCACGATTTATATTTTTAGAACTCTCTCCCTCCCCTGGAACTTGACCATTTTTGCATGCTTTCATCCTTTTCTCCTCCTCTAAGAGATACCCAACAGTGGAGTGTGGGTTGGTACCTCGCCTAGCCGCTGCGCTCAGTTCCACGGTGAAGGCAGCATTTCTCAAACTGTGTTCAGTCCAGAAGGTTCTGTTTTTAGGTTACGGGTTCTATAGAAAACCAGGGAAATCAGGCACCCCTGGCGGGGCAGTGTCTGTTGTGTGGAGTCTCGGAGTCCCTGCAGAGGCAAGCCCAGCTGGTTGGGGGCAAAGGTGTCACCAGATAAAAGAGGGTGTGTCCTGGTGGGGCACTGGGGAAGGCGGGAGGTTAATACAGAGCCACGGCCAGCCCCCAAACGCCTTTCGGGCTGGCAGCCTGGGGCAGAAGTGCTTGGAGACATGCAGAAGGCATGAAAGCTACTGCAGGAAGACAAGGAGCCCAAGAAGGCAGTGACTGCCCTCAGGGAGGCAGGACCTTCCCAGGAACAAGAGGGAGCTCACTGAGAAAAATGGCGCCATAGTGAAGACGCTTTTAAGACTTTTATGTCATCACTCAAGGATCCTCCTAACAGCCCTGAGAGGTAGGCAGAGTTCCTTGTTGTTATTTTTCTGTCACAGAAGAGGAAAAGGAGACAACAGAGAGGTGAAGAGGTACATTAGGCTCACAGTGGAGTGCAGGGCAGGGCTGTGACTGGGACCCCCCCGCCCCCCATTCCTTGATTGGAGCTCTGAGGTATGCCTGGGGCCTCTGGGGGCAGGGGGACAGGAAGGGTCTGTGCTCCAACAACCTGCAGGTGGGATTTCAAACACAGAGAGGATAAAGCTCCCCCGCCAAAAAAAAATAAGAGATCTGGGAAAAACAGATGAAAATGAAGATTCCTTTCAGGTTGTAGAGGTCATTTGTTTTCTTCTCCTATTTCCAACTCCTTCCTCTCTAGGCCACTCGAATCGGCTAAAAATACTTAACCATGGATGATTTTTAGTGCCTCGAAATGGTTTCACCCCAAAGCTACAAAAAGAGGCTCTGGCTCAGCCCTGGTAGGTGAGAGGAAAGCGTGGACCAAACAGAGCCGCGACCACCGTTCTGAACCTCTTCATGTACGGGGTGTGTTAGCGGCAGGTACTGAGTGTTTACTAGGAATAAGGGCTGCACTCAACAGTTTAAATATAAGTGATCTCACTGGATCCTTACTCAACGCTTGGAGGTCGGTGTCATTATTTCCCTCACTGAGCAAGGCTTAGCGAGATTGTAGAACTTGGTTCAGGTCCATCAGCTGGAAAGAGGAAGGCGGGTTGTTCCAGTGTAAGCTCAAGCCACTGGGCCACTTGTCTTCCCAAGCGGATGAAGTTGGCACCAGCGGTGGCCACGGTTTCTGGATCATGGTAAGGGGAAGCACAGTGACAGTCTTCCATGGGAACTTTCTATAAAACCCAACACCTGGGACATCTGGGTGGCTCAGTTTAAGCATCGACTCTTTTTTTTTTTTTTTTTAAAGATTTTATTTATTTATTTGACAGAGAGAAACGCAGTAAGAGAGGGAACACAAGCAGGAGGAGTGGGAGAGGGAGAAGGAGGCTCCCTGCAGAGCAAGGAGACTTACGTGGGGCTCCATCCCAGAGCCCTGGGATCATGACCTGAGCCCAAGGCCGATGCTTAACAACTGAACCACCCAGGCGTGCCTAAGCATCGGACTCTCGATTTCGGCTCACGTCCTGGGCTCCAGCCTGAGGGCTCTGCACTGAGGGAGGAGTCTGCTTGAAGATTCTCTCTCCCTCTCCCCCTGCCCCTCCCCCTACTCACTCCCTCTCAAATAAATAAATAAATCTTTTTTTAAAAAGCCCAACAGCTGACAATTCACACGTTTGTACACTCAGTGAAACACTCCTTCCATAAGCCTGTATTGTGGCGAGCTCTGCAGCCAGACACTGTGTTGAGGACCGTGAACATGAAAATAGGAAAACAGGGCCCCTGCCTGCCCATAAGGGAGCTTATCACATGACCACCTCAGCAAATGGATGGTTATTTGGAAAAGGAAGGAAGCGAACATTAACAGAATACCCATTATGTGCTGTGCGATTTACAGGTATTTTATTGAACCTTAAATCAGTCTGGGGAGGTGCGTATTACTGTCTGTTACACACGATGAAACCCTGGAGTAGAAAGATTAAGAACGCTGTTCAAGGCATACAGTTAGTGACAGTTCTGGGATCAAAACAGGTCTTATTTAATTTTTTATAGAAACATGATATTTAATTTCTCCCGTAGACTGCTTCCTTGTAGGTACTTAGGCTAACACTAAGCAAATCGCTATTCTCTGCACATTTGCATCTCCTGGAAGAGAGAAGCCCTAAGTGTTGTCACTTAGTAGCAGAGGTGGAGCGGGGAATAAATAGTCACGACTGAAAATACAAAATATATCATAGTTCTCAAGAGTAGGGGCTCTGATTTCTTGTTTTTGACATTGTTTTCTCCCAAAATAACTTAGCTGTATCTATAGGTTTTGATACTGACCGATGTTTATGAAATAAATGACTATACCTATGATACGTGTGCCTACAGGCTCGCACATATTCAAAACTGATGCGCAGTAAGTTTCAATCAACTACTATGTTATTTCATGACGATGCGATCAAACCTTTTCACGGTTGGTTCTGACCAGTAGCTGGTTACGACTGCCCGACACATCCGTGGCAAAGTCCAAACTGAACTCCATCCTCTGACTTCACGTGAGCGTTGTTTCCAACAAATTCCACTGAAGTAAGGTCAGAACAGGTCTTATTTTCAAACCCACATGCTAGTCCCCAGGCGCCTTATCTGCCCTTTGTCTCCCCCTCCATTGAGTGAGGTCAGATTCAAAAGGAGTATATGTGGGTAAACAATAGTAAGTCCTGAATTTGAAGAATTCAGCTGAGGGTCTTCAACCAGGAGGATGGGTTATTATCACAGGATTCTTGGGTGGACTTCAAAGGAGAACATAAGGCAGAGGGACACCACTGAGTCTTAAGGGTGTCCCAAACTCCACCCGAGCAAATCGCTCCCAGGTCATATCCCACTGTGCTGACTGCTTATTTCAAGAGATTTGCAGAGATTAAAATGCAAACTAGGAAAAGAAGGGTGACGGTCTTGGAATTTGCTGAATGAGGTAATGGCCAATACACATGTGACCCAAGGAGCAAAAAGAGGCGTCAGTAAGGGTTGCATCTGCACCATCCAGGGTCCAATATAAAGCATCCCCTTCTGATTTTTAAAGATCTTCATCTCCAAGAATGAGTATAAACTCCCTACCACGCATGCGATGCCTGCCATGGGCTCAGCTTGGACCTCAAGCCCTCTGTTCCCTGACTCTTGTCTCAGGCTTAACACTTTTTCCTGTTTGGTCCTTCCTCTGCAAGGCCCACTCTACCGTCAGTTGGCTACGGCTTACTGTCCTTCATCTACGCCACAGAGATTTTATCTCCTCTGGGAAGTGGTCCTCTGATGGGTCTGGCCCCAAACACCCTGTGCATGACTGCAGCACATTCTGTCTAAGCCAGTGGTCTTCCCCAACAGACTGTGAGCTACGTGAAGCAGAAACCATTTCTTGTTTCCTCTGTAGCCCCACTAGTTGCCACAGTACTTGGCACATATAGGTTTTTTATTTTTAAGATCTGAGAGACAGAGTGGGCATGAGCGAGGAAGTGAGCAGGGGGAGGAGCAGAGGGAGAGGAATTAGCAGACTCCGAGTTGAGTGTGGAGACAGACACGGGGCTCAATCCCAGGACCCTGAGATCACGACCTGAGCCGAAATCAAGAGTCTGACGCTAATCAACTGAGCCACCCAGGCATACCACCTAATGGGTTCTAAATACATTTTCAAAAAAGCATGAATTTCACAAAGTTGATAAGGGTTTAGCTATCCCGCGCATGGGCTCTAAGGTGACAACCTAGTAATCTCTGCCTTCTAGTATTCACTCCCTTGTGTAATCCCCTCCACCATAGTGTACAGATGAGAACCACGACTTGTTTCTGTCTGACAGAATAGGACACAGGTGACGTGCTGCTCCCGTGATTGCATTATGACCCACATATAAGGCTCTAAGGGACTTGCTCTCCTGCTGCCTTGATGAGGCAGCGTGCTATGAGTGGCTTATGAAGAGCACCCCATGGCAGGGACCTGTGGGTGGTTTTTAAGAGAACGGCTTCTAGCCAACATCTAGCAAAAACACTGGGACACTCAGTCCTACAACCGAAAAGAAATGAATTCTGCCAGCAACCTGAATGAAGTTCGAGGAGGATCCTAGTGAAGCCTCCCGATGAGGACACAGCCTGCCCGACAGCTTAAATGTAGCCAGACTCTGGGCAGAGCACCCAGCCAAGCCTGGACTCCTGTTGGATAGAAACCGTGAAAATGGTAAATGTGTGTGCTTCAAGTCACGAAGTTGCTAGTGCAGAGTAACAGAAAAATAATGGATGTCCAGCTCTTCAGGAAAGGGGGGATAGGAAGGAAAGTAACACCCACTGGGCATTGGCTGATAGGAGTTACTCAGCATTAGGGGATGATGTGGGCATTTAACGCAGGAGAGGGGAAGTCTGAATCCCAGAACTAACTGAAACTAACTGGCCTGATTCCTTCACCTTAAATACATCCTCATCTCTTTCCTGCCACCATTTAAAGTTGATATAGTAAAAGGTGAAAGGTTTATGTGATCTGAAAAGAAACCAGAGTATGGACCATTACATGTCCAGGAGTCACAGCCTGGTAGTTAAGGGAGAGGGTGAAATGGATTGGCTAGGACACCGACTCAGAGTCAGAGTGAGGCTGGGATCTACAGCTTTACAGATGTGAGACTCTGGGTAAAAGACCTAATGTCTCCCTCAGCTCAGCCCCCTAGGTAACCAGAGGTTGATTAGCAGGCTGTTACGGTTATGGGAGGCTAGCTCCAGGTCTATGTTCCCAGGGCACTGGCTCCTTTGCCCCGGGGCCACTGACTGCCTTCTCCAGCTTTTGTTGTGAAAGCTAAGCCAGCTTTGGTCTTTTCCTGGATGGAGTCCTTCCGGAAGACGAAAGTTCCTGGCTGATGCCTCAGAGGTTTGTGCTGTGGTTAAAATCCTAGGAACTTCTACCTGACCGTTTCAACACTGCTGGGCTGCTGAAAGTTCAGGCTGAATTTCCTAAATGACTCACTCCTCCCCCTTTCATGACGGCACATTCGAGATCACAGACGGGACTTTACCAAACACACTAGAAAGTGAGAAGGGTCCCAGACCCTCCAGCCAACCATCTGTCTGCTGGCCCAACCCCAGGCCCCAGACCATCTCCCCCTTGCCTCAGCTCCTGGTGCTCAGAGAAGCTAGTGTCATGTGCTTTGGGGAGCAGTAACACTGCCACATTTGCTTGCCTGGGGGCCCTGAAGAAGCCTTGCTCAAGGGAACGGTTGAGTATGGTGGTTGTTTTTAGGTAAGATCTGGGGCCGGGGGCGGGTGGGCGGGTGGTGAGGGGGTGCTGCATGGCTCAGTCTCTTAAGTGGTTAAGTGTCGGCCTTTGGCTCAGGTCATTATCTCAAGGTCCTGGGGTGGAGTCCCTGTCGGGCTCCCTGCTCAGTGGGAAGTCAGCTTCTCCGTCCCCTCCCTGTCCCACCCCCACTGGTGCATGTGTGTACTCTCTCTAATAAATAAATAAAATCCTTAACAAAAACAAGATCTCATCTTCCCCTTGGGCTTCTGAGAGCTTAGAGCCCTTACACCTCATGAGCTTTAGGAGGGAAAGAGAGAGGGACCCAAAGGCAATTACTAATTTTATCTCATGGATAGAGAATGGACAGCCTAGTACCCCACAGCTTGGAATATCTAGATTTACCTGCTGATGCTCCATGTCCTGTCAGGCCCCTGGAGCATGACTGCGCACGTGTGCGTCCGTGACTTGAAGATGTGTTAATAGTTGATATGTTAAGATACGGCTCTTGGCACCTTAAAATGCTGTGTCTTTGCCTCTTTTGCTTAGATGGTGCTGATTAATTTCCTGTGATCTATGCCACTTCCTGAGCAGGTGCTAATTTGCCGAGAGGCCCTGGGAGCCCCTTCACGGGGTGCGGGGTCAAGAAACCACCCATCAACCTGCCTTGGGCTCCACAGCAAGGCAGTGCCCAAACTTCTGACCTCAGGTCCTACACGTCCCTCTTTGACTTCCTCTACCCCAGGCCCTACCCCAGCCCTCCACACTGGGGCACCACAGCCTTGGAGAACAGCGAGAACCACCCTTGATGTGAAGGCAGGGGCGTGTGCAAAGAGCCCCACAGCAGTACCCCAGTCCCTAGGCTCTAGGAACTAGATGCTGGAGATAATGGTGTGCCGTGGGGATGAGGCAGGGTAAGAAAGTGCTGGAAGGACTGTGTGTCTGGCACTGGCCTAGGCACCTTTGCTCACTTAAAAATACCTTCTTTAGAGCTTCAGGCACTTTCCTGGAGCTATTTTTTAAAGCTAAGGATGCTGAAAGGCTTGGTGAGGGAGGCAGAGTATTGTTAGGGCTTTAACTTAGGGACGTGCAAGAATCCAGTCCAGTTACTGAGACATTATCCTGCGTGTCTGGTGCACAAAGCAGACCTGACTCATCTCTGGGTAACTGTGTGGGTTTCAAGGGCAAAAGCGTTTACAGATTTTTCACACAGTTCATTCTTCTTGCCACCTTCAAATGTCACCCCCGACTGCCGTCAACCTTGAATCTTCTTACACCAGAACGCACTAGCGTTTCTGCCTAAATGTCAGGCTTGATTCCCTCCATCCTAATTAAGCGACTCCTTAACCAGCTTACCCAGTGAATCCCCCAGGAACACCTGTGTCCTATGTCCGCGCCCTCCGTGGTGACAGGGAGGGGGACCCTGCACCATTCCGCTACAATCCATTCCTGCCCTTAGCTCCCAACCCAGGAAGCGGACAATCAAATTAACCAGTGAGCGAAAGCCGAAAGCAGGTTATAATCAACTACCTATGTTTAGACCAGGTTTGTCTGTAACCACAGATTTACAAAAGTGCTTTCTAGTCTGGTATTCTTTTTTTCCAAATATAAATCCAGGCTTAGAATCCTAGTACCTCGAGCCTGAGTTGACAATGGCTGAATGGACTGTCCCCGGCACAGAAGAGGACCCTGGATGACTCACTCCTGCCTGCCTGTTAAGCCTTCCTCTCAGCGGGCGGGAATGATTGGGAGTTCAGGGCTGAGAACCACTCCGGCATCATTCAAGCCTTTCTCAGCAGAATGATTCTCATGGACACTGCAGGCTGTCCGGAACCTGGCTGGCAAAGTCCCTCGTGCCACACCGTCGCTGTGAACGGCCACATTCTGTAACCCTACCTGTTTCCCCTGCCTCCCCAGACCCACAACCTGATCCTCACTTTCCTTTAAAAAAAAGGCGGGGGGGACGCCTGGGTGGCTCAGATGATTAGGCGTCTGCCTTCGGCTCAGGTCATGATCGCAGGGTCCAGGGATCGAGTTCCACATGGGGCTCCCTGCTTCTTCCTCCTTCTTCCTCTGCCTGCTCTGAAGGAAGAAGGGGAGCCTCCTTCTTCCTCTGCCTGCTCTGCCTGCTGCTCCCCCTGCTTGTGCTCTCTCTCTCTGACAAATAAATAAAGTCTTTTTTAAAAAAAGAAGGAAAGAAAGAAACAAGCGCTAAACTGTGTCCCGTGTCCCTTTCAGCGAAACCCATCGAGACTTTTCTAATTGCAGTTCCAGCCTCTCCCAGGAGGGAAGTTTTAAACCAATCCTGGAAAACCCGGATCCGCACTAGAGAGGGAATCTGCCTGATAAAAACAACAAAAAAACACCAACAAAAGTACAACCCCCCCCCCCCCCCACACACACACAAAATCCTGCCTTCCCCTAAGGGAAGGTGACCTTGCCTTGAATAATCCTTTTCTTTTGCTTGTAAACCCAGTCCTGTTCCTGCCTGGATGATCCTTCCACCTTGAACGGTTCCTGGGTGCTCCCCCTGGGCTGGCCAGATGGGATACTGCCTGATTCACAAACTGTCCAATAAACCCAATTATCTTTACATGGACTCAGCTGAACTTTTTTTTTTTTTTTTCCCCAACAGCGATGCGCAGTTTAAGGTGACAGCAGGTATTAACTTCATTAAATGTGCTCACGAGCTTTGGGGTTCTGTGGAAACTTCTTCCACCATCTGGAGATATTCCCTGTTGGACTGGGAAGGGGGACGTGTCGTGCAGTCTTCCCATTGTACAGAGCAGAGAACTGGGGCGTGGAGGGGAAAAATGACGTTTTTAGGGAGCCTGGGAGTCTCAGGTTAAGCGTTTGCCTTCCCCTCAGGTCATGATCCCAGGGTCCTGGGATGGAGCCCTGCATCAGGCTCCTGGCTCAGCGGGGAGCCTGCTCCCCCTGCTTACGCTCTCTTTCCCTCTCTCTGGAAAATGAATAAATAAAATCTTTTTTAAAAAGTAACTTCTTTAAGGTCATGGTGAATTGGTGCAGAGCTTGACTTACAACCTGGAACTTCACAAATCCTTGTCATGCACCCCTGCTCCCCTACAACCCAGATCTCCCCCCACCTCTGGATTGTCTGTTGTGCCACCTGGGGTGGGGGTGGGTGGGTGGAGGGGGAGGACTGAGATGGTGACATAGCCAGGATGAGTCCTGGCTCTGTCACCGTGTGCCCTTGAGCAAGTCCTCTAATACTCCAGGGACTGTGGAAAAATGAAGAGAGACAGATCGCCAAGGCCCCTTCTGGTTGGTTCTAACAGCCTATGAGTTTGTCTGCTGGCGATGCTCTTCTTCTACCTGTTGGGGGAGGAAGTTAGGCTGTTTCCTTAGCCTTAAGGAATAAGGGATAAAATGGAGCTGCCAAATATGGGCTGATCATGACCAGTGATCTGCAAGGGACGGAGGGTGGGGGTCATGAGAGTCCTCGTTGTGAACAGACACCAGAGACCAAAGCTGGAGCCACACACTTCCAGCTCCCAGCACAACTGAAAGCAGCCCTTTCAAAGTGCAGTCCTCACTAGAGGTGGCGATCTCAAGCCCCATTCTGCTTCATGCCACCCCGAAGGGACCATTTACCTTCTCCCAGCTCCCTCTGACCCCTTGACAGCTGCTTGCCCACATGTGACACTGCTCGGGTTCCTCTAATTACTGCTCTGGGTTCAGTAGTTAAGACCCAAAGGGAAGCATTCCTCAGGAAAATGAGGTGCTATTTTTAGTCTATCAGCAAGACGATTTCCTTAAGAAAAGGAGAAGCTAGAAGGACTGTCTCCACTCCTGGGGGAGCAGTGATGGGTAGAGAGGTAGGTTCCATTATTCCAAGAAAAAGACTTCTTTAAACATTAAAAAAAAATTTTTTTTTTAATTTATTTGACACAGACAGAGATCACAAGTCGTCAGAGAAGCAGGCAGAGAGAGAGGAGGAAGCAGGCTCCTCGCTGAGCAGGGAGTCCGATGCGGGGCTGGATCCCAGGACCCTGAGATCATGACCTGAGCCGAAGGCAGAGGCTTAACCCACTGAACCACCCAGGTGCCCCTCAAGAAAAAGACTCCTTGCCCCTGTATTTTGTCTTTCTTAGCAGTGAAGTGCACCACTTGGAGTCCCCCTCGCTACTGTCCGGAAAACCATCCTACGCGCGTCCCACGCACACCATGCCGACCAACGTGCTAGTCACCAGCCACATGCTAACTACAGCTCAAAATTCAGCTCCTTGTCACACTAGCCCCATGTCAAGCGCTAGTAGCCACCATGTCGGTAGTGCAGACGCGAACATTATTATCACCACAGAATGTCTGATGAGACAGGGCTGCCCTAGAATGTAAGCTCTCCATGGGCAAACACTTGGATCTCATGTCACTTATGACGTGCCTGGCACGTCTGTTTGATGAAGGCATGTATTTTTTTTTTTAAGATTTTATTTATTTATTTGACAGAGATCACAAGTAGGCAGAGAGAGAGAGAGAGAGGGAGAAGCAGGCTCCCTGCTGAGCAGAGAGCCTGATACAGGGCTCGATCCCAGGACCCTGAGATCATGACCTGAGCCTAAGGCAGAGGCTTTAACCCACTGAGCCACCCAGGCGCCCCTGAAGGTATGTACTGAATTCACAGATAGGCAGGTTAGGGAGGGCAGAGAACAGGACATGGTGTCAGCTGGGGAGGCTAGTCATTCAAAACTGCACAGCAGGCTCCTGAGAAACTCTGACTGCTCCTAGTGTCCATTCCCTAAGAAGCTTCTGAGCACCCACTGGTGCTGCCCAAGGAAGATACGAGAAACGTGACCAGGAAGAGAAGAGGTAGGTAAATGGGACAGAAGGAGCAGAGGACTGGGAAAGACAAGGCCCGGGCTCTATCCAGACTGTGTTCAGAAGGGCAAGTGGGGGCAAGTCAGCCCCTTTGAGTCTTGGTCTCTTCAGCTGTAAAATGGGACTAATAAGACTGTCTCCAAGGACTTGTTTGTATGAACCAAACGGGATGATATAACAGGAAGTACTACAGACACGGTAAAGAGTTGGATGTCTGTGTTATTGACCTTGTCCTCAAGTTGTTTCTGAGTCCCACGGCCACAGGCTTTAAGAATATCTGCCTTCTCCGAATGTCCCCCCTCCTCCCCGCCTCGGGATCATTACTTCAATCCATCATGCACGCCTGCAAGGAAACATTTCTGCTAAAATGCCACCATTACCATGCCCCGCAAGATAATATGGCTCCTGACTGCCTCTAAGGTCAAGACCAACCTCCATTTTCCAACATCTGATCGCATCACACGCCCCATTTGCTGAGGGAGCTCCTATTTCAGGATTCTCAGATAGGACCTTCCGGAAGGGAGAAAGCTTATTCCTGTTATAAATGCGCTGCTGCCTCACCCCTGTCTTTTCTGCTGGTACCTTTCCATATGGCGCCTGCCCCCCCAACCCCCCGCCCGGAATCCACCCTGGGTATAACTCCAGCATGCTCAGCCAGTGTCTGGGCTCACACATCATGTACCATGGTCCCCCACATGGGCTTGTTCTCTAACTGCCTCACGCGTCTTTATCTCTTGCACAAGCTGGGCAATAGTCCAAGAAGCAGACCTTGGGCACCCAGGGATGGGGACAGGGTGGTCAGCACCGCAGGCCTGGGCTTACCTGTGGCCAGAGGGACAGGGAACGAGGTAAACCAATGAGAAAATCAGGTTTGAAGAGACCGTCCTACTAGCTTTGTACAGGTGGGCTACGCTCTTCCTTCAATAGATTCCACGTTTTAAACATTTCAAATAACTTGTGTTTCTTAATAATTAATTCTTTCCCCCATTTGTTATACCTTAGTGGCTGATACAGTTCCAGCCCAATCAAAGGAACATAAAAGCTTAGCTGAGGCTTTACTGTAGAGACCAGACTTTTTTTTTGGTTGTAGCAATGGATCTCCGCCTGGGATCCAACCTCTAGGACTCTCACTATTCATCTGGAGACTTCTCAGACTGGCCCAGGAGAAGGGATAGCAAGGATGGCTGTGATGTGGGGCTTGGGGACTTAAGGGGCTATTCTAGGGAAAGGCAGAGTCTATGGTTATTAGCCAAGATCATCCCAGAGGATGACCCCAGACTCCCAATCCACTGCAGAAGGCCTGGGTGTGTGGTCCCAGACCTCTTCCCCTTCATAATACCACATCCCCAGGGGAGAAAGGGATTATAGTCAGGCAGCCATTGCCTGTGTGAGGCCGAGGTCAGTACCACAGTTCTCGCAGAGGACAAACAGAGGGCCCAGAGAAAACACCTAATTATAGGGCAGGCTGGATGGACCCTGGAGGGGGACTCTGTTGGTGGCCCTGAAGCCTGAGGACAAACAAGCTGCCAGCATTGCCCAGATCAGCCTCCACTGATCTCAGACCGAAATAAGCTTCCATGTGGACAGATGGACAGGAGGACAGAGAAGACAGAGGAAGCACTTCTTCACTCCTAGGGCCATGGAGCACATTCTCCCCAGGAGCATCTAGGTAGTTTCCTGGAAGATGCACCTTAGAGTGTAAATTTAGGATTCTAGATGTCTGCGAGCCTGTTGCCTCATCCATAGAATGGAGTATCTAATTCACAGGATTACTAAGAAACAAATGCCACCAGGAGTCACTTCAGAGCTCTTTGCTCTTGGCTAAACGCGGCCACAAATGATATACTTTCTCCCAGAGTGGAGGATGGAAGTGTTGTGAACAGCAGTGGCTCCAAACCCGGGCACAAAATACAGTTCTCGTCCTCCTACCTGCAGGCGCCCGTCCTTCCCATCAGGCACCGAAACACGGTGAATCCCTCAGCCCTGCGAGATCACGGCACCAGCTCAGCACCTAATATGCCTTTCCCAGCACTATGGATATGAAATGAGTTTCCGTGCTATCTTTCCTCCCCGGGTCTCACAGCAGGTTCACACAGGTATGTTAGTCTGACCTTCCGCAGAGGCTGACAAGAGGGACAGACGTCTGTAACTTAATGGTGGAGAATGGGGGCTCTGTGTTCGAGGGGCCCGCCCCAGTTCCCCTAGAGCTTGGACGGGGACCCTAAAACACAAGCATCAGGATCATCTTCTCGAAGCCGACTCAGGGAACGCTCTGCAAAGGGGCCACCAGGAAACTTCCAGATGGAGCCTGGACTTCAAGCTTCTCCGGAATCATTTCACTGGGCTGTGTGTGTGTGTGTGCGCGCGCACGCGCGCACTGCTGGGAGGAGGTGCTGCTTCTGGTTCTCTACTACACCATCACAGGATGGATGGATTCGGTCCCTCCCTTCATGGAGGGTGATGTGACCGACCAGTCAAGTGGGCCCACCTCACAGAGCCCTGGCTGCGTGCGCCTCTTCATAGTTTTAGGGGTTTAGACTGAACCACAGCAACAACATTATGTGGGTGTAACTGAGGGTACGTTGTGCCCATGAGGGGAGCAAAGCACTCTGCCCCTCCCATCCAGCCTGAGCAATAGGCCAGAAAGGGGGCCCAGCAACGGAACCCCATCTCAGCAAGGGGCACCCCCACTGGCAAGCCTGTTTCATCAGCAACCCAGCCGTTCTGACCGAGGGACAGGAGTCACACTGTGCGAGGTCACCAGAGGATCTGGCTTTGAGCCTTGGCTCTGCTACTTACTAACTGCAATTTGGGGGAAACCGCTTTGGCCATGGAGCGCTCAGTCACACAAGTAGAACGGTAACGATGACCTCACAAGGCTACCGTGAGGGTTAAGAGACCGTGTGCATAGGGGCCAGACCCATCATTAAAACGTCCTGAATCTAGCTGATCTCCCGTTCTCTCGCCTGACACCAGAGAATGGCAATAACAGAGCGTTGTCTGGGGGGGTTTCACTGATGAAACTCTTATTGTTAACGCTGCAGACACAAGATGTCGAGGTTGACGCGCATGCCGACTGTTGTGATTCTTTTCCAGGCTGCAGGGAGGGGTGGCTACTATGCGATGCGCGGTGCTTTCCATATAGTAAATGCATAATGAGTATCTGCTTCGTGTAATTACGGCACCCTAAGCAGCAGCTTTGCTCTGGAATTCAGCTCAGAGATTAGTATCATTTGCAGTAACCACATTCCAGGCTGCCAGCCCTACAAATTAGACCAACTAAAGATAGGCAGTCCGTGGTTGGGCTGTCTCTCAGGGAAGGGTTTCTGGTGACAGCGAAAGCCACAAGGGATCTGACCTCGGGACTGTCGATGTGCCAGCGGAGCCTCTTTCTCCCACAGTGAGCAGCGACATACGGCTGTGCGCAGCTGGGGCATGTGCTGTGCGGGGACCCCCTGGGACCAGGAGAACCCACAGCTGTCCTGGACTGCCAGGCAGCAAAGTCTTTCTCCGTATAGGTGCAGCCAAAGCTGAGGGTTCTCCCTCCCTCCCTCCCGTCCTTCTTCCCCATGTCTCCATCCCTCACGGACAGCTCAGAACTTGGTAGGTGGCAAGTCAGCATGAATCTCTGGCATGCGCAAGTGACCCAGGGCCCAGACAGGGCCGTGTGAGGCTGCAGAGAAAGGGGGGCAGCAACTCCCCTCCAGCTGCCCTCCGACCCGCAGGATGGGAGGGCAGAGCTGCCCATGGTCCTTGGAAATGAGATTTCATCAATTTCCAACCCCTGCGTGAGAGCGCGCTCCTTTTTCGTATTTGCTCCATGAGTCTCTCCAAGCACAGTTGTCTCCAGGTTGGAGGACTCTCTGCCTCTTCCCAGTTAACGGGATGCTGACAGGAAGTGCTAATCAGGTGTCACTCCTCCCATAACAGGCTTTACCTTCAGTCATCACAACAATCAGCTCAGGACCATCATCCTTTAGACAAACCAGGAAACAGAGGCTTGGATATGCTGATTAGCTCCCCCAAGGCAACAGGAGGATTTTAAATTGCAGAGTCAAGGATTGGAACCCAGGTAGTTGGCCAGAGTGCCACCCCCCGCCTTGCCCTCTGGCACTGCTCCTAAACCTGGCAGACTCCCTTTGTTTCTCCAAATTGGGTATCTCCAATATTATCATCACGTCCCTGTCAAGAAACCTTTCCAACCCCATAGTCATCCCCTGGCCCTTCTCTGGACCTTCTCCAGCATTGTGTGGGTTTTTTTGGTGTGTGTGGGTTTTTTTTTTTGTTTTTGTTTTTTTTAAATCTCTGAACATGCAGGAGCCTGAAGCACCCAGTGGCTGACCCTACTGTTTACACAGAATTTAGTGATTGTGTTCTCCCAGCAATCCTGGTGGGGGCTCAGGTCGGTCAGGTCACAGAGCCAGGTGTAGCCCAGGACCCACGTCTCTGGTGCCCTTTTCTCCTCCCAGCTACAGCTGGTCTCTAGGTACTGGTCTCAGCACTGTTCCCCACCCCACCCCCCCACCCACCAGGGTGCCCTGCATGTCCAGAGAGAGAATAACATTTCCTAAAGATTATTGGCTGATGTCCCAGGCCAGTTCCACCTCTGAAGTCACTCAGGGTCCATTCACTCATTCATTCATTCATTCATTCTAGGCTCAGCCTATGAGCTCTCGCTTGGATGATGTGAGAAGTTCTCTTGGCTCCTGGTTTTGCAACCTGCTTCCATCTCCCAGTTCCCAGTCCATTCCCACTGGGGCCAGAACAATCTTCCAGAAGTATTAATCTGGATCATGCCACGGTCTTGCTGACCCCGAGTGCCCTGTGGGCCTTGCTGCCGTGCCCCTGCTCCTGTTACCCTTCTACTACGAAGCTCTGTGCAACCCCGTAGTTGCCCAAAACACCCTGAACCTCTATTGAACTTTCGTCCTCTTGGCTTTTTCTAGTGGAGTTCTCCACACCTCCTCTTTTCTGTCTAATGAACTTAAAGGATGACTTTAAGACTAAAGCCAAGAATTTCCCTCCTCTGAGGAATCCTTCCAGAACTTCTGAATCACACGTCTCCTTCACTGTCCCTCCCACCCTTTACGTCTCTGTATCCCTCCACTGGACTGTAAGTTCCCTGGAGATAATGGCTCCGTATCTCTTTAATTTCATGCCTCCGAAATATAGAATGTAGTTAATGCCCTGAAACTGAGAAATGAATGAATGAGTTCTCCCCCGCTCTCCCCACCCCTCCACCCCAGCAAAATAGTCATCTTCTCATAGCACTTGGTAATATTCTTCTAGGAGTACTTGCCAGTCCTCACCTATTTCCTTCTGTGTCTGTTTTCTTACTCTACCGGAAATATTCATTAGACCCTCAGATCTTTCAAGGGTGGGAGGAACAGTCCTGAGCACTACGCCTAGCACATAGTAGGTGCTTAATTAACTGAATGGAATGACTCCCGGTCTTTGTTCTTTCTTGCCAATGCTAATCACAGAGAAGCACTGTCTTAGACCTCAGATAACCTCTGCTTCAATGCAGTGGCTTAAATTTGCTCACACTGAAGCCCCCCCTTCCCCTTGCCTTTCCACCCCTGTCTTGGGAGCTCCTCTGAAGGTCTACTCCACTGGCGCAGCACCAAAAGAGCTCTGAGTCATCCGCAGATATGCCACTTTCACTCTGAATTTCCTTTTCCAGATAATTCATAAATACATTAGAGAAGCCCAGTCTTGGGGATGAAAAGCACAGCAGAGGCAACATGGTCGGGAATGTTGTGATAACGTCATCTGCGGACAGATGGGAACTACTACGCTTACTGTGGACAGCACCATGTATAGAATCAGCAAATCATTACGCTGTGTGCCTGAAGCCAATATAACCCCACAGGTCCACTATACTTCAGTTTTGCAAAAGGATAACCTCTCGACACCCTTACAAAAATGTGAAAGAAGCTCGGAGTCAGCATCAATCACCATTCAAACTCCCATCTCTTGCACGGTCCTTGGGCCTTGGTCTAGACTCCTCAACCCGCGTCCACATCTCTTTTGCGCCCTTCATTACAGAAAGGGGGGAGAGGGAATGTTGTGGACCCATCCGTTCATCTATCCCACACGGGCTGGGCATCTAAGAAGGACTGGACTTTGTGCCAGACTCTGGGAAAATTCAGTGATAGATAAAACAATTCCCAGCCTCGAGAAACTCAGCTGAGACAGAAGACAATCACAACACCTAGTGACGCATGTCCACGGTCATTTACAGAGTGCAGGTGGGCCGTCGAGAGGGAGGCATTAACTTTGCCCACAGAATGGGCACAAGCTGAACTGGGCCTTGATGGATGAGTGGAATTTGTCACCCAGACAAGAAGAGAGAGGCACAGCAGGTGCAATGTTGGAAAGGGGGAAGGGGCTTGAGCCTCCAAATGCAGCCAACAGCGGGCTAGGGGAGGGGGCACAGAAGGAAAGAGAAACCTTAACCATGTACATGTTCTCACTGGGGGGAGAAGTTTCCAAAAAACTGTGGGTCAATAATATTAACTTAGTGATAACACAGACTATGAAAAGCCACATTTATTATGGCCTTCCCTCTGCCAAGAGCCAGAAAAAGCCAGAGCCTCAACTAAAAAGCTAAGGAAAGAAAAGGAATTTATTCTTTTACCCTACACTAACAGCACGGACATACTTATATATGTACGGATTTGGGGGATCGCAATGGTCTCCCTGCCAGTGACCCTAAGCTCCCTGAGGACAGAGACTTTGCGATGATCTGTACGGAATCTCGAGAGCCTTGAGTTGCCTGGTACAGAGCGAGCACTCCATAAATATTTACAAAACTTGCTGGATCCCTGCCACCTGTCAGGAACTACAGTAGGCATTTGGGGTTGAGAAATGGCCTAGACACATTTCCTGCCCTTCAAATGAGGAGGCTTAGAGAGTCTTGCTCTATTATGTTCTGGTCCCTCAGGAAGCCAGTTTCGGAATGCCACACACACACACACACACACACACACACACACACACACGTGCACGGGCACACAGCCTGAGCTGTTAAAGCGACAGCGTTCACATTTTCCATTTATTGGTGATTTCAAAACAGGAAATCCCCTCGGTGCGGGGGGAGGTGCTGGTGTCGGGAGAGCAGCCATCAGGGGGCCCAGGAGCCTGGGCGGGGTTCGGGAGGGACATCTCCTCCTTCAGGCGCAGGGAAGCCCCTGCTTCCGAGCAGCGTCCGTCCAGGCTGGCTCTGACCGGTCAGAAGGCCAGGCGGCCGCAAAGATGCAGCCAAATCACGCCTCGCCTGCAGCCAGGGGTTTTCTGTGAGGAAGAAGGGAGCCCCCAGGCCTTGCTGTCTGCCAGTGGGGAACCCCTTTCTCCTTTGGAAATCACCACTTCCTGGAGCCCTCCGGGACTGGCACTAACTCCCGCATGCCTCTCTTCCTCGCCCCTTCAGCCAGCTGCTACTCACTGAGCCATGCTCCTTGGCAGCGGCATACTCTGTCCGGCGCCCTGTCCCCACGCCGCCCCAACAGGAAATTAACCAGGGACCGGCTCCCTACTATCCAGT
This sequence comes from Lontra canadensis, assembly GCF_010015895.1. Classification (NCBI taxonomy): domain Eukaryota; kingdom Metazoa; phylum Chordata; class Mammalia; order Carnivora; family Mustelidae; genus Lontra; species Lontra canadensis. The sequence continues at coordinate 7,182,723 of NW_022631030.1, read as the reverse complement.
CCTTGAAGCATCTTGTGTTTTCGAAAGTCTTTCCGTAACTGGCCTGTCCTTCAATCTTCAGGACCGCCCCCTGAGCTTGCCAACACTGTGCCCATTTTACAGATGGGGACCGGGAGCAAAGGGATGAATGAAGGCCCATGTGCCAGCAGCATTCCAGAAGCAGACCTTCTGATCTTAACTCTTCATCAAGAAAGTCACAACTCCTACCTGGCTCTGAACCCAAGGGCTCTCTAAGATGGCCAAGAATGTCAGAACAGCCAGGGGAAAACCCGAGGGCAAGAAGGTGTAAAGTGCACCCATGGGCTGGCAGGCAGCCAGGTACAGCCTTGGCCACGGAGGATACCAGGTTTACCCCATCTCTCCTACACGCACGCACGCATGCACGCACGCACGCAGCAAACCACATATACAGCAAACCACACACACACGCACACGCACAGCAAACCACATATACACACACACATGCACACACATAGCAAACCACACACACACATATACACACACACAGCCAACCACATACAGACACATACAGCAAACCACACACACATAGACACGCACAGCAAACCACATACACACACAACCACATACACACACAGCAAATCACACATACACATACACAGAGCAAACCACACACACACACACACACACCCCAAACCCCACACACGTGCACGCACAGAAATAAATCCTAGCTGGCTTGGCACCAGGAGGGCGTAGGTCCATTTATATAGTTTAATTGCCCAAGGCAGTTGGGGCAGCTTAAAAGGACTGAGGGGAAGCCCTAGGGAGAGGACATTTCTGGGGGCAAAAGATGATGTTTCTGGAACATTGCTTTCTCTCGCTCTCTGAGAAGACGGGTTAAAAGCATTTTTTTCCCCTCCGCAGTGACCTTGCAGAAGAAAGTGACCTCCCTGAAGCTGCCGGCCGTGCTCTTGCCGGAGGGGGCTCCAGAGGGCCAAGCAGGGGTGTCGCGGGCCGCCCTCCCCAGCCGGCCCAGGGGAAAGAAATCTGATGATGGCGTGCATGTGGCTGGAAGGAGACAGGAGGGGACAAGGGAAAAAAAAAAAAAAAGAAACCCAAACCGCTAGCCGGCTGGATTTTTCCGCCAGGCTAGCATTTCTGCCAGACCACGACCTCCTTTTCTCGCTGCCCTTCCTTCCAGGTTTCACAGACGCAACAGCCAGGGCCTACACAGCGGGACACCGGAGGTCACAGGAAAAAGGATGGGTCAGACTCAGGGGTAGCCCTGGAATTTCCTTTCCTGGAGATTTTCAGGAGTGAAAGGAGAGACTCCTGCACTCGGGAAGATTTGTGCTCTGCTGCTTGGCCTCGTTCCCTTCCCCTGTCTGGAATGCTGTCTAAATCTCTCTTCCTCCAAGGCCCATCCTTTTCTTAAAAGCCTCTCCTGACCCTTCCAGGCTTCCATGCTCCCAGAGGCCAGAGACCATGACCCTGGAGTCTTGCTGACTGACATTGAGAAAGCGGACACCCAGAGGACCGGGACCCCACCCAACTCCGAGTATCTGTTGTCACCACACTGTCCTTGCTGAGGGTGGTGGGGGAGGCCTCGCAGGGGTGTGCTCCCGCAGCTGACAGGAGCGGTTTAACAAGCCTGTGTGGGTGGTGAATGTGGCCCGGGTTCCAGAAGAGATCTCGGCAGAAAGGCGGGCGGGGGAGTGCTGTCCCAGAGAAGCCGGACAGCTTGGTTCGGGTCACACACCAAGGAATTGCTCAAGGCTGGTTTCGTTGGTCAGCAAAAGGGTCCAGGAAGCAGAACCCGTGGGAGGGAAACCGGGCTGCTCACTCCAGAAGACTGGCCACCCAAGTTCAGCAAGTTCACGGTCGTGGGGCCTTGCGGGAGGGAAGGGGAACAGCTGGGCTCCTCGCTATGGGTCTGTGCTTTTCCAAACAAAGCGTCACTGCACTCCACCATCCAAGGAGGTCAGCACGCCTACCAAGAGACCAACAAAGATTTCAAATTTGCAGTATTCCGTTACTGCTTTAGGTCCTGGGAACTGCGCCGTGGAGGGACCACTCTATGAACGGAGATAGATCGAAATGTGAGGGGCTTGGAACGAGGCAAACTCGATCTGTCTCTAGCCATGTACATCAGGTGAATTGTGCCGCGAACCAGTGTTTGTTTATTAGTAAGCAACCCACAGAAAGTGTGCTACTGTGGTAGCTGCACCTATATTTTCATTGGTTCGGGTTCATTTCCTTTTTGACACATTTCATGAATGTATTTGTACCACAATCAAACTCATGATTCTTAAGATTCACTATTAGGAAAACAAAACAAAACAAACAAACCCGGAACATGAAAATATTCTATGAACTGAGAGTAAGTTGAACAGATATATTTTTTTTTCTTTCCAAGTTCTTATGGAAATCTGAATCCCATCCCAACGTCAGTCCTTAAACTCACCAGAGGCTAAGGCCGGTTGTCATTCCTTGATTTAATAGAAAATAAATTTCATTGTTTCTAAGGTGAAAAGAGTAAACGACTTAGAAGAACTTTTACCTTATTGGGGTTTACTTTGATGACTGAAAATGAAGTGTGTCAGTATGTACTTTTCTAGTAACCAGGAATCAAAATTCCTAAGAACAGCTGGCTGTAAGTTAGCCATCTTATCCCAAGCCTCTAGTCTCATTGACACAATTAACTCCCACTAAAGCAGGGCTTCTGCTAAAAAAAAAAAAAAAAAAAAAAAAAGATGTGTAAATAATGGGTCCACCCTGAGCCTGGGTGGCTCAGTCAGTTGAACGTCTGCCTTCAGCTCAGGTCATGATCTCAGGGTCCTGGGATAGAGCCCCACATCAGGCTCCCTGCTCAGTAAGGAGCCTGCTTCTTCCTCTGCCTCTGCTCCTGCCCCTGCTTGTGCACTTGTGCTCTCTCTCGGTCAAGTAAATATATAAAATCTTTAAAAAATACAATTAAAATAGGTCCTGTTTCATTTTCAAAGTAATGCACTTAGATTTTTAGAAAACAGAAACGTGCAAAGATATACCTACAAACCCCATGTTGGTGTTCAGTACCTCAAAGCTGGCCTCATCCCCCCTCTGCCTTCTGCTTGCTGCCCCCCAACCCCATGGGGTGACCAATTCACATGCCAGGGTGCCTCAAGGTCCAGAGACCCTACAGCAGAGTGGCTTCTGCTCAGATCCTAGCTGCCTCACTGTGTGATCATGGGCAACTTACTCAACCTCTCTGAGCCATCACTTAATTGTTGTGTAAGATGGGAACAATGCTGGGACCTGCCTCTTACGGTTATTTCCGGAATCAGGCGAAATCCAACAAAGGACTCAGCACCCAGCCTGGCACATACTGAACTCTAGGTGGACATTTGCAGGCATTCTAATCCTGGGACAGTAAATGATTCAAGCTTTTCGGGGCCAAATGACCTCTTTCAAATCATGCGTTTCATCGGGAAACACACCAGGCAGGCTCATCCCTTTTTCACCTGGACCCACCGAGCTCACGCTTCCGGAGTCAGTTCAAATACCAGCTTTGCTAAAACATTTTCGTGCACCTGCCTCTCCCCCACCCACTTTAAAGCTGCTTGTGTAGCTCCTTGACTTAGCCACAATCTACTGAAACGATGTCTTCCGGTCTTGCTTTTTCACAAAGTCTGGGAGCATTCAGAGCACAGAACTGAAGATTCCTCCTCTTTGCACTGTCGATGCCAGGCACCAAGCAGACACTCAATAAATATTTATTGAATGGATAAAACAAGATGGAATGAAATGGCATCTGCGTGGATGCCAGGAGGTATAGAGCATATGGCTTTAGAGAAATATAATCCATATTACGTCTCTTCCAGAAACCAGTTACTTCTGGCTGGAAAGGAACTTTACCAAATCAGATGTCATGGAACACAGGATAAAAAGAGAAATTGGAAGAAAAATCAGGGGAATGGCTTCAGGGTATTGCTCTCTTTCCAGGAAGGAAGTATTAGCCATCTGTAGGTAAGTGCCTTAGCAGTTTTATGGGAAACAGATAGTTTTGAGTCACTGCTAGGTCCCAAAATGCTTGCATCAGGACGACTTGGGACAAAGCAAATAAAGCATGTTCATTTGCCAACTCAGGGAGGGAATGGGGATGACAAGTCAGCCCTACACCTGAAAGGAAACTTACAGGAAGACAAGATTATTGTTTTACTTTAGTACAGCACAGGACTGTGGAAAGCAAAATGAGGTCTCTTGAAAATCAGTTGAGAGCAAAACCTTCAGGTGTGTTGGTGAGAGTGGAGGGGGAGAAGGAGGGATGGGGAAGGGAAGGACAGAGACTGGAGAGTTCAGTGTGCGCCAACCACCGTCCCGGACCCTGGACACAAATCAGAACCTTTGAAAGAACTCAGAGGTTAACAGTATCATCCCCACATTACTGATGGGGAAATGGCTTACTTAAGTGACCAGGGCAAGGTCAAATGCTCACAAGTCGTGCTTTGCTCTATATTAAAATTCATCCAACAACAATCATAGTGTGGATAGTTTTTATCTTTCCTGCTACAATCCATCTTCCTCTCTTCTGTTAATTTTCCTAAAATAAGGCAAGCTACCTGTTATCTTCCTTTAAGTACTAACCCTCACATTCATAGAATAATTCTAATACTCAAACTCATTAATGTAACATTCTCTATAGGCTCAATTCCCCCTGCGGCTCCTCCTACCTCTTCAAAACCATCACACTTGACCACGTTCCCTTGTTCTACTGCATCAGTTCATGCCTCAGCTTCCTTGGCACGTGCTTGTCCTGCGTCATTTGCTTTATTCCCACTGAAAGCCAATGCATCTTCCATATCTCCCCATTCTTCCTCCCTGGGAACTCCTCCTTTACATTTCTGCCATCTCCCCCAATCCTCAATCTCACTTTTCCTTGTAGCTAGAAGCTGCTGTAATTTAGGCACGCCACCACTAAAAGGGGCACCTGGGTGGCTCCGTCAGCTGAGCGTCCGATTCTTGATTTTGGCTGAGGTCATGATCTCAGGGTTGTGAGATCGAGCCCCATGTGGGGCTCCATGCTGGGCATGGAGTCTGCTTACGATTCTCTCCCTCTCCTCTCCCTCCGTGTCCGCCCCCACCCCAGGAGTGATCTCTCTCAAAAAGAAAAATAAAAGTGCTCTAGGCTCTTCATGCCAAAAATAATGTAAGAAATAATGGCTACTATTCACCGAACATTTAGATGCTGACCTGAATACTGAACATTCAATCAGTCTTATTCATGGGTGAGGCTCAGGGCAGAATTCAATGACTGGTTTCCATTGACTCAGCAAGTACCTGGGAGAATTTGGATCACCGCAGCCTAGTTGACGGGCTTTATGAATTTCAGTCTCTCATGACTTCTCAAGAGCATGTCACATTACTGACACTTCCTTTACTCTCTACTTTTTATGTCCCTGACTCTCTGCTCTCTTGGTTTTTCTTCTGTTTTCTCTAGCTATTCCTTCTCAGCTTCCTTTGTAAATTCGGGCTCCTCTGCGGGCACTTGAGTTGCGGGTAGTCCTCAAGAAGCTCTTCAGTTTTCCTTTTCACATTCTGTGCGCTCTTCAAAGGCGATCTTAGCCATTGGTAAGGCGAGAACCCCGCCTCCACGTGCTAACGACTCCCTCTGCGTCATCCTTTCCTCTCTCTCAAACTCCGGGCTTCCAAAACACGTTCCTTCCTGAAAATCAGTACTTAAATATCTTGCTTGTACTAAACCTCCGGTATTCAAAAACCACACTCACCTTCCCCCCTCCAAACCTGCTTCTTTCCAGATTCTTTCAGCAAATGACACCCCACCCATCCAATTTCCCGAGTTAGAAGCTCCAGATCAACCCTTGACTCCTCCCCCTTGCTTTCCTCTCCCGTCCAATTATCACCAAGTCCTACCCAAGTCTGCCTCTTAAATCTATTACACATCTGTTCTCTTCAGTCTGCTGTCCCCTCTCTGTGCTAACCCACCATCACGAGACCATCACAAGGGCGTATCCTAGCAGCTCCGTTCCTTCTAGTTTTGCCTTTTGCAGTTTATTCTCCAAATATGCAATAATCACACTACTCTTCTGCTTAAAACCTCGACCGCTCTCTATATCCTTTAGGATTAAAACATCAAAACCTTGAAACCACCAGTAAGATGGTATGATCTAGATCCTGGCCGCTCCCAGCCCTCCTTCAGGCCACTCCCCCCTACTCTTATGTACCTGTCACGATGGAGGTCTTTCAGTTCCTTCGAACATGCTTCCTCATTTTCCCACAACTGAGCAAGTGAATGTGTACTTCTCGCTTTAGGAACACCCCTTATGCCAATGTCTCTGTTCACCTTCCTTGTCTCAGCTTGAATCTTCTGGGTTGCTTTCCCTGATATCTTAACTAATTCCACACTCATTCTCACGACACCTTGCATTTCTCATTCCCACTATTTATCATCTTATAATTACTTATAATTACTTAGTGTTTTTCTTCCATATACACATATATGTACATATATGTACACATATATTCTTCCATATATACATATATCTACATATATATGTATATTTACGTATATATATGTAGATATATGTATATATATATTTGACTATTGATATATTGACTATATATATATATATATTTGACTATTATTCTCAGTGCCAAGGGACATTCATGGCATGTATGGTGCTCAGTAAAAATTAACAGCCTAGTGCAAACCACTTATGTGAAATCCTCCTGAATTCCCCCTGGCATCTCTCTGTGCTCTCAATAGCCCTTCAGCTTTCATTCTGCCTTGGTTCATATTTACTGTTTTACCAGCCTTTCTCCTTTTTGAGTTTATGAGCTTCTTGAAGAAGAACACCAGGTCTTCATCCCACATGGTGCCCATGATGCTTACTGAATTCAAGAGGAAAGAGCTAAAAGGCAGAGCCCTGGACTTTACAAGCTCCGTCCCTTACACAAACATCAGAAATGTGGAATGAGGTTGCAGGCCCCCAAACCTCTGGAGATGAGTTGTCCATTTCAGAAAAGAGACGGAGGAGCACAGGAGAAATAGTAGAAGCTGGGCCTTAGCAGCAGACCTTTGTAACTGTGCCTTTCAAAAACAGGCCATACCACTGAAATATACAGAAATTAGGAACCATTCAGGACTTCCTCATCTTTTCCGATGCCCATTCCTCCAACAGGTACCAGGGCGTCCCGAGAGCAGCTGACTGTACTTCCTCTGCCCCACCAGCTCCTCCTCTGTCTTGGGCCAGACTAGCTTCATCTCTGACCCGTCAAGTCCACTCTGGTTTTCCCCTAGCCTTTCCTCCTTCTCGTGTACCATCCTCTTCACTGGCACAGTCCATATTCTAGAACATAGACTTGACCATATTACCTCTGCTTAAGCCTTCGGACTCCCTGGGAGCTGCAGGATATGACCGTTTCTGCATGGCATCCAAGGTGCTTGATGATGGGGCCCAAACCCACCCTTTGAGGCTCAACCCTGCCATTCCCCTCCCGTGCCCCCTATATCTCAACAACCCTGCATTCGCTCTTTCCCTCAGTATGTTGTTTCCTTGTCTTTGCACATGCTGGGACACTGTCCTCCATTTCCACACATCATGTCTTCTACATAATTTTCCATAGCAAGACCAAATATTTCTCCGTGAAATATAGCGGAATTAGTTGTTCCTACCAGGGACTCACAGATCTGTTTGGGTGTCTGTCAAGCTTTGTTTTCCTTTACTGAACCCAATGAAGACAGAACAGCGCCTTTGACTTCTTTGACTCTCTGGCACCTATCATCTACTGCCTCAATAAATCATATCATATACTAGGATACCTATCATATACTATGCTCAATAAATGTTGAATGTATAAAGGAACGAAATCCAGGTCTCTGGTGAGTCAGGCTGGTGAAAGAAGCCTCCCTATCTGCCCAGGTTTTTGTTTAACTAGAAGATTGTGTATTTACCGTCTCTTTCATGACAAACCGTTCTGGTTAGAGGACAGTCCTATTACTTTAGCTTTCTGTTACCTCTATGCTGATGGGCTATCCACCGTGAATTCTGTCACCCATCTACTATAAGAATTGCAAATGGAAGCAGCGTAGTGTGCTAAGACCTTTAAGCACATTCCAAGGGCAGATAAACAAATGGGGAATGTCTGCCATTGGTATTATCTGTGATTGCTTTAATGTCATTTTGCTGATCACTTATGCAGTTCCTCTTCTCTACTCAACTTCTTAAGTGCAAATAATTGAGGGTTGTCAAAACATTTCAAATAGTTGTGACCTTTGTGCATACAGTGAGTAAGAAGGTGCAGAAAAAACACTGGTCTCCGAGAGGGGGGAAAAAGTTCACTCCTCAATAGCTTAAGAAATGACAAAAGGAATTTATGTAAAGCTGGATAGGAAACAGGAAGTCCAAAAAAAAAAAAAAAAAAAAAGCAGCAGTGATAAGGACAGAGAAATGCTGACCCAGAAAAGACTGTCTGAAAATGCAGAGGGGAACTTTTTGACACAGATGCAAGATCATTCATTGCTCTGAGGCTCTGGGTTTTTGTTTTTGTTTTTTAAGATAGGGCTAAAAAAGTGAGAATTGAACTCCTAATTCTGTAAGACAAGCATGTCTGATGAGAGGGGGGAAAGGATTATTCACTCTACTGGAATTGCTTTCATGGAAGCTTCTTGATGAAAGCTGCATCTTAAAATACTCAGGCAGTGACGAGGAGTTATTTCAAGATGTGAAGTCAAGGAGGACGCAGCCGTGAGGTTCCGATGCGAGGCACGCCATGTCTGGAGGATGGCGAATCGAGCCAGATGAGCGGCATGGTGGCGGCTGTTCCCACTGGCCTTTCTGGACAGCTGGTCCCCGTCCCTGTGGCACACTGGAAGCCATGAATGCCACCCAAGCAAAAGGGTGAGATCAGGGCTTGAGCTCCTTTCTTTCTCCTTGGTAATCCCCATTGCCAAGCAGAGTCCTTCCCTCTGGCTCAGCCACTCTATACTCTTCTCAGTTCCCTCAGTCTCTCTCTCTCTCTCTCTCTCTCCCCAACTGTCCACAAGACCCCCAAGCTTCCAGTCTTCTTTCTGTGCTCATGAAACCAAAAGCTTTTGAAGTATAAATCTCAAGAGAGGAGAAATTAAATTTCAACTGTCCAACTCAGCGCACTGTTCTTGTCTATTCAAAGTCAACGTCAAAGTCAACATCAAAGTCAACATCAGCTCCTGGGATACCTCATCCAGTTCTCACAGGGAGCAAGACCCTCCTCCTCCTGAGTTAGTCTGTTACTATGCCCGCCTCTAGTCTATACTCCTCTAGCACTGCTGTGATCAGTGGTTGCCTCCCTTGGGTGCCTTCAGGTCAAAGACTAGAAATCTTCCTTCCCCCTAAGCCTAGCACAAAGCTCTTCAATGCACATTTGTAGGATAAACGTGGAATGAATGCACCACTGAGTGAAAGACGACTGTGGAAAGCAGATTTTGTCTGTTGACTCCCTTTGAAAGACAAGAGCCAAACATGTTGAATGGCAGCAATCACCCTGTGAAACTCGGATTTGGGTGGAGCTTCGGTATAAGGCACCCACGTCCCATAAACAAGCAGACGGGAGAGCTGAGGTTTGTTTCCAGTGACTTATCAGGGACATTTCCCTTTCCAAAGTCAATTCCCAGGCACTGCCAGACATCTTCTCCTGAAGCACTTATTAAACTGGGCACCAAGGAGCTCCAGAAATAAAGGAGCTTGAAGACTGCACTTTCCCTTTGTGAGGATTTGGATTACAATTTAATTGGGTTTGAGATGGAGTGCATGGGAAGGTGAGGTTAGTTTTCTAGTGCAAAGGGAAGCTCATTTTCCATTTGTGTGAAGTCCCTCTTTATTCACGCCACCCCTACGTACACTCGCTCCCTGTATCCACAGTCCTAGCTCAATTCCTGTCTAGCACAAAGCTTTGGGTCCCTAAAGAGAGGAAAGCCAATTACATAACCACTATGGATGGGAGACACGGACCCTGATATCCCAAAGGCCTTTAAAACCTTCTGTTTGATATTATCTAGGTAGAGTGATGGGTATACCGTAAGCCAGGAATTTCAGTACAACTCATTGGAAGAGATGGAAATGTTTCACAGGGAGGGAGGGCGGGGGGGGGGGGGGGCGGGGAACGTGGAATTCTGGTACTATTTGAAGAGAAGGAGCCATCTGGGGAAAATGTGAACTTTAAAACTAGCTCTACTTTTTAGGTTTTATGGCTAATACCTGTTGAAGGAAGTCCAAAATCCTGTCAGGCCCTTTGAAGGGGCATAGGAAATTTCAGGGGAAGCCTTTTATGATGAAGTTGTTGGCACACTCAGGCAACCCTCACTCCAAGGCTATTTTAGACTGGCTTGTCAACTTATATAACTGAGGCTCGTTGGGAGTGGGAAGAGGGGTGGTGGGAAGACAATCCATGATTTCACCACCACTATAAACACAGGAAATGAGCGGAGTTACCAGAGGACTTCACCGGTTGTATTTTACAAGTGGCAGGAAATACCACAGGAGGACATAAGCCTACCTTAAGGCGAGATGAAGCCCAGCCAGCAGCAAAATTCCCGAGTCTCCGTTAGGCAGTTAGGATATAGGTACCTAAAATGCGCAAGGCCTGAGCAAGATTAAGAATGGAGGCCCCGATGCTCATCGTCTAAATGTCTGAAAGTAATAAATGAGTGAACAAACTGGTAAATGAAATAGGTCCTACCCTCCTACTTGACAGACTTCTCCCTTCATAATGGCCTGGCGAGATTCCTCCAGGCTCCCTGGCATTCTGTGAGAGACACAGCAGCCGACGGTCCTGATTCCCCTCCCTGTGGTGTGCCCCCATCCACTTTATACTCTGTCCCTCCCTTTTTTGGGTACCAGGAGGGGCCCCCATGCCTATGGATGGACACCCCAGAAGTATGTCAAAGCAACATCTCCAGGTCCATGAAGAGCCGCTCCTTGGCCATCCTCAGGGCTAGAGATATCTGTCTTCAGGAGGCTGGACATGGGGAACAAACTCCAGAAATGGGGTCTTAGTCCCCTGAGTCTCCAATACCCTATATGTAGTGTGTGTGTTGGGGGAGAAGAGGACCTAGGGGACATGGGCTCCGGGTAAGCAAATCTCCATGAGCTTAAGGAGTCCTCACTCTGCATTCAAGGGCAAGGCCATGGGGAGACTGGAATGAAGCCTTTTGCTCAAGAGCAGGTCTGGGTACAAAAGCTTCAGGCGTGGGTTACGTCAGAGAGAAGCTGAAATGAATCAGGGATAGTGAGGTCCCTACGCTGCAGAGGCCACAGGTGACTGCGATCCTTCTGCTGAGCCATCAGGGGGTAGAGGGCGTCACTGTTGGTGGAGCGGGGAGAGGAAAGGGACAGATAAGGGCAGAGGGGTGAAGAAGGACTCCCGGATTGCGTCACAATGGACTGAAGAGAGCAGCTCTGTTGTACGGCTGGGTCATGCAGCGGGTGACACCTCACTCAGCAAGGGAATCGGTCTCTGGAAGGGCCTTTCCGTGTGAGGCTGAGGGGCCGGTTGGCAGCAGAAACGGAAACCCCCGAGGGCGGCACTGCCTTTACCTGACTGAGGAGGCAGCAGCTTAAGAGAGAAACAGGTGACACCACACGGGTCCCTGAACAAAGGTGCTCAAGAGGAAACAGTCCAGTTCTTCCGTGTATCCTCCAAGGTAACTAGGGATGCAGACCGGCTACTCTGGGGCCTCTGCAGCCTCCCCCTTGTCTGGTCTGCCTCTGTGGTGCCGGCCTCCATTCCATCAGGAGGGGCTTCCTGGTAAGAAGGGACGGCAAGGTGTGGAGACCCAGCTCCTACCTTTTTTTTTTTTTTTTTTAAGTTTTATTCTGGAATTTTCCAGATATATACAAAAGCAGAGAATATGGTATAACTTCAATAATTACAAGGATCAATCAAGGATCAATGTTTTGGCAAACTGCTCCTCTATTCCTTAACGTCCCCTGCCCCAGAATTAAAAAAAAAAAAAAAAAAACAAAATCCAAACATCGTACCATTTCACCCCAAAACACTTATTATAAAGACTTCTTTCTTCTCCCCTTAGAATGTTCTAAAACAACCCAGACATCAGTATACATCCTTAATGACCGTTTATTTCTTGAACCCGATCACTGGGCTATTATCACATCTAACGCTCACTATCACTCCCCAATATCACTGAACACCAAATCCATGTTCATTTTTCCCTGAGTGCCTCAGAAAGCTCTCTTTTGCATTCAGTTTGTGTGACTCAGGGGCAGATAAGCTCCTGGCCTGATCTTAGCAGGACGGAGAGCCCTTCTACGTGGTTTGAGAACAAGAACCTCAGTTCCACACCTCAGCCAAACAGAGCCACGAGGTCAACACTGAGGAGCCCTCGTCTTGGGAGTTTCCGGCCTCCCCAGAAGGATGTCCCAGCGAGAGCTGCCAGCAGCTGAGCCCCTGCTGCCCAAGAGAAGCTCGGTCCCCAGTCCAAGGGCGAGAGCCAACGTCTAGGGCTTCCAAGTGCTTACAAGATTTGGGTCACTGAGTTGCCGCAGATGTTCAAACTGGGCTCCGGCACACTCTGGTACCGGCTCTACTTTTCAGGATTTGATCTTTCTAGTTAAAGGCCAAAAGCAAGCACCAGGGGTGTCACAAAGAGCGGAAAGCAGGGGCTGTGGACAGTCTCTCTCTCCATCCTGTCTGACTCTGTGGCCATGACCGCAAGCCCTGCACCAGTCAATTCCCTCACCACTGAGGTGAAAGGGATGGTCTCTGTCATCCCTGAGACCCCCCAGCTCTATTACTCAACAATCCCAAGCTCCAAAGCCACCAAGCGACCGCGCCATTTCTGACACGGTGACAGATGTGGGAACATGCGATGTCCTTTCTCTTAGACTATCAACTCTTCAGGTGTGGCGGCCGTGTCTCGTTCTGGTCATACCAGATTCTAGTGCCAGAGGCACAGAGGAAAACAATCTGAACACTGACCACCGACTATTGAGTCTTCACGCCACGCCAGACCCGGTGCCGGGCTGGGGTCCACAAACATCTCCTTGGAGAGGCTGAGGTTTCGAGAGGGAGCTGTTCAGTTGGAGAAGGAAAGTTCTCTAACAAGTGGTTGTGGGTCTGGACAGCTCAGACCGACCATGCACACACTGCAGTGGTGACCGCGATACGCGGGTTTCCTGCTTCTCACGCTGAAGCCACGGACTCCAACAGGAACACGACAGAGAGTGGTCCCAACACAAGTAAAGTAAAGCAAAGCTGTCTGTGCCAGTTTACAAAGGGGGAACATCTCCCAAACAGCACCCAGAGGCCTCTTAAGGGTCAGTCTCCCTGATGGGAGACTCATGGGAATGACGCAGATTGCTCAAAGGTCCACAGATGAACCCAAGGATTCCCAAATCTTCCTGAAAATGGAGAACGGATCCTCCCAGGACAACTGCTCATCTCCTCCTCACCATGGGCTGAAACTACAGGGCAGGAGAGGGTCCTGCCTGCACGGTCTTCCTATAGGTGAGGGCTGTGAGCCATCAGCCTGGGGACTGTGCCACTGATCTGCCTGGGACAGGAGGGTAAAGCCACTATGTTGAGGCCCTTTGGGTCCTTGGGCAGGACAAGGACTTCCTGAATTCATAAAGCTGGCACAAAAAACAAATCCTGAATCCCTTACAAAACATTAACCGGGGTCTGTGCGTTCCAGACAATGGCACTGCCGTCCTTTCTCTCCTGGTACGCATCTCGGGGGGCCTCCCGGGGTCCCCCGATGAGGTCATTGAAGTGTCATTTTAGAAATGAGATCTCAGAGATCATCAAGTCTGGCCCCTCCGCCATGTCACAGACAACTTCCTTCCTCTGGGTCTCCCCGGCAGCCCTGGCGCATGGGGGACATTCTCCACAGTCAGCGAAGATGCCATGTCCTCCGAACCAGGAGAAATGTTCAATTCTGGCTGGTTCCTGCCAGCGCGGGCCCATGGCTGCCCTGTGCCTGGGACTCTCAACGCTTCTGTGTAACTCAGCACATGTGGTGGCAACAGTAAAGAAGTTTGCAACAGATACCATGAAAAGCCCTTGAACTGTGTGTGTGTGCGCGCGAGCAAGAGCCTCCAGCAGGATGGAGCTGAAAATCAGACCCACATGGCCCTGGCAGAGACTAGGGCTGCCAACGAAGGCTCAGAAGTTTGGAGAGGAAAAGCTGGAGGGGACAAAAAAGCCAATGACTTGTTAACAATTAGCAGTCCAAATTAAAAAAAAAAAAAAAAAAAGATCCTGGGACCAGAGGACAAGAGGAAATATTTCACTGAGAAATCATCAAAAGGGCGCCAAGTGTGAGAATGCCTTCCCCCAGAAAGCTCAAAGCTGCTTATGAATGTGAAAAGACTTCTAACTCTGCCACATGGGAGTCAGGGCAGACAGAATATTGCCCCTATTTTACACAGCAGGGAGATGCTCTCCTTTATTCTATTCTAGAAGGAATAACCGGACTCGTCAGAGATTCTTCAACAAGGACAAATTTCATTTTTCAAAGAGCTTGTTGATATTCTGCCTGAAGAGGAGAGGAGACGTACTCTCCAAGTGCCTGTACCTCTATAAGAAAGGGGGACAGTAAGAATCTAAATTTGTATTTGCATACATAAATTCTAGAAGGGTACCCAAGAAAATTACTAAGAGTGGTTTCTTGGAAGCAGGGATGGGGACAGAAGGGTGGGACGGGCACAGGAGTAGGAGCAAGACCTTTAATGCCTAAATTTTTCTGTCACTTTGCTTCTTGAATTATGACAATGCTACCTAGCAAATAATAAAAATAAGTGCAAATTTATTCTACATAAAGATAAAACAAGCAATGGACCCCCCAGTTTTCCTTTTGAGTAGGCTACATTTGGGGGGACTAGAGGGCAGTGCACGGCTCCCATGACATCTAAACCTGAGGTAGGGAAAGGAAGCTGGACATTCTCAAGGTCACCCTGAAAGTCATGGGAGAAGGAAATTCTCCAAAGCCTTGCCTGCTGGCCACAGATGGTGTTGGGCCCTCTCTGAAATGGTGGGTGACCTTCAACTCACATTTAATGAGGGTGAGGAACTCCAGTCCTCCAGCTGGCTTCCTTTTGTGTTGTACTATGCTCCTCACAGCAACCAGAATGATTTTATTAAGACACAAACTCGATCGTGTTGCTTGAATGCACTGATGACTCCCTTCATCCTTCAGATGAAGTCCAAAATCCCTTGGCATTTAAGGCTCTTACCGCGCTCACTGACCCCTCCTGTCTCACCTGCCACCTGCCACCTCCTGTTGGTGCTCCCCCTTCTCCGCCGCATATCCTTCCCTCACACAGCCAGAGTTTTCAAGCCTCTATGTCCCTGTTCATGCTGCTGCCTCTGCCTGTAATGCCTTTTCCCTTTCCTCCACCGGGCGAATTCCTTGATTTTAAGATTTTTTAAAAAAGTAATCTCTACACCCGTCATGGTGCTCGAACTTACAACCCTGAGATCAAGAGTTGCATGTTCTATGGACTAAGCTAGCCAGCCCCCCTGCCCCACGATACTTTAAATGAAGCAGCCTCTAGCTCAGGCTTAGCACCAGCCCCTTCATGGGACACCGCCGGCACATGCCTCTCTGAACCACCCCCCATACTGGACTTCCCACCCGCCTGGGGATCGTTTCATGGCGATCATCCACATCTGCGTCTGCTTCCCAGGGAACTGCGAGGTCCTGCAAGGCAGAGTGCGTGGTGGCTATCCTTTATACCACACCAGTGACACAGAATGTGCTGTCCGTTGAACAGCAGAGACCCCAGCACAAGGCAACCCTTTCCTCCCTCGTGCCTCCTTCCATTCCAAGCACCCATAATCCTCACCATTATCACCTGAAGTGGTGCGTACTCGTGTTAGCGTGACCTTATAGACGAAGAAACTGAGGTACGACAACATAAATTATAAGGCCAGTGGGTGGCACAGCCAGATTTTGAGTCCAGGTGATTTGCCTCGAGAGCCCTCCTCTTCCCCCCTCTTCCCCCCATCCCTCTGGAGAGCCCTACTTTTAACCATGATGTCATGACACCTATAAATAAAAAATAAAATGAAATGTATTAAAATAAATTAATATTAAAATATTAATATTAAAATAAAATTAAATTAAATTTAAAAAGCTAGAAGTCAAACCCCTATTCCTAAGGCAAAGGTCGTCTAGGTTCCAATTTCGGAAATCCCAAGATCAGCAGCTATGTGGGGGACCTGGGCGAGGAGGGGACCTGCAAAGTCAACACAAGATTTTTGGCCACTTTCGGTATGGTACAGAGCAGGCTGGAACCCAAGAGCCCCACTCTCCAGTTTCTCTTCCATACTGACATCTCATCCACAGGCACCAAAAACCCACTCAAAGTTTCCCATATCCACCCCCGGGGCCACCCTGCATCCTTCCCATCACACAGAATTTTGAGATTCTGAGGTTTCTTCTTGATGATGTAGCTCCAAACACAACGCACATGGAAAGGGGAAAGATTTACCACCAGCTCTCCACGCCAGTGGTCAGTGGTTTCTGCTTATGAACTTCAGAATTCTTTCTTGGAACGGGGCTGCAGGATCTGTTTCGGCCTGGAGGCCTGTCTGGGGCCCCCACGTGCCTCAACTGCTGATGGTGCACGGCCTCTGGGCCGAGGCTGGCCCGTGAGCCATTGCTGCCTCAGGGCCCAGATAACGGCTGTGGGGGAAGCCCCAAGATGTTTCCTCTGGGGCCCGTACGTCCACCATCTTCTCCAAACCTGCTCAGAGCTGCCTTCTGGGAAGGAGAGTTGGATCTAGTGAGTGAGACTGCCGGACAGCCGAGTCCAAGGAGAAACCAGTATCCCCAGGGTGACGGAGAGATGGGGAGAGATTCCCGAGGTGGAGTGTGGGGGGAGGAGACTCGGGGCTGGAGACAAAGGCCTTGGGTTGCAGGCTGGGCCCCACCGTCCCCTAACGGAGAGGCTCACAACAAGTTATTTACCGTACATGAGCCACATCTGCAAAAGAGGTTAACAGCTTCCTCATGTGTTGTGAGGAACAAATGAAATATTATATACAAAAGGCTTTTGTAATCTAAACAGTGGTTTCCAAGCCTCATTAGTTGTCAGGATCGCCAAGGATTTTTTTTTTTTTCCTCTTAAATTATAGATTTCTGGATCCTTCTCAAGCCTACTGAATTAGAACTCCAGAGGAAGCATCCAGGAATCTGTATTTTCAAGGACCGCCCCCCGCCTGGGTTCTTCTGAAGCCCAGTCACAATTCTACAGCACTGTAGAGGGTTGGCGCTGCTCTAAGTCTGTGGAGAGGTCCAGGTCTGAGTACTGTGTTCGGAGGGAAGTCCCTAGAGCCGCCCGGCTTACAAGGGCAGGACATCACAATGGAGGTCTAGAGAAGTCCGACTCTGCTGAGATGGAGCTTACGGAACCCATGCATTTGGGAAGGGTAGCTCTCCCTGGATGTACAGATGGTTCTCCTGCCTCTAAACATTCTCAGAGTGAAAGAACAGTCCCCCGATAACAGAGACACAGACATCGCCTCTCAGTCTCAGAAGCCAGCAGGAGCTATGGACTCCTACCAGAGAAGGCAGTCATCCAGTGTTTAAGGCCTCGTGGCTCAGGGAACTGATAGGGGGGTCATATCCCAGGGGGACACCTAGCCATATGGAGGGGAGCCTTGATATCGAAGGAAAAGTGCTGCACAGCCAGGAAGGAAAGAGCAGAAACCCCGGGGCCCTGGAGTGTCCCCACCACCACCAGCACTCGGAGCAGCCGTGAGCAAACCACTACGTTCCCTGGGGCCTCTGCCTTCATCTGTGAAATGTGGACACAACTTGTCCCCTACAGGAAGCTTGGTGAGCGAGCCGCGGACGGGAAGGGCTGCAGAGGATTACGAAAAGCCGTGCAAACATGATACAATGTTTCTGTTCTTCAGAAGTATCATGACTCCTACACCCCACCATGGACATGAAACTTTTCCCTAAGAATTAAAGGTCCGTGCAATGGATCCATCCAACGAAAAGCCTCCTCTTTGAATATCACGCTCTCCCTCCTTAAGGGAAAGAACCCTCAGTCTCCAACAAAACGTCCCCCCGTCCCAGAGAAGGGCACAGCTTGTTTCCGGATCTCCCCCCACCGCCCCACCACCACCACCACGGGACAGAAGCGCAGACCAGGGCACCCAGAGGTGTGCAGACGATCGGCCACCTCTGAGAGGTTATGTTAGGTAGCTTTGAAAATAAGGGTTAAAAGTGAAAGAGATCCTGGAAGGCTTTGCAAAACCACTAAGTAACAAAATGTAGCTCCCACCTCCCACCCACGCACCACTGGAAATAACTTTAAATAATGCATCTGAGAATGTCTGCAGAACAGGCGGTCTGGATTAAGGACTTTTAAAGGGATGGCGTTCCCGTAACGATCCTTGCAGGAAAATCATCTGGAGAGTCATCCGATTCTCAGGCAAGTTGGTGGTGACAAACGACCTTGAGGCCAGCTTGGAGCCAGAGCTGTGATCTTGGTACGCTAGATGGCATCTCATGGAAAAGGAATTTAGGGCCAAAAAAGGCCCGGGGGTCCTCCCAACCCCCACGTGCCCACTCTTGCCCCGACAGTCTTGTGGAAGACTCGCTTACTGTATGTGAACAGAACCCCATAAAGAACGTGGCTGGTCTTTAGGATGTTGTAACTGAGCCACAGTCCTTCGTTCTTTTAACAAAAAGTCACTGAACATCTACCCTGCACCAGGCATTGTTCTGGCCCTGGGGATACAGTAGGAAATGAAACAAACAGAAGCCTTGACCTTCAAGCAGTCTCTGCTGTTGGAGCGAGGAGGGACAATAAATAAATATATGCATGAGTGCATTTTACAGTAAGGATTTTGGGTGACAGCACATAGGGAAAGATGGGGGGGGGAATTCCAGACGGGGGCGGGGGGGCTCAAAGAAAGTCCCAGATGAATCGAAGAGGGAATGAACCATGCGCAGATCTACGCGAAGAGCATTCCTGGCACAGAGACGGGCGAGCACAAGAGGACCGAGGCAGTGGCCTGTGCAGTGCATTCAAGCAACAGTAAGTAGAACACGGGGCTGCCGCTGAGCTGAACGGAGAAGATTCCCAGGCGGCACAGGAACACGCCCGTTAGGGACTTGGAGGCTTCAGATTTGACTTTGACCATGACGGAGAGAACTCTGGGGCGTTCTGAGTGGCAGACCAGAATAATCCATCCTACATTTTAGAAGATCTCTGGTTATTCTGAGGAGGCTTGATGGTCAGGAAAGCAGAAATAAAGACAGAAAGAGCAGTGCGGAATAATGCAAACAGGGGAGGAGAGCGGTTGGACCCAGTGTGGGGGCAGTGGGGCCAAAAGGCTTGCCGAGGGCAGGCGCGTGAAGAGCACGAGACATTGAAAGAACCCCCAAAGCGCTGGGCTAGACCATCTGGACGAAGGGGCAACCACACCTGGAGAGCAGAAAACCATGACCAAGGTGCCTCTTTGACATCCTAAGGAGGGAAAAACATAAGAGAGGCCTGGGCTGGGGACACCAAGGAGGGACTGATATTTGAAGGCCAGAGTCTGCATGAGACAGAAGAGAAGAAGTAACCGTCTCAACTGGAGGGGGGCCCTCCCACCAGGACAGTGAGTAGCCAGGAACCGGCGTGGGGCTCAGAGCAGAAGCAGCTCACGGGGCAGGGCCTATGAGACAGAACAGACTCCTGGCAGCCTGGGCTCTCCAGCAAGTGTCAAGGAGGAAGGAGGAGTCACGGGCATCAAGCACCACGGGCGGACAGGAAGAGGACGGAGGCTTGCCCCCTGGGTGGGATAATGCCCAGACCAGTGGTGACCTTGGCAAGAGCAGTCTGGGCGGGAGGGAGAGCAGAAAGCCAGAGGGCAAGGAGTGGAAGAGACAAGCAGAGGGCAGGGAGTAGAGAGAGCCAGGGCAGATAATGCTTCGAGAAGTTTTACTTTTCAAGAATCTGTTCTCAATGCTTTAGGGTTTGCAAGAGGAGAAACGGCTACAATGATCTCTCCAGCGGCTAAACCTGATGTTCCTGCCTCTAGTCAGAGGCTCGCTGGCTTCTACCATGGGAACAAACCCTTCTACCATGGGAAAGACCCTCTCAGGGATGTATTCTGAAGAGGAGGAAGAAGGAAGATAATCCTTTGAAAGATTTGCAGGTCATAAAGCCCCTGAGTGGTTTCTTTTCCATCCCTGATGTCACTAAAACAACTCCGAAACCCCTACATACTCCAGAAAGCTTTCCGGGTCAACTTAGCACAGACCTAGAATTTTGGACATGACCCTGATGAAGAAAACAAAGCTCAGAGAGGGGAAATGACCTCTTGTCTCTCCCAACTATTAGCTGCATCGTCTTAGGCATTTCTTTTAAAGTAATCTCTATACCCGATGTGGGGTACAAACCCACAGCCCCAAGATCAAGAGCCCAGCCAGGCGCCCCTTGGTTAGTTACTTTTCACCTCGGAGCTTTAATCCATCTGTAAATGGACAATTATAATATAACACCCACCATCTTGGATTATAATGAGGATTAAGATAATCATTACATGCAAGATTCTTAGAACAGTGGCTGGCACATGGTCAACACTCAAAAAAAATGTTATTTTTAATTTCTATTGCCCAACTCACTCAGATTTGTGTCAGAATAGCAAGAGGATACAGTAGAACCATCCTCCTTCTACTCCAATCTGACAGAAATCCTGACATCAAACCTCATCCTTCCCTCCACAAAAGACCCACACTCCACAAATGAGCTTTTAATCTCTGTGCCTCTCTTATCCCTTTATTGGCTCTAGCCAAAAAGCCTTTCTTTATTCCATGTTATTACTAGTAATTGAAAGGGCTATTACCAAGGGTCTGATGGGGGTTTTGTTCTTTGCTCTTATGTAGACCCTATTTAACCCTTACGTGATCCTCAGAGGCCACTTATATCTACCTTGTTTTACAGGTCAGGAAGCTGGTGTCCAGAGATTAAATAACGTGCCCAAGGTCATAGGCTGAAGGCGGCAGAGGCGGGAGTCAAACAAGACCTCGGACTCCGGGGTTCAGAGGCTCGCTCCTTCCTTCAGTCTGCCCAGTGCTGCCGGGTGACACCAGGCACTAAGGTCCCAGCGATCTGCCAGCAGTGAGGCTCTAGGGCTTTGTTAAGTCATTCTGGAATGAGGACAGCAGCTCCATGTGAGCTGTATTTTAAACACCGGACTAGGTAGGTGCGCCTCTGCTTTCTCGGAGCAGTTGAAGACCTACGTGAGAAATCCACTCGCATCCGGATTCGTTCTTACCCAACACCTTATGGGGGCTGGGCGGCCGGTGGGCAGGAGGGGAAGGAACAGGAAATCATTCGCTGGTGGTTGACCAGGCCCCCCGAGGCTTCTCAGCTTTAGAGAACTGCCACCAACAGTCAGGGCGGTTCCTGAGAACCACGAGAACCTTGGGGTCAGCCAGAAGGCACCTGTGGTGACATCGCAGGGTGGGGCAGTGGAAAATATACAAGCTTGAGGGGCTGTTTCCCCCTCTGTGAACACAAGAGCACTAGAGAAGCTAATTAAAACCACTATGCCCCCAGCCCCCTCCAAGGGCAACGGACATTTCTAAGTGCCTTGGCTGTTTCTAGTGCTTCTCCTTCTACTGAGCTGTAGCCGTGGCCACGCCTAACACATGTGGTGGAGGCCACTGGGTCCTTGCTGGGGGCGGGGGGCGGCGGCGAGGACACCTTCTCCCCAGCCCCCTTCCACTCCTGCCCAGAGAGCTCTTACACTGACTGCTACAGGTCCTCCAGGTTCCCATGGGATTCTCTTGTTGGACTACAGGGTATAGCCACTTTTCTAGGGGTACAGCGGTGGGGGAAGTGGGAACCCAACAGTCTCACTGTCAGCCAGTCCAGGGTACAGCAGTGCCAGGGGCTGACAAGGAGGATTTTGAAGGTTGGTCTTACGACGAAGAGGAAGAGAGACGCTTCCTCTCTCTGGACCTCCCCATCTTAGGCTAAGGCTCCAGGGAGTCTGGCTGCATTTAAAGATTATTCTGGAACCTGGGAGGCCCAGGGGATAGGGGTCTCTGCCATGGGAAGATAGCCAGGCTCTGGCCAAGAGGTGGCCAGAAGGGAAGTCCAGGATATTGGGCTGGTCCTAAGAACAGCCCCAATCCTGAGTGCCTCATGTGGTCTTGCCCAATTGATGGCTTTAGAGCCTGGTGGGGAGGAGGAGATAAAGATGTACCAGGCGCAGCTTCTCTGCCTCTACAGAGGGCCACTGTGACAGCCCCAGAAAATCCCACCTCTGTGTCCTCCTTGCATGGTCCCCCTGCCTCCAAAGCACACGCAGAAAGGTGAGTGCCAGTGTGGCCACTGGAGGGAAGATGAGCCTTTGAATCACCTCCATCCTTGGTGCATTTTCAAAAGAGACGAAAATGCAATTTTGGCCCCAAAGTCAAGGGCTTGAGCTCCATGACCTTAGTCTTTGAGGGAGAGGTGCTGTCTCTGTCAAGAATGGTCATCCCCTGGGCTGTGGCCGGGGTGGGGGGTGGGTACATGGCGGTGGCTGCAGGCCGGGCTTTAAGGTTTGCAGAAGCTGGCACGGACGAGGGTGCCATATGTTGTATTCTGAGACTCAAACATAAACTTCTGCTGGGTGTTTGGATTTGTGTTGTTTAATTATTCCCTGTTTTGGGAGAGAGCAAAGAAGGGCTTGTGTGTCCACATGTGTGCTCGGAGGGGGACAAGGCAAGCAGACAGAGGAGTGGCCGTTACCATCGGGGGCTTGCTCCAGCAAGGGCTGCTGACCCTTCTAGCGACAGAGGGGGTAAATGGCACTAAAACACAAGAGCTCCGCTGACACGACACCAGTCAGGGGCGTCTCCTGAAGCACACACTTTCTGGACGGCCTCTGTGGAAGCATAAAGCAGCCTGTGCCCCATCTCCTTCCTAACAGACACCAGCAGCAGCAGCACAACAGCGGCCAAAGAGGCGGCCCGTACCCCCATCTGGATGCAAACAGCACACCCCCAGCCCCAATCAGCAGTGAGAAGTAACATTTCTGGAGTGTTACTGATATCCTAAGCACCATGCAAACCTTTGGAATTTCTCTCTTTTCATCTTCAGAATTCTATCATGTCGCTACGATTAGTATACCCACTTTACAGATGAGCAAAGGAGAAGGTAAGCCATTTGTAGAAGGTTGTGCACATCATAGGAGGGGGAAGCTGTATTCAAACCCAGGTTTGCCTCATTACCCCTACTCTGAATGACCCTCCTACCATGCTTCCCTCCACCGTGACGTCGCCTCCAGGCTGGAGGCCAACAGCCGGCATTGCTCCCTGTGAGCAAGGCTGGAGGAGGAAGCACACTTGGGAAGTATTTAAGGTTCATTCCCACCGCCATGAATTGTCTCCAGATTTGAGGAAATGGGGCACCACAAGTAAGTTGTCAAAGCCACACAACAAAGCAGCAGCACTGCCGGGAATCAGCAAAACTGGGTTTAATCCTGTGTTTTTTCCATTTCAGCGCACGTAGTCTCTGGACCAATTGCCTGGAGGAAGGGGGCTGCCTCTCAGTCACTTCACCTAATAGAGTAAAGGCAGTGAAGGAGGCTCAGATTTTCTTAAACGTTGCATAAATAGGTTTAGGTGGGATCTTGGAAAAGACGTGAACCGGAGGCCCATGAGTAGCAATTTCAGGGAAGCAGATTCGTGAAGAACTTCCTAATCCCCAAATGTGGCAAAAAAAAAAAAAAAAAAAAAAAGATTTCCTTGCAAGGTGGACAGCTCCCCCATCTACCCAAGCACAATTTCAGTGAACACCTGGTGATTCTGGAGAGGCGATCAGTAAGGGAGGAACTACAATTTGGCAGTCCAGCATCTGAGCACCTGTCTTATTCAGGGACCATCCCAATATAAGAGAGAGGGGAGCCCCAGTCAGGAAGCTGATGGGGCTGATGTTTGCTCAGCTTCCTGCCAGATAACACCCAGGCAAATGACCTAGACTTCACCATGCAACCGCTCCCATCAAGGACTTGGAACCTTAAAAGAGCAGCCCAAAAAAGAGCAGCAGGGGTGGTGGCCAGTGTCCCAGGTTCCTGATTTCAGAGTCTGGCGAACCAATTTGCAGATCAGTTATATGAGCTACCAAAAATCTTCTAAGTTAGCCAGACGCGGTTCCGGACCTGGGATACAAGCATCGGATGCAAAACTGCGTTAGATCAGGTCACCAAGCTGGGCACATATCTGAATTCCTGGTGCGGCTCAGTAAAAATACCCAGTCTAAGTCCCAGGTTCAATAGAACCTACTGAGTCAGAATCTTCAGAGGTATTCTAAAGATCATGTATTTTAAGGCTTCCCAGAGGATTCTGACACGTAGCCAGATTTGGAAGAGGCTGGAATAAATAATCTCTATAGTTCCTAAAATAAAATACTAGGATTCTTGAAATACTCGTACTAAGAACCTGGGCATGACTCTCAGGAAAACTCAAGATGTCTCTCTAGTGGATCCTGGCACAATGCAAGGGTTAGGGGTACTGACCCCAGCGTGGTGGAAATTCCACACGTAACTTTGGACTCCCCCCAAACCTAACTACTGATAACTTACCATGGACAGGAAGCCTCACCAATAACAAACACATGTTGTGTTTACAGGTTATGATTAACACATGTTTCGTATGTGTATTCTATATGCATGCTTACGATAAGGCAGGCTATAGAAAAAATCACGTTATGAAGTCATAAGAGAAGATACAGTTATAGTACTGTATTGAAAATATGTATAAGTGGTCCCATGTGCATTGTCCAAGGGTCAATTATATTACACTTACTAACAAGAAGGATAACCTTGGGGGTGCCTGGGTGGCTCATTCGTTAAGTATCTGCCTTTGGCTCAGGTCACGATCTCAGGGTCCTGGGATCGAGCCCCACGTCGGGGTCCCTGCTCGGCGGGAAGCCTGTTTCTCTCTCTCCCCCTCCCCCTGCTTGTGTTCCCTCTTGTGAGAGAGAGAGAGAAAGGAAAAAAAAAAAAAAAGGATAACACCTTGGACAAATAACATACATTCCCCAGAGGCTAAAGCTCTGAGATACCTTCCATTTCCATAGAATATTCATTTCCAAGGGCTCTCAAAGCTACAGATCTTTACCACAGCCTACAATCATCCTGGGCCTTCCTCGGGGCGGGGGATGTGATCCACGTTTCCGTGGACATTCGTTCAATGCTATAACACTGGACTAGCATGAGCCCTTTGACTCCCCAAATCAAGGCCTCCCTCCGTCATGGAGCGCTGCTCTTAAGATCCACCTTCAGTGAGCCCAAAGGAAAGCCTCAGCCCCATTCTGAGCCTTAAGTGTCCTGCCCGAGAGGAGGCCCACCAATGCCAACCCACTTTGTGTGGTCTCTGGGCAGAAGAGGACAAAGGAGGGCGGATGGGTTGGCACATCACAACCTCTCCATCCTGGTTCTGAAGGCTCAGAAGGCAGGCATTTTAGAGGATGAAGGTGGACATCCAGCCCACTGTCTGGGGCTCAACACTGCTCATCTGTCCTCAAGCAAAATCCCCATTTCTCCTGGAAACAATGGCTTTGCAGCAGCTATGCTTGGGGCTACCGAAGCCTTCTGGGGTTCATGGGTTTCTTTTGCATGGTTTCTTTGTTTTTTTGTTATCTTTTCCACACCATAGGTAGGGAAGGGACCTGCCAAGCTCATCCACCCTCCCCTTGGACCCTAGCCCTTAGATCTCCTCAAGGTACTTCCCGTAGGAAATCCCGTATGCTCTCTTGGTAGCCCTCCCAATGCCCAACAGAGCTAGAGAACACAAGAAACTAGAGCCAAGTGGATCCCGGCAGAGCCCAACCATCACTCAGGGGCACAATGGAAGGTCCCATCCTGTGGGATGGCACCTTCCCTCTGGAGGAAACTTCCTGATCCATGTGGGCATGTATCTGCTAAGGTCGCTAGCACCTCAGGAAAGTGAACCCAGCTCCTACCTCCTCACCCCAGAGCCTTACATGAGCCACCAGCCTCGACAGGACCTTGAGGACAGCTCGGCCATCTGGTTTTTGTACAATCTGCATACATACAGTGCACATAAATTTATCTTCCAGGGCCTTCAAAATGTACACAGCTGAATCCTACTGCTGACTTTGGCACTTGCTCCTGGTATCTGAGAAGAACAGATTCAATTAAAAAGGAAGTAACAGATGCTGCAAATCACTCCCTCATTTTGAGAGAAGTTTTTTTTTTTTTCTTCCCCCCAAATGGCCTGAATTACTTGATGATGAACAGCCATGCAGCAAAAAAAGGCTGGCAT
This sequence comes from Lontra canadensis, assembly GCF_010015895.1. Lineage (NCBI taxonomy): Eukaryota > Metazoa > Chordata > Mammalia > Carnivora > Mustelidae > Lontra > Lontra canadensis. The sequence goes on along the minus strand of NW_022631030.1, from coordinate 7,156,481 downwards.
GACAACTTCCAACCTGGCTTCAAGCCAAGGGGAAGCTGTGGGTTCTTCCTCCTAGGTGGTCTTTATGCCCTGGCACATTCTTTTTTCTGGTCTGGGTATTGTGCAGAGAACTTGGCTGGAGGTAGAGAATGGACAAAATGAACCCAGGGTGCTTTTTAGCTTTGGAATGCTTTGCTTTTCCTCACTTGTCCTCAGTGTCCTGGTGAGGGGCATGTGTGGACATCAGAGATAGAATTAGTATCCCCATTTTAGAGGTGGAAGAAGAGAGGCCCCAGGCAGGTAGGGTAGTTCCCCAAACTTAACCACAGGAAATTAGTTCTGTCAGGAAACCTCCATTCTTTTCCCACAATGCATCTGTGCCCTGCACACAGAAGGAGGTGGCGATGGGGCCAGGGCCGGGCTGGAAGACCCTGGAGCATGTTCAAGGGATCAGACATATGGGTTCCTGGTATGTGTCCTTGAAAGGCACCCGCAGGCTGCTGTGCTCAGCTTTCCTTGCCTACCACTCAGACCTGCTCAACAATTCCACATCCTGGTTCAGCTTCATCCTGCCTGTGTCTTCTGAGACCTCCTGGGACTCTGGGGGCCATCCTGTCATTGAGGACTTGGGATAGGACCCACCTAGCGGGAGAATAAGGCAAGGAAAAAGGAAGAAGTTGGATTTTTCCATGAGATCCTATTGCTTCTCTTTTCCCTAAGTACTAAAACACTAAAAAGATGAAGAATCCCAGGGCTGAGCAGAGGATGGGATCCCCCACCACCAAAAGAATTAAAAAAAAAATAATAAAAAAAAAGATGTCTGCTGCAGAGATTTTTGGAGCCTGGAATGGCAAGGCTGAGAAGTTCCTTGCCAGATATTTTATAAGAGGAGCGATGGGGATCCCTTTGGGGGAATTGGGCTGAGGGGATCCTGCTTGGACACAGAGGCACAAAGTCAGCAGTGCTCACTTTTCTTTCCCAGAGTCTTGCTTCTAACAGTCGTCAAGTGACAGGGTTCCCACGCTCCCTAACCCCACGATTTTACCGGTGATCTTATTTTCTGAAGCAAGAGTCCATGAAAGGCACGACTTGAAAATCATGATTTGAAAACTGCAACTGTTCCAGAAAACCCAAGATGTCTGCTTAGCTATTCCCATGACCTCTCTACCTCCCAAAGCATAGCACCTGGGCTTGCTCTTCCTGTGGAACAAGATAACAAAAACTCTAGCGAGGTGGCAGGTGGCTTGGGCTCCCATGGGCCACTGCTCCCCCGTGATGCCCTTCTGGGGTGACCTCTATCCCCACTCCCTTTCTGCTTTGGCACCTTTCCTTTCCACTTCCCCGAGTTGGGCTCAGCTACCATTTAACTGCAGCTCTGTGATCACGAAGGGTAGGGACACTGCAACCGGCTAGCCCAGGATTTCACTTCTGGTTCCACCACTTTTCAGATGTGGGACATCAAGGAGGGCCTTAAATGTCCGAGCCTTCTCCTTGCAAAATGGGAGGGGACTGGACCTGCCTAGCAGATGGATGGGGATGCTGAGGATCATAACACACGTGGAGGACAGCAGCACGCCTGGCATGTAATAAGCCTGGACAATAATCGTGGCCCCATCTCAACTACCAGCATCGTCCCAAACTTGCTCCTCCTCCTGTCCTGAATGCCTGACCTCAGCCTCCTTTACCTGTGTCTTCTAATTTTACTTCCATTGGTCTCCCTGCCTTCTATGCAGGGGAGCCGGAAGGCCAAGCCAGGCCATTTATTCTCCATGAGCTTAAATCCATGACCGAGAATGCACGTTCAATCCGAGGAGAATGAATGAATGAGTGAATGAATGAACACAAACAAACAAAGAAAAATAAAATGGCTTAGAGCTCTAGCTTCTGAGATGTGGTGATCATCTCTCCCTCGTCTCTAGCGGAAAGAACTGGGTGGGGGTTCAAGTCTCCCATTTGCAAAAGCCTTGGACTATACAAGTCTAACGAAGATAGAAAGTGCCTGATTTGAAACACTTCTGCGGATCACAGGCCCACACCTGAAAAGAGTTAACCATCAGGTGCTGGGGATATTTTCATGGTCTTTAATAAGGGATCAAAGCAGCAGGACACACATGTGCCGAATCTCTAATCCCTCCAACGCCCACATAGGTTCCCTTTCCCCTTCTGATTTACTGAAGTTCAAGCTCACTTATCAGGAAATACACTTGGCAGCTTCCACTGGGGCGGACCTGGAAGTGATGAAATCTTAGTTCTTCCCCCAAATCCTCACTCCTGAAATTCCATCCTCACCCCATTCTTCCCATGGGATAGGGGTTGGGTTTGCTTGCTTTCTGAAATCCCTTCTACAAAGAGCCCACATTTTACAAAAGTAGACATAAAGGTGGGGATGGGGACAGGAAGGTGACATTTCAAGGACGAATGAGTTTCTCATGGTTCAGTTGGCTGGTTCTCGGGTGGTCATGAGACGCTCCCTGCACGAAGGAGGAGGATGGGAGATGACCACGAGTTGAACACCTACACTCCAGGCACTGTGCTAGACATGCTACATATACCTGCTCCTCTCGTGCCCGACAACTATGACAGAGAGAGGATTCCACACATTCTGCTTATTCAAGCCCAGGGCGGGGACTTGTCCTATGTCACAGGGCTCCCGGAACATAAAGCCAGGACTCAGACATCCAACTTAAAGATGTTCTGGTTTGAAAACCTGTGGAGGCCTTCTGAGGGATGCAAGTAAATAAAATTGGCAATACAACTGAAAACAAATGGAAAATGAACATCTAGGTTACCAAAAATAACAAGTAAAATGACGTTTAAAATAATTTATTGCAATTCCCTGGAGAAGAGTCGTGCATCTCACATCTGAGGGCCTCTCTCCTCCAGAGGAGGTTGAGAATTGTGAGAACCTTTGAGATAATTGCTCCCAGTCCTTTCCCTTTACAGAGAGAACAGAGTCTCCAAAGGGTCCAGAGACAACTAGAGCCCAGGGTTTCAGCTTCCTGGCCCCAGTGCTTTTCTGCTAGGATTATCTTACGCCAGGAGAAGAGACAGCCAAAGACGGACTCCACTATGGTGGTTCTGCACCCTAAGAATTATGACCCAGTGAATTAGCTCTTTATTTCTACTGCGGTAGACAGAGGAGACAATAAGGTTTGACTGCAACCGGAGACTCCGGGTGCTTATTCATTCAACAAATACATACTTATCAGGCATTATATGTAGAAATTACAAAAAAAAAAAAAAAAAAAAAGAGAGAGAGAGAGAGAGAGAAACTATGAGCAGCCACACAGCTTACTGAGAAAGAGGGTCATCTCCATCATTATCTTTTTTGATGGTAAGGGTTATAACAAAGGTGAGGACAAGGCGCTTGGGCAGCCCAGAGGAGGAAGATGCAAGTGAGCTCTCTTGCAAGGGGTTTCTAGACGGTTTCACTGAGAGAAGGAATGAGGGCATCAAGCAGAGAAGGCATGGGCTAGCAAAAGTTTACTACTCCTCAGCAGGGACAAGGAAGTACTAGAAAAGCCTGAAGAGGCAGGTCTTCTCTCAGGTTAGGGAGCAGAAGTCTTCTGTGCCTGCTGGCTTGTAAGAACAGTGGGTAGAGCAGTTGGTCCCAGATATTTTTGGACTAATAAGCTTTCAGAGCAGAGACCAGTGGGCTGAAGGTGGACTGGATGGAGTTAACTTTTAATTTTCTCAATTAACAACTTATTCTAAAATCCCCGACACCAATGATCACCATGAGTTCATAAAAGAAAGGATGTTTTAACACCCAAAAAATTAGGCAGGGTATGATCACAGAAAAAAAAGGCACTTTTTTCCCCTTAGAAAGATCATCTGGAAACTTTCCACCAGTATGCTTCTTACTTTACTCATTTCCCATTGTACCAATGACAAGGTTGACAGGATTTGGGACCCAAGTCATGACTGGAGGATATCACCCATCAGCCCTGCTAGATTTAGATAGATTTAAATGGAGGCAAGCTAAGTTCTTTTACTGGAATGGTGCAAACTTCTGGTTGGTATATTTATGACAATCTATGGGTAGATGCAGCTGAAATTCTCCACCATATCATCCCTTTACAGTATATGAACCAAGTCATAAGGTATTTTTGTCTACATACACGATTTTGGGTACTCCCTTTAGCCAAGGATTTCCAGAACCACCCACCTACGCAGTTCTTCTGAAAGAACTCCAGGCTTTTAAATTCCATCATCAGGAGAGCAACAAGTCTAAAACTCGTTATTCTGAAGGCTATCCCCAAGCTAGCCCCTCCCCCTCAACACACTCAGGAGGATCAGTAATTCCTGAGGGAAGCTTGTATCCAGGGTACCAGAGTAAAATGCAAAATGTACACTCTAGCTTAACAATACAGGTCGTTGGCAACAAAGCCATTTCTCCAGACCTTTATGGAAGGAACTTTCCCACAGTCAGCCAGATGTGCAAACAAGACCTTTGAATACCTTGGAGTATAGAGACTACAGAAGCTACCAGAGGGTGTAGCTGAGGAGAAGGTTCTCAAATTCATTTTTTTCCAACTTTGTTCAGAAGAGGATGGATGGATGCTTACAAACAACCCACACTTTCTAAAGTCCCAAGCCCTAGATCTGAATCTGGGAGAGGCATTAAGGACTAGAGCTTTTGATGAATAAGGAGGAACGTTTTTATCTTCTTCCTTCACGATGAGCATTTGGCCTCCTCAGGAATGACCATTAGGACATTCGGTGGCCTGAGGTCCAGATCCAGGCAGGCTAAATGTGTGCACCTCAGTGAGACTTGGGGAGACGAACGCCATACCTAAGATCCCAGGATTACAATTGCTTCCCGCACAAAAGGAGGGTGTCAGCCCCTGCGGGCCAAAGGCAGAGCAAGTGGTATACAAAGTCCCATGACAAAGCTGAGTGGTGAGGACAGGAAGGTCAGAAAGAACCCCTGTAAAGTTGTGTTCTTTCTCACCTCACCCACTCACAAGGGTGCTTGACCTCCCTGTTAACTGACCACAAGCAGTAGTTGGAGGTGGGGATGCCCCAGTGGGTTGGTGAGGAAGCCTGGGGGCTCAACCACATTCAGGATGTTACCTCTTTGGAAAAGAATCCATCTTTGTTAGGACTGGAAAGCAGGCCTTGCTTCTACAGTTTCCATGAGAAATTACCGGGGCCTATAAAGGAAGGGAAGGTCATCGGCCCTCAGGGCCATGGGCTGTGGGTTCTTGGATTGGTTGTCAGTAGTGAAGAGGATTTCAGGTTGAGCCAGCTGCAACCTCAAAGCCACTTCCCTTTGGGATTCATGAACTCGGCTGGCAGCTAGCAGGGTAGCCTGGGTCCATGGGAACAGCTTCGCTCCCCGCAGGGCCAGGGGGCTGGGATACGGCCAAACATACCATATCAGGCAGGTGAGTACCTGTTCCCTCCCTCTATTTAAGTCACTAGGTTTGGAGCCCTAACACAAATCCTTCTCTAACCATAGATGTTCCATCTCTGTGACCTTTCCTTTCTCCTAACCACAATAAAGAAAACAGAAGAGGGCTGATCATTTATATGCGTTGTCAAATCTAGAAAGCATAGCCCTTGAAGAAACCCTCAAATAAGCTCTCTATTTAAAAACAAACAAACAGTGGGGCACCTGGGTGGCTCAGTGGGTTAAGCCTCTGCCTTCGGATTGGGTCATGGTCTCGGGGTCCTGGGATTGAGCCCCACATTGGGCTCTCTGTTCATCGGGGAGCCTGCTTCCCTCTCTCTCTGCCTGCCTCTCTGCCTACTTGTGATCTCTCTGTGTCAAATAAAAATAAAGTAAAAATCTTTAAAAAAAAAAAAATAAAAAAAATAAAAATAAAAACAAACAAACAATTTAAACAACTGTTTCCAGAGACATAGCCCATAATCCCTCTGGGGAAAGCGGCCTCTGAAAATTAGGCACCAGCCCTAGAACTGGGCAATGCTCTTGGGACCAGCTGAACCAAAGCATCCTCAATCCCTGTCCTCAGGTCCGCCATTCTCAGACCCACTGGCCTGTCTGACCTTTCACAAGGTCACAAGGTGATCCTCCCCCAATGTAAAGACTAGTAGTTGTTTTCAAAGTTGAAAGCTGTGAACTTCTTCCAGCCACCATCTCAGAGGAAGAACCCAGGAGGTAGTGATTCAGAGACTCCATATTTGGCCAGATTAGAATGTTCAGCTCTCAAGTTTCAGGCTCCGCAGGGTGAGGACTCAGCCTCTGTGTAAAAGGTCAACCAGCTTTGGTTGCTCTTGAGTTCACACACGGCCTACGAAGCACTTGCCGGTGTTGGCGAAACTTTGCTTTGGTCTTTAAGGGACCTTAAGCCGCAGGCTCTTTGAGTGAGGCAGACTGGTTTCTGAGTCCAAGTGAGTCACTCTTGAGGCCAGGGCTGTTGGCCTGTCAGGGGATGGTGGCCCCCGAGCCAAGAGATCTTCTTGTCCACCAAGATAGGGAGGAATGACCACTCTGAAGCCAGGAGGGCACATGCTAAGGATGCCAGGTTTCTAGAGTGCACCCGTCAGGGCCTGTGCCATTGCTAAGGTCTCTTCCACCCTAAGAAAAGGAGCTTTTCCATCAACCCCTAAACCAGTACCAGGTCCAAGTCCTGTTCTCTTAAAGCCTTAGTCAGTCACTTCCTGTGTCCTAAGTTTCAAAACTTAGTCTAGAAGTCTCAGTCGGCAGATTTTTCCCTATTTTTCAAGAGGAGAAGCATCATTTGATTGTTGTTTTGAAAAGTAGAAAGAAGAAATTTCAAAATATGTGGCATGTCTGCAACCAAGCCAGCTTAACAGCTGTATGTAAGTACCTGCTCCGGGTCAAGGTCACGAAGAGGAGGATGAAGAAGACATTCCACATATGAACCAGACATAGCATTCAGCTTCAGGTTTTTAAAGGAGTAAATGAACAAATGATAAATGAATGCAAAATCAGGGTTAATGCTAAGTGTTATAGCAATTCCCCTCCTTTGTAGAACTGCATTAATATGTCCCAAAGAGGAGGACTGAGAATAAACATTTTTCCTGAGTTAAAATCAGAAGGCGCTTCTTCCTAATGTTTTTTCTCCTCCCCCCCTCCAAACCCCAAACACATCTTTGGCTTCTAGAATCTTCTGCAATCTGGGTTTCTCTCAAGTCTTTAATCGGACCTCGAATCCTGAAGGCAAAGAGCCCTCATGCTCTTTGGGGATAAAGTCCCAGATTTGATTTTATGGGATAATATTCTGTCTTTTTAAAAGTACTTTGTCAACAGATCTTTATTTTAGACCCTTCCACCTCTCTCTGCGCAGAGGTCATTTAGGGTTCTGGATGATAGGTTCCCTTGCACATACATGTATTGTGCTTGGATTCATTATTATAGCAAATAATTCCATTTTCTAGGGAATAAGGGTCACTTCTCCTCATGGGGTGTTTGCTGATCCCTCTGCTCAGAATACACGATAGTATTTGCAAACCACATGATGGAACAAAAGGAGACAAACTTCTGTCCTCATTGAGACTGTAGTCTCCACTGGACATGAAGGTTAAAAACGGGAAGCCAGTGAATGGTGGCGCAAGGCGGCTTCCCTTATGAGGCCAGCTTGTGTCCTGGGAGCTCCGGGGACATGGGTCGCTCTGGGCAAAGGCTGCCAGGACAGGTTTTGAGATGGAGCAGGGACACATCCAGGGGAATGTCAAAAGGAAAGAACTAGTCCTATTCTCAGCCCGCCATCCCTTCTGCTCCAAAGACCCTTAGTTTCTCGAGAGAAGCAGTGGGCTAAGGAGTGGGAGCCTCAGGGGTGCGTGGAGAGACACCCCGTGCCTCTGGGTAAAGCTCGGCCCTCTGGGGAGCTCAGGGCCTTGAGAGGTGCATCAGAGGGAAGAACACAGTCCTTGTGAAAAGCCCACGGATGTCGCAAACTGTGAGTGTTACCCAAAAAGCAGCTCGCACAGGCTCCCATCCTATTGGGCACCCAGCAGAACTTGCCACAGCAAGTGCTTCGCTCCCCTTAATAAGGCCTCGTTTTATTATCTCCGTGCTCTGTCATTTCTCCCACTGCCTTGTACACTGGAACATTCTACTCCTTACACTTGGTGTTAATTACTCCGGGGGGGGGGGGCTTCAGCCTACAGCGCACGATAAAAAGACCAATTAGAACGTTTCGCACTGTCTTTTCCTTGCTTTATAATCCCCCAAATCAATCAACCCAGTCCCTAGACCCTCCCAACAGACAAGCAGATCTGTGAATGCCCTCGGACAAAGCAGCTGAGAAATTCGAAGCAGATGGAGACTCACACAACCATGCAAATTAGTACAGGCCTTGGGCGGGACAGGATGATGATGTTGGGGGCTGGGAATTAACTTTTAATATAAAACAGAAATAATCACCCACGATACTGATGTTCTTTTTGTGACGAACCAAGATGGTTCTGCTTAATGGGGAAGGCGGGGGTCTTTTCCCAAACTCTCTGCACGTATAGACCGAGAGCTGGGTCTCCCCGGGCTGACTCCCGTGGCATGAAGTCCACCGTGCGGGGCCGCGGACTGTTTGCCCCAGGTGAAGCTTTCCCTGACGGGTCAGCACGACGCTTCCAAGCCTGAACTGCTAACATCAACATCAGAACTAAATTACGAGCGCCAAGGAGACGAACACGCAAAAATCTAAACAAAAAATGAAAAAAAAAATCAAACAAAAAGAAATGTTAAAGTTTATCCACTCGACTGCAGAAGTTTAACAAGAAATCCTCAACTTGCCGAAGGATGGGAAGAAAAAAAGCACTCACCGTCTGTAACGCGGGTCACGGCCCAAACCAAGGAGGAGACGGGGCTTGCGATGTTAAACCATCTGCCCAGCCCTGGGGACTTCACACGTAGCTTAGCACCTTAAGGAATCGGGTCTCCAACCAGCTCCGCAAACAATAACTTCTGGGTCCCCCACCTAATCAACAGACGCTCACTCCTACCTTATGGAGGAGGCAGGGCCGCTCCCTGAGGGGAGGAAGATGGCCGCTCCAGCTTGTTCTCCGGGCCTCGCAGGCTCCCGTGCTGGGCTTCCTCTAATACCCACACCTGATTGCTCACACCATACACCTGCCCACCGAGTGGGGCCAGGTGAGTAAAGGTCCTGATTGGCTCGACCATGGGCCTGTCGGTACCATAGTCAATTTCTTGACTGAGTTTTAAAATCAAATAATACCATTTACGCAGAGCTTAAGAGATCACGCAACACTGAAAAATCTGAGTCCTCTGCAACAAAAATTGTGTCCCCTCATAGTAATTCTGGAAGGTAGCCACTCTTATTTACAGATCTTTCACAGAACAGACTGAAGGACATGCTAGTAACACACATGAGGAAGGGGCTGGGCCAAGATTCAAACCCAAGTCTGTGGCTACATATACTATGCTCTCGGGGGCTGTGAGTTCTTTGAGATCGGGGGGTCATACTGTTCCCCCTCTGGAAGGTAGGAGGTAGGCTCTGGGCTACATCTGATGCATGGTAAAGTGGAAAAAGTATGTGCCCTGGAGAGAGAGCTAGGTCCTGATTCTGGCTCTGCCACTTGCTTGCTGGAAACTCTGAGCCAGTTCGCTCCCACCATGAGCTCCTCAGTCTTCTCTGTGAAATGGGACCAGGATCCACCTCATGGTGCTGTTGCGAGGACTGAATGAAATAACTTTTGCAGAGCAGGTACCTAACGGACACCAGTTTGTTTCCATGCAACCCCCACCCCCCGCACCTCCCAGGCCCAGGATCAAGAGATTGGGAACCAATCCCAGTCCCGGTCTGCATACATTACGTATTTAGACGCACAACTTCAGGTTAAGATGATTATCAACAACAGCACCGAAGCCAGGAGATTTCCAAAGGGGTGGGTGTGCCAGGTGTAATGAAGAGTAGAGACAGAGGACTGTGGGAACACTGGGGGTGGGGGGTCAGCTTTAGGTTCTGGCTTTTGTAGCAAGAGATCCTCCACACGTGGGGACCCGTGGGGACCCGTGGGGCCCCGGGGCCTCGTTTCTGATACCCTCAGAACTGGTGCCTTCCTACCACTGACTCCGGGCTCTCACGTATTACGGGTGCGACTTTGCTACGTGCTCCCTCCACCTGTCTCTCCACTAGTTCTATGATGTCCTGTTTTTCTGTCATCTCCTACCATGTCATAAGACGGAGAAAATGTACAAATCAAATGGCCAAATGGGGTTACCCGTGAACAATTTTTGGCAGAGCCCCGCTGAGGGGCACGGAAAATTCTGGAAGGTGGAGGGCAACAAGAGGTAAAAACTTAATGGCTGGTATGAACTGCAACAAAAGCTCTCATGACTCCAAGAGCACAGGTCGGGGGAGAGGAGGTCATGAGCAATGCTGACAACTTTTTATCAGATGGGATAGAGGGGAATCCCAATCCTGAGAATGGAGGTCTGCCAGGGGGGGCAAGGGAGAGAACCGGGATCATGTCGAGGAGACCGAGCTCTGAGATTGCTGGGAGACCATCGCAGTGGCTCCACCACTGGTTTCCCCATAGATGGAGTGTGGGGGTTGGACTGGGCTGGCTTTGGAATCAGAAAAACCCAGGCTCAAAGTCAGGCTCTGCCACTTACTTGTTACGCAACTTTGGGCAGGCTTCTTTGTGTTTCTAGGCTCCAGTGCTCTCATCTGTCAGATGGGGATGAGAGACCATGTCTCCAGAAGCTGGTGGAGGAATAAGGGAGGGGGTATTTAAACATAGACCCTCTTGCACAGTGACAGGTCCGTGAGGCTCACAGTCCAGCAGCTGCTTGCTCAGTAAATACCAGTCTCTTTCCTCACTCTAAGTTGCTGTAAACTTACATAGCTATGGTGCAATCCATTTAGTCAATTTCCAATGATCCTCCCTGGCTACCCTTCCCTCCCTAATCCTCAGCGGTGAGGGCACTGAGGGGCTGTATGCTAATGCAGCAAATGGACGACTCACTCTGGACAAGATGGAGACAGATGTGGGCAGGATGGTGGAGGACAAAGGACCCACAACTGGGAGGTGGTGGACCCAGGTCTGATTTCTACCCGACTCGGTCACTAGCTATAAGACATATGACTGTGGTCGAAATTTTCTTAATATTTCTGTGCTTTGGTGTTCTCACCTGTTACATGGGAATAACCATACGTGAAAGTGCTTTGTGGATTGGAAAGTGCAGTTGGAGTATTTTTTTTTAATCTTTTTTTTCTTTTTTGAGATTTTATTTATTTATTTGACAGACAGAGATCACAAGTAGGCAGAGAGGAAGGCAGAGAGAGAGGAAGGGAAGTAGGCTCCCTGCTAAGCAGAGAGCCCGATGCGGGACTCGATTCCAGGACCCTGAGATCATGACCTGAGCTGAAGGCAGAGACTTTAACCCATAACTTCAACCGCATGTTATGATTCCAGTGACCTATATGAAAAACTGTCCAATGATTTGAGTTGGAAATTGTAGTTTAGATATATTTAAGATTTTATTTATTTATTTGACAGAAAGAGAGAGATCACACGTAGGCAGAGAGACAGACAGAGAGAGAGGGGGAAGCAGGCTCCCCGCTGAGCAGAGAGCCCGATGAGGGGCTCGATAAAGACCCTGAGATCATGACCTGAGCCGAAGGCAGAGGCTTAACCTACTGAGCCACCCAGGCGCCCCTGGAAATTGTAGTTTAAATGTTCCAAGAGCTGTACCTAGTGCCCTGGAGCAGTCAAACAGACCCTAATCTCTAAAATGGAACGACTATTCTGCAGATAGTTGATGCATTCCCCAAAAGAGCCGAGTTGGTTTTTCTTTGCAATCACCAAATCCCTCCGTGACCCAGTGGAATCATCAACTACTGGCGGCCTGCTCTGTACTTGAAAAACAATCCGATAAACCACCCTCTTATTTTAACAGCTAGCACAGGGCAGGGCAGGAGGAACCCCCACCCACGCTTGTTCTGAACACACAACGTGTTGCAACCGATGTGAAAACAAGATAAGGAGAACCGTCTGTCAACAGTGTCGGGCCTTCCCTAGAGGGGAGCCGCTTTCTGTGTATTCTGCACAGATGGGAGCCAGAGGCCACGCGGTCACCTGCAATGCTGTCCTGACACACACAGATGTGATAAACACCCCCCAAGTTCACATACATGGCCAGCTCACTCACTCATTCTCACCTTTCGCGGTCTTCTGAGGTATATACGTAGAGGCAGAGTGCGCTGTGGAAACCATCCTTAAGGTTAAGATCCTACCCGCTGAGAACTGAGGAACTGAAGACTGTCTGGCCATAGGGCTGGGAACCTATAAGCTCAACGTGTCTGTTCAGAAACTTCCCGAGAGCTCTATCCTATAGGAAGCCCCAGGTGAGGTCTTTGAAAACTTCATTTTGTTTATTTATTTTCAAATACACAGTGAAACATTTTTCCTGTGTTCTGAACAGCTGGTCATGCAATTAGCTTTATTTCTTTTTTTTAATACTTTATTTTTTTTAGTTTAATTTAATTTTTTTTCAGTGTTCCAAAATTCATTGTTTATGCACCACACCCAGGGCTCCATGCCATATGTGCATCCTCCTTAATACCCACCACCAGGCTTTCCCAAATCCCCAATCCCCTCCCCTCGAAAACCCTCTGCTTGTTTCTCAGAGTCCACAGTCTCTCATGGTTAGAAACTGAACTGGGCTACCCCTTTCCTCTTTCTTGCCCCACCTCCCCCTCGCACCCTCCACCCAGCTTAAAAACTTCATTTCAAACCCACTTTGACCTGGCTCGGCTGCAGGAACCGATGCCCTGGGACAAAAGTGCCCCCAAGGCAGTTCTTTTCTGTTTTTCCTGAGCATCATGGAACCTCCAGGGACAGAGGCACAGTGCAGGCCGAAGAGGACCACAGTGCATAGAACGTGACGTACATAAATGCTTATGAGTCGTGAAAAAAAGTTTTTTTTTTTTTTAAAGGAACAAGAAAGAAACCACAAAGTCTCTTAGAGCTGCTGAAATGGCAACAGTATCAGATGCTTATCAGCATGGACCACCTCTGGGTGTCATCTCTCTGCGAGCAATGCAGTGACTGCCACGGAATCCAAGGAGACAGTCCCCGAACGTCATCCCCACAATGGAGTCGGGAGGACTAGACATGTTTGCAGAGGAGGACCAGGCTGCACCTGTTCTCTGGCCTGCTGGTCCTAGTTCCCGGCGTCCTGTTCCTCTGCAGGCTTCCTGTCTGATAAGGCCAGAGCTTCCAGCTCCTTCCAGGCCACCATGCAACTGAGGTATGACCAGAATGGAAGGAATAAATGCAAGTTTTCTATTTTAATGTGGGTCATTGTGAATGACACGTGCTGGGTTTATCCAAACCTGAGCCCGTGCAAAATGCCAAGCTCTGTGCTAGGAGCTGGGATCTCAAAACCAAGGACACACTTAACTTTGGCAGCCGAGGTGCTCCCAACCAAACAAGTCACTTTCCCCAATTCTTCGTCCCCTGTGCTTACTTAAAGCGGCTTACTTAAAGTGGCAGTGTGGGCGAGGCCTCGGCCATTCCCCTAGCAACTTCCTAGTTTTTCGAGCTCTGCATCTGTATTCGACTGTATTTACGTAGTTTTTCTTGAAAATAACTCATTTACGGGGCACCTGGGTGGCTCAGTGGGTTAAGCCTCTGCCTTCAGGTTGGGTCATAATCTCAGGGTCCTGAGATCAAGCTCTGTATCGGGCTCTCTGCTCAGCAGGGAGCCTGCTTCCCTCTCTCTCTCTCTCTCTCTCTCTCTCTCTCTGCCTGCCCCTCTGCCTACTTGTGATCTCTGTCAAATAAATAAATAAAATCTTTAAAAAAAAAGGAAAGAACTCATTTACTTTAACTCAAATACATTTTCAAGAAAACTTCATATGATCCCTGTGAAGAGGAAGCAAGGCCCATTTACCCTAAACAGAAAATAGCCACTGATTAAAAAAAAAAGAGAGAGAGAAAACAACACCCAGGAAACACAATATTTTTACTAAACCCCAGTTGCACACTCTCACCTGCCAGCGCTCTGAGCATAAGGCCAAGTGCCCTCTGTTCGAAAGACGAACCAGTGGTCGACAGACTGGCTTGGCACCGACACTCTCCCCCCAACCTTATGATCAGAAGCAAAAAAGGAATCATTGCTCACCATGTGATTCACTGTTTCTTAATGTTATGTCTGCGTCTCACCCCACTGAGACCCCAAGGTCCACGCATACTCTCTGTGCTTCCTAAACCCCCGCAGGATGGGGGCTCTCCCGTTGCACCCACAGAGCCTCGGGCACCGCACAGAACACTGTGGGCCCGGCACACGTATCTGTCCAATGAATCAGCGCAGGCGTCTTAGCCTTCTTTATTCTAGCTATACCTACCAGCCTGTTGCCCTCCAATGACCCACGCCCCCTCACAAACCTCCATGTCTTTTTCCATTTTGTGCCCTTCATGGAATGTTTTTCCTTCTCCCCCACTTTCCACCAACTGATTAACTCTCTCCTCTCCTAGTCTGCGGCCCTGTCATATTCCCTTCGTGGTCTTTCCTTACAACGTTGGGTTGAGAATAGAAATCTTTTCCGGTAGGTCCATTACATGGGTCCCTTGATTATTGGGACTGTCATGCGATAATCCCTAAATGCTTGTCTTTCTCTCCCTATCAGTGTCTGAACTCCATGAGGGGGCAGAACTATGTCTCCTCCCTCTGGTGCTGAATAAAAGCCTGTCAGGCTCTTTGCCTGTATGCTCTCACCGCATCAGACAGACCGTGTCTCTCCCCTCTCTGAGTCTGTGCAGACTGTGTCTTTGCTGGAATGTCTCAACACCATGCAAACTCTCTTCCATGTTCCCACTCAGAGGAGAGCCTTTCCCCAAGCCAGCTGTGACACTCCTTTCCCCTGTGCCCACGAACCCCCCTTGTATCCCTTTCACTGTGGGATTAAGCCCTGCTCAGTGCAATTCTGTGTTTCTGTAGGATTTGGTTAAGCTACAAGCTTCTTGTTTTTGTATCCCCAAGGCCTAGAGAGGACCTGGCATAGAGTGAGTAATCACTAAATAACTTCTGAAGCTATCAATGTCTAGTACAAAAATATTTTTCTATTTACCTCTCCTCTTGTCAATTCCCAAACCCTCTAAAGTCACGGTCAGTAAAAGCATAACGATATTAAACTTATTGCTGACATTACAGAGTGCTTATTATTTGCCAGGTACTTTGTAAGCATTTTCTCATTTAATTATCCCCACAACAGAAGGGTACTTCTGTGGACACCAGTTTGCATGACTGACATTAAGTCACTTGTCCCCGGTTACATAAGCGGCAGAGCCAAGGAATGGACCCAGGCTGGAAAATCTCCAGTGTTCTCAACTACCAGCCTGGCCCGGTCTGTGACCTTGTTCTGTCTGACCTACTGCCCTCCTTCATGGTCAGAAGCCAAATCCTGGGGAGATGGACCCGGGCCTGCTGAAGGGTTGCTCGGACGGGCCCCTTTGGGAGTACAATTAAGCTACCAGGCAGGCCGTGCCCACAGCACAAGGCCTTACCACTTAACAGCCACCGTGGCCTCTTGCCTGAGCCGTGGGACTTCGCAAAGTCACCAGGTCCACACTCACCCAGCAGAAGGCCAATCAAGGGGCGCCTGGGTGGCTCAGTTGGTTAAGCGACTGCCTTCGGCTCAGGTCATGATCCTGGAGTCCCGGGATCGAGTCCCGCATCGGGCTCCCAGCTCCGCGGGGAGTCTGCTTCTCCCTCTGACCTTCTCCTCGCTCATGCTCTCTCTCACTGTCTCTCTCTCTCTCTCTCTCAAATAAATAAATAAATAAAATAAAAAAAAAAAAAAAGAAGGCCAATCAAGGCAGCCTTTTCACTGATTCTAGAGATGTCTCTTTTTCATTTGTAAAATAACCCACAATTGGACATTTAGGGATTTTCCTGCAAATGGCAGAGGCTAGCACAATGAGAGATGAGCTGTTGTCTTTGCAATCTCACTAAAACAATTTTTTTTTTTTTTTAAGGGAGAGAGAGAGAGGTGGGGGCAGTGCAGAGGGAGAGGAAAGAATCTTAAGCAGGTTCCATGCCCGGCTCAGTCAGAGCCCGACACGGGGCTTGATATCACGACCCTGAGATCATGACCTGAGCTGAAATGATGCTTGACTGACTAAGCCACCCAGGAACCCCTAAAAACACACTTTAAAGATTTTAAACCTTAAACTGACTGAGGAGGTAAGTGGACGTCCAGCGACACCCGAGGGGGAGGAAGAGTTTTGGCTCCATTTTTATGACTGGATTCTCTCCACGCAAGAAGGCCACAGCTGGTCTTTCTTCACCCCAGTCCTGTGTCAAAACCGTCTGAGGTAACAGAGGTCGACTTCCTCCAGTTTGAGAAATGCTGCTTGGCTGCCCAAGTTTCTGTCCAGAACACAGTGAGTCTATCTTATAAAAACCAGCTTCAAACACTGTATGAAGTCGAGGAGGGAGACAAAAAGTAAGAGCCACCTTATAAAAGCTCCTTCCTGCTTCTCGACGTTGTTACCAGATTCTCCGTAGGAAAGGTCCGGCACAGGCACACGGCAGAAGACACAGCCATGTGGTTTCATTTTTCCAGGGATGAACCTCTCAGGAGACACACTCGTTTTGGAAAGAGAGGCACGCATATCTGGACAGCAAGTTAACCGTGACCTCTAATCCCAGGTTCCTTTTCTTTTGCTGGGAATCAGAATGATCCTGGGAGAAAAAATCCTGGCTGGCGGAGAGCTCCGGAAGACCTGGGGTTTGGTTCTGGCTTTGCCACTTAGCTTGTTTTATGACTTGAACAAATCATTTAAGCGCTCTGGGCTGCAGCCTTTCCCAGAAGTGAAGGGATCGGGCCCAACTATCAAGTCTCCTTTCAGCTCTGGAGCTTTCTGCTGTGACAGAGTCTATCATACGGAGGACGAGGACATGGGTGACTCACTCTTAGGGATCCCACCCCAAGGCAAATCCTCTTCTAGCAGCAGCAATGATTACACTGGTGAGCTAGCATACCGCCCCCCCCCAGCCACCATTCCCTATACTTAAGGCACAAAGGTGGGAGATAAGGGAACAAGGATGAGTTTCAGAGGGAGGGATGGCTTTCTGTGGCTCTCACTGGCTCTCGTGGGTATATATTTAAACTTTAGCAGCCACTGGGCCATGCAAAACGTTGGTGGATTAGGAGTCCAGCTCTCAGTCAGGGATGCTGGGGACCGGGGGAGTCTGACTGCCATGATCCCATCTGGGGGTTGATGGCTGCCATACTTGATCGTCTTGAGCCATGGCTGAGCTGATACGTCGCGCTGGCTTCCTGTTTCACCTGCTCATCTTCCTGATGACCTTCAGAGAGGCTAGCACAATGAAACCGCAGAGCCCTCAAAAACCTTGAGAGTGTAATTCTACTTTTTGGCACTTAAGAAAACAATCAGATGAAAAGTAAGCTGGTCACAACAGCTACCATTTATGGAGAGCTCACGGTATGCAAGGACTCTACTAAGTACCTTATGTGTATCCTTCTATATAATCCTCATCACAGTACTTCCAAATGGAGATGATGACCTCCATTTTACAAAAGATGAAACTAATGCCCTTAATCTTGCTCTGCTATTCAGGACACAAAAGTCTACGCGTGAGAATGTTCATTGCAACAAAATGGCCCAGGTTTCCAAAAATGGGGACTTGCTTAAATGGTATTTCCATCTAATGACATACTAGACATGCATGAGAAATCATGTTAGAGCAATTAGTGCCACAGAAAAATATTTACAGCAAATTGCTAGGTAAGAATCCCAACAATTTGGGGCACCTGGGTGGCTCAGTGGGTTAAACCTCTGCCTTCGGCATGGGTCATGGTCTAAGGGTCCTGTGATCGAGCCCCACATCAGGCTCTCTGCACAGCAGGGAGCCCGCTTCCCTCTCTCTCTCTCTCTCTCTGCCTGCTTCTTTGCCTACTTGTGATCTCTGTCTGTCAAATAAATAAATAAAATCTTAAAAAAAAGAATCCCAACAATTTATATATAATTATATATAACATATGTGGTATGGTATTTGTTCTTCTTTATGTTTCTGTATTTTCCAAAATGTACACAATACGCCTGTATCACTTTTTAAATTGTGGGGCTTTTTGAAGGCCTAGTAGATGTGACCAAGAGCCCATCCCCATCCCACTTAGCATCCAGAGCCTGGGGAAGGGGCTTTCTAATAGATTCAGTTTCTAGACAATGGACATCTCCCCCGTCAGAACCAAGAGGTCCTCTCAGCCGGTCTTCTTATTCCTAAGACGTACGGTGCGTGAGTAAGGGACTGAAAGAAAACTGAAGGCAGACAAACAATTCTTTAGCTGTGGCTCCCACCAGATCCACTGGCCCTGATCACTATGCCCTAAAGAAGTCAAGCAGAGACTCCAAAATGAGGCCACCTGATAAAACAAAACAAAATCCACAAACACTATCTCTGCTCTGTTATTACTATTCTGATCATCATTACGTAGTAGTTACTTAAATGAGGCATTAGTGTCTAGACAGGGAGATGAGATAGTACAGAGTCCGCTTCATGACTCGGAAAATTCTCTCAGCTTGGAGTCCTGGGAGCACAGGGAGAGTGGCCGTGGAAGCAGGGAAGAATGTGGGCCTAGTCCTCAGGCCGCCAGGAGTTGGAACCTTGACCCCATTTACCAACTGAGGGACACTGGGCAAATCGTTAACTTTCTCATCTTTAAAATGGGTTTAGAGGGGCTGTCGAGAGGGATAAAGATCTCATGTAAAAAACACAGCATAGCAGGGGCCTTGCACTGGCTTGATCTCCGTCTTCCAACCCCTCCTCATCCATCCTTCCCCCAGAACAACACACCTGCTCTCCACCATTCTCAAGTTCTAAAATCTTCCCCCTGGTGGGAGCATAGCACAAAACTTCCCATTTGAAACCCAGTGCTGGGTGGCTCGGTCGGTTAAGCCTCTGCCTTTGGCTTAGGTCATGGTCTCAGGGTCCTGGGATCGAGCCCCGCAATGGACTGCAGGGAGCCTGCTTCTCCCTCACCTCCCTGCACATGCTCGCCCATCTTGCTTGTACTCCCTGGTCTTGCTCATGCTCTCAAATAAATAAAATCTTTTTAAAAAGAGAGAGAAAGAGAGAAAGAAAGCCGGTGTTATGAGGGGCTGTCTCAAACAGAAGGCTTGAGTCAGAGGGCAAGGCATGTAATTAGCCATCCCCACTAAACGGGACTCAGGCAGGAGGCTGTGGATGGCCGATTGCCATCTGATGCACACCTGGAGATGTCACGGCCTCGTACTGATTGCATCCTCCTACAACATCTCAGCGGATGATGGTAGCAGAATCATCTCCTGTTTGTGTGGTTTAGGATAAACGTACAACATTTCGTATTTACTGGACTTCACCTCCCCGGAGGCATAGAAAAGCTTCATTTAGGAAAAAACAGAGCTCACGCAGAGATCGGTTGACTTGCCCGAGATCAGCTGGTGTGCGAGAGTGGAGGTGGGGGAAGAAGGGGATCCAGGGGCGGGGTGGGAGTCAATGTCTTGTCTGTTACTCCCACGAGGACAGAGAGAGGAGACAGGATATCTGACCCGCTATCCTCTTCTATCCTATTCACATGCCCACATGGCCTTTCCTCCAAGGCCACATTCTTTCCCTTTGCCTTGTGGCCAAGAGCCCACTCAGCTTGCACAGATCTAGTCCCCAAATATGCGTTAGAGTCATTTTCCTAACCTTTCAGACCATGTCAGCAGCATTTCACCCTTTCTTGTAAATCTGCCGCCGCACAGCCCACAGCATCCCAAAGTACCAGGGGCAAGAAACAGCAGCCGCAAGCTCTAAGCCCCACCACAGTGCTCTGCTCTTCCTTGCGGAACTGGATGTGAGTCTTGCTGACTCTACATCAGGCCACACGCTAACCAGTGTTTTGCATACTCTTCCTTTGTGGGCATTTGTCTCTGACTTGACCTCTCTCAGCCTGACGGAGACCAAGTCTGCTTCTGCTGGACCCGCTCAGGCTTCTTCTGGCGGACATTCTGCTGGGCGCTTAAGTGGCCCCCGATATTGTGTTCCCCTAAAAACTGAAAACCACTTAAGGCTGAAGACAGGTTCAGAATTCACCAGAGGGCCTTCTGAGTGGCCTGGAACGAAATCTGCTTTATGTCGGTCTTTCTTTTCCACCTGCAGAGAAAGGGGATGGGCCTGATGGTCTGACAGCATCGTCATACGGGAGAGTGTGGTGCAGACTGAGGCACGTGGTAGGCCTGGTTTCTGGGCCCGCCTCCCTCCTCTCTGCCTCAGTGACTTTGTGCAATTCAGTTTCTCGGAGCCCTTGCTCTCCTCTTCCATTCATGGTGGTGATAGCACCTGTCCTACCCTCACCTTAACACGGCTGCTGTGTACGACAATGAAAACAGAAACTCCTGGTCAACTGTAATGTGGAAGAACAAGGAGAGGGGCCATCACGATCACGGAGATGTTTCTGCTTATCACACTTTATGTTCCCTAAACCCGTTCCCGCCTACAGGCTGCAGCATTCAAACGACTCACCGTCCAGAGGGAAAGACCACCCCGGGGAGAAGAGCAGGGAGTGGACAAGATGGACACAGTGATGAATTGTACGCTCTTCAGCACACATGCTCCGGTGGACTCTTCTGGAAAACAATAGCGGCAGGACAATGAGGGAGACAGTCGAGGTCTTCGCTCTCAGGAAGCTACGTTCCAGTGGAGAGTAGGCAGAGAATAAGCAAGCAAGCAAAGGAGGTCAAGATATGTGATCCTCCCACTGTGGGCGCAAGGAGGGGCTGTCCCCTTCCCCATCTCCTTCTGAGACAGCAGGAATGGTGGCCACAAACTCTGTGTGAAACCTTGCCCCTGCCAGGACAAGATGTGAAGTTTTTGGCCAGGGCACATGAGGATGTGTTGGTTCTTTATATTTTTGGTGCAGTGACAACATGATGAAACGTTGATGAGACAAAAAAGTTAAGGCATGAGAGGGGCGCCTGGGTGGCTTAGTCGGTTAAGCGGCTGCCTTCGGCTCAGAGTCCTGGGTTCGAGCCCCACGTTGGGCTCCCTGCTCAATGGGGAGTCTACTTCTCCTTCTCCCTCTGTCTCTTCCTCCCACCCCCAGCTTGTGCTTTCTGCACCTTCTCTCTCTCCCAAATAAATAAGAAAAATTAAAAAAAAAAAATTAAGGCATGAGAGATCCAGGCAAATGATTTTCCAGTTATACGAGGATTTCTAGCCTCAGCTTGGAATCCTTGTTGAAATCTTTAAAAAGGAATGCAAGCCTGCATCCCCTCACTTCCTCTCCATTTTTCCAACCCCAGGAAACTGCACCAAATACTTTCAGTTCTAAAACTGTTTGTCTCTCATCCTTCATAATATGTCACCTCCTCAGGGAAGCTACTCATCACCCAGTGAGACAAACCTCCCCTTTCTCCGCAGCTCTGGCACTGAGAACCCCACACAGCACTTTCATGATACACTATCACCCCTGACTTGTTGGCTTGTCTCTCACTAGAGGAAAAGCATCCCTGGTTAGGGCTATGTTCCATTTGATTTTGAAGCCCCAACACCTACTGTCATGGGGGACACATAGTAAGTACTCAATAAACACCTGTTCACAAGACCATATCTCACTTGAATCTATAGCCAATTTAGAAGATGCGCTGAACGTGAACACAGACCATAGGACATGCTGTGACAGTTGGTTTAATAAGACAAATATCCCACTTTTCAGTGATTTTCCCACTTCTTCTATAAGGACTTGTGTTGTAGTTGGTGTCCTACCAAGAGTTCCTGGTCACATGAGGTTTCGATCCAAATGATATCTACATAAGGACTGATAAGCATGGAGTAATGTACAGAATTATTGAATCACTATATTGTACACCTGATATTAATATAAGTGTATCCTCATTATAGCAGAATTTGAGGAAATTAATAGTGCCCACTTGACCTAACTACCAGTTTGTAAAAACTACCAGAAAAAGATGTGCCATGACATCCTGGAGCTGCCATCAGCATAATCCAGACTATGGGAAACTATAGACACATTACCTAGTTTTGTCAACCAAAAAATTACAAATAAAAAATAAGAGAAGGGTTGGAAGAGAGACAGTAACCACACTAAGAGACATACATGTCAGTTCAAGTATGGGCCTTATTTGAATCCTGGTCCACACAAAAAAATTACTAAAAAAAAAAATCTATAAGGGGACGCCTGGGTGGCTCAGTCTGTTAAGCCTCTGCTTTCAGCTCAGGTCATAGTCCCAGGGTCCTGGGATCAAGTCCCAAATCAGACTCCCTGCTCAGCGGGAAGCCTGCTTCTCCCTCTCCTGCTCCCCCTGCTTGTGTACTCTCTTTCTCAAATAAATAAATAAAATCTTTAAAAAACAAAACAACAATAAAAAAAACCCGCAAAACTATAAGGCAATAGAGGGTATGTGATCACTGACTACATAGTTGATACTACCTAATTATTTTTCAGGTGTGCTAATGACCTGTTATATTTTTAAAAGAGTTATAATCTTTAAGATACACATCTAGATGAAATGATACAATGTCTAGGAATTAATTTTTTTAAACCTGGAGTAGAGAAGTGGGTAGGAAGTACACGGTACAGATGCCAAAGAAGCAAGCAGGAAGGGCTCAATACATTTGTTTTCATTATACTGTTCTTACTACTTTCATAAGAGTTTGAAAATTTCCATTAAATAAAAAAATCAGTAGTTTATGAAAGTCTTGTTCCCTGTACTCCATGGAGCAGGCTCCCTATGACAATGTTGGCCAGACTGGGTGGTGGCCCTTTCTGGGGGTGGGGGAGGGGGCGCGGAAAGCTGTAGGCAGCTGGGTGATTCCTCTAGTGCTGCTGTCAAGAGAATGAGAGGGAAGCCGGTCCCCAGAGACCCGATCACTACCTTCCGCAGAGAGGCTCCTGGTTCCACGGAGATGTGTATCTCAGACTCTGGGAACCATTGGAGGGAGAAAGAAGTATTTCTCAACCTCTCAGATGGAAAAATAAATGCTCAGGAAAGGCAGACTGTTAAGGACATGGAATCTGGATCAGAAGGTTTGGATTCCCTCCTTGTTCCACAGCTGGGACCGGGGGACGTCTCAGGGCGTCAATGTTCTCATCCATAAAATAGGAATATAGTTCCCATCCATATCAGAGAACTGATGTGAAGATAAGATGGGATCTCGTATGGGGAGGTGAGAGGCAGCGCGAAGCGGTGGGTCGGAAGCTTGGGTCTGAACCGTTGCTCCGTTGTACCATCCACACAGTCAAGTACTAAATAAATGAACGCTGTTAAAATTAATTATTTAAAAAAAAGCAATTTGTTCAAGGCCTCAAAGTGAGTCAGCAGGGTACTACTTGGGCGGGGGGAGGATTTGCGCTCTGCTGTTCTCCCCACTAACCTCTGGGCTTCTCTTTCAGCTCTGTCTGGGCAGCTGACTAACAACCGGTCGCTTTTTGCACAGTGCAGGAGAGACAGAGACGGCGAGATGGGCCATTCCTGTTCGGACAGCTGGGCCACCCCGGGGGACAGCGATGAATCAGCCTTTGCTGCTGCCACACTCACACACAAGGCTTCTCAAGCAGAAGCAGAGCATCTGACCCAGGGGTGGGTGGATGATGGCAATGGATGACTGTCTCCTTGTGCTCCCCCCCACCCCCACAGCACTCAGCAACTCCAGCCCGCTTCTCCAGCTTCTCAGTAGAAATGTATTTTTTTTTTTTTTCAAATGCAGAGATCAAGCTAGCGAGAGGGAAATATGTGCATGTGCACGTGTGAGTTATACATGTGCACATGTTAGAGGATGCTTGTAAACCCATGCCCATTACAATGGCCGACAACTCATCCACTTTCCTGGGCCCCGCGTCCCTTAGAGGGGTGCACAGTCACGATCCCAGAGGACCTCGCAGCACATGTGGTTTCAGAGCAGAGTCTTGAGTTTGAGTGATCCAAGACCTATATCCTGAATCTCATCATTGTCTGTCTAGAGCATAAGAGGTACAAGGAAGCAAGAATTCCATTTCCTTTTCGTGAATGACTGTTTCTGTTGGACTGAGGAGTCAGGCTGGGCAAAGAGAAGGGTGACAGCTCAGGATATGCATTTATGGATGTGGAATTAATTGGTGGATTTAAAAAATGTATAATGTCTTGGATTTTGCAGTAAGAATCCTTTAGGCTTGCTCTATTGTCTGTAAGACAGTAGGTGGGACACTCGATTCATTCTTTTTTTTTTTTTTTTTAAAGATTTTATTTATTTATTTGACAGAGAGAGAGATCATAAGTAGGCAGAGAGGAAGGCAGAGAGAGATGGGGAAGCAGGCTCCCCGCTGTGCAGGGAGCCTGATGTGGGGCTCGATCCCTGGACTCTGGGATCATGACCTGAGCCAAAGGCAGAGGCTTAACCCACTGAGCCACCCAGGCGCCCCCAATTCATTCATTCTATTATGCTTGTAAATAATGACTGTAATGAACAACCCATTAATTACCATGAATGAACAAGGTTGAAATAAAAACAAATAGGTATACATAAAATAATTTCTAGTCAAACTTCATTTCTTACAGAGTAGCACCTACTCTACCTTTTATTTTGCTAAATAACTAAAAAGAGCCTCGATGTCTTATTTTGGGTATTGAAAAACCTTGGGTCCTGCTCTGCAGAATACATTTTCCCAGGACAAGCTGCTCACAGCATTTGGCTTTGACATTAAAAACGCTGTAACTGGGCGCCTGGGTGGCTCAGTGGGTTAAAGCCTCTGCCTTCGGGACAGGTCATGATCCCAGACTCCAGGGATGGAGCCCCACATCAGGTGCTCTGCATGGCGCTCTGCATGGCTCTCTGCTCAGCGGGGAGCCTGCTTCCCTTCCTCTCTCTCTGCCTGCCTCTTTGCCTGCTTGTGATCTCTGTCTGTCAAATAAATAAATAAATAATCTTAAAAAAAAAAAAAAAAAACAACAATGCTGTAACTAATTGTTTGCAATTTATCAGAAAGAAAAAGGTAATTGGTCTTTTAAGGTTTGCGTATTCTGCTTATGCTATGGAAAAAAGATAAGGCTCCAGTTCTCCTTTCAAATCGGTTACATGTGGAATAGAGGATGAGCATTTGCTTGGAAGTAAGCAGGCCCATGTCTGAATCCTAACCAGTGAGCAGCTGTGTTGCCCCGAGAAAGTCATTTTTCCCACTTGGGCTCCAAAATAGGGTCTGTATGTCATTCCCAGCTCACTCAATTTTCACAACAAAGCTTTATGGTCAGGAGGTTTATTATGTGAAAGCTGAGGACCCAACTCCTATAGATCAGGGATCAGCAAACTATAGCCCAAGGTCAAATCCAGTCTGCCACTCACTCTATATACAACCCACAAGCAAAAAATGGGTTTTACATTTTTAAATGGTTGGAAAAAATAAAGGAATATTGTTGTGACAGGTGTAAATAACATGAAGTTCAAATTTCAGTGTCTGTAAATACCCCTTTATTGGAACTCAGCCATGCTCATGGGTTTACATGTCATCTGCCTGCTTTTGTAGGATGACAGCAAAGTTAAGTTGTTGCCACAGAGACCCTGAGGCCCATAGAAAATATTTATTCTCTGGTTCTTTATCAAGTTTGCTGACCCTTACCACCGATCAGTATGTCTCCAGCTTTAACGTACATACCGATTACTGAGGGACCTTATTAACATGTAGTTTCTAATTTAGAAGGGCTGGGGTGGAGTGGAGGTTTTGCATTTCTAACAAGCTCCAGGGGCTGCCTGAGCTGCTGGTCTGGGGACCCCATTTTGAGTGGCAAGGCTAGGCTCGATCAGACAGATCTGGATCTGGGAACACCATGATTCACTCAACATCCTTTGGGGCCTTTCCAGAGCCTTTAAAATAAACTCAGACTTACTATGTGATTCTTACCAGTCTGTCCAGTTTTGTTGCCCGCCCCCGACCCCATGCTTCTCACACACATACCTGGAAACACACTCCCACATGTACACACACGTGCCTTCTGCTCCCTGATGCTTTAGGCTTTCTCATTCACATGCCTATGCACACCCTGGACTTTCTGCCTAGAACATTCTCTCATCTCCCCACCCCTCCACCCCGGACATGGCCAACTGTCCGGTTTCTTGTCCTTCATGCTTCAGCTCAAGTGGCACCTCCTTTGAGAGGAGCCTTCCTGGGTTCCCTGAGACTGAGGTAAGTGGCACTGTCGTGAGGTCCCTTTAGTACCTCATCTCCCCTTCACAGCCTGAATCACACACCGCGTGACCTGTGTCCTTAAAGCAGAGGTCATCGCACAAATTCCTGCTTGTCTACGAACCAAGCCGGTTCTTGGCACATGGCAGGGGTATATTGCGTGTTACGTGGAACAGGACAACAGGGATGCCTGGGATCAGCCAGCAAATCACGTGGAGAGTGGGAACTACAGCCTACCCTCTCTGAATCCTGGCATGTTGCTTTCTTTTCCCCGAGCCATGCTTCAGAAATCGATGTCCTCTGTTGCAACTGATGGATGTTTTAGAGTGTTTCAGTGGGACAGAAATCCAGCCTGTGCTCTGAAACCCTCAGAGCCTTTGGGAACAGCAGCCTTGTCCCCTGGCTAACCACACTGTGGAGTACAGAGAATTTCTGAGCCTGGGGAGCAGCTCCTGAAAACGTACCCCCCAGAATGCAGAGCCAGTCCTGACAGCTGGACCCTCAGGCTCAGCACCCAAGTAGGGAGTACCTTGTCTGGAGCCTGACTTATGCAAAGTGCTGAGAAGGGCTCCGTGAGAAGCCCTGGGAAACAGACACCTTCTCATTTCTTCTGGCTTTGATTTCCTTACTGTTACCGGAAGCCGAAGGAATGTGGATCCCCCGGACAGACTGTAGGCTGAGTGCAGCCACAGTGGAGACAAGGGGAGGGAGCACCCGGCAAGGACCACCAGCCCTTCCACCCGCCCAGCTAGTTGAGAGGGCTGAGGAAGGGTGACGGAAAGGAGGGGACAGTGAGGAGAGCCCCAGAACCCACCCTGAGTATGCCCCACCTGCTCAGTATGGTATCTTCCCCACCCCTCCTCCACCTGACCTAAAATTCCCTACCCGAAATCCCCAGAACTATTCTCTCCGAAAGGTCGCTGAGAGTTGGTATGGACTGAACTGAACTGGGTCCCTTCCCCACAAACTCCCATGTTGAAGCCCCACCCCCTAACAGGACAGCATTTGAAAATGGCGACTTTGTGACACCATGAAGGTTAGATAAGCTCACGAGGGTGCAGCAGAGATCTGACAGGACTCGTGGGCCATCAGAAGAGGCACCTCGCTCCCCACCAGCGCCCACGCGGGAAAGGCCACGTGAAGGCACAGTGAGAAGGGAGCCTCTGCAAAACCAGGAAGAGGGCCCTCACCGGAACCCCAACTCTGCTCGACCTTGATCTTGGACTTCCAGCCCCCACAACCGTGAGAGAGTAACTGACAGGGGTTTAAGTGGCCAGCCTGGGGCTCCGTGATCCGGGAGCCAGAGCGGACCACGCCGCAGCCTTCCTTCGCAGGTCATCTGATCAAATGCGTGTCCACCAAGGATCGTTCATTAAGCTCGGGAAGGCGGCAGGGACCAGTCCAGTTTTGCTTGCCGTCGTCTCCCCAGCACGTAGGACGAGGCACAGAAATAATAAATGTAAATGAACGAATGAACGTACTGAGTGCTCACTGGGTACTTGGCACCATGCATCGTGGTACGGAAACAGGAAAAACGAAGACACCATCACTCCAAGGAGACGGTGATGCGATAAGCGAAGCGCTCCAACTGAGGCACAGGACCGGGACCTGCGCATGCGCACACGTACACGCGGGACGGGCGCGCGCTCCTTCCGCTTCAGGGTGGGAGTGGTTGAGCCCGACCGAGGAGTGAGAAACGGGTAATGCAGTCTGAGAAATTTTCTCAAAGGGAGGCGTATGTGAAAAGGACGTTTATTATTTCACTTGAGAGCGAAAAATGCACCCGGGAAAAAGGGCACCTGTTGACTCATTGATCAACAAACTTGAGCAAGCCCCAGGGGTGTTAACATTGTGGGAACTTGAGCTGTCAGAGATAGCTGGGTGGGGGCGCCTGGGTGGCTCAGTGGGTTGAACCTCTGCCTTCGGCTCAGCATATGATCTCAGGGTCCTGGGAACGAGCCCCGCCTAGGGCTCTCTGCTCAGCAGGGAGCCTGCTTCCCCCCGCCCCCAACCTCTGCCTGCCTCTGCCT
Organism: Lontra canadensis; assembly: GCF_010015895.1. Classification (NCBI taxonomy): domain Eukaryota; kingdom Metazoa; phylum Chordata; class Mammalia; order Carnivora; family Mustelidae; genus Lontra; species Lontra canadensis. Next base: position 7,128,349 of record NW_022631030.1, on the reverse strand, counting down.
ACTTGTGATCTCTGGCAAATAAATAAATAAAATCTTAAAAAAAAAAAAAAAGATAGCTGGGTGCTACGAAGAGTACTGGGGCGGAGGGGAAGGTGAGGGCAAGCAGACGGAGAGACAGGCAGCCAGCATATGGTGATCACCTCCTTACTGGAGTGATACCTGGAAACACAAGAGAAGGGAGCCAAAGGAAGAGAGAAGCAGAGACATTACAGCAGCGGAGGAATGTTTGTTGGTCTCTTGAATTGTTAAAATGAAATCTTCAGAGGGTCTTGGGGGGTGGGGGAAAGGAGAAGGGCTCCCAAAACAGACTAACCCGGGGATGTTGGAACAGTCCCTTACAAGTTGGAAAAAGCCGTTAACTGATCTGCCTGGCTCTTCTCATTTGTAAAATGGAAACACTACTTACTGATCCCCCTTCAGGATGCAGAAGAGTAAGACACACACAATAGGTCCACAACAAAAGTGAGCTCTTAATAGCTGTCTCTAATTAAGAAGTTTAAAAAAAAAAAAAAGAAAGAAAGAAAGAAAGAAAAGAAAAGAAAAAGAAAAAGAAAAAAAGAGTTCCAAACACCCTGCAGTTTTAAGATGGCCCTTTGAAAACTTGGAGGAAAGAGAAGCTTCCCTCACCGCACGTCATACCTCCTTGTTTGGTGACTATCCCTGCTTCTGTATGTGTCTGTCCCTCTCCTAATCTCAGGGATTCTCAGGGGCCAGGAATGCATCTGTTTGTCTGGGGCCCTTGGATCTACATGGTCCTGGGCTCATCAAAAGGCACTCCTTGAAACTCTGGATAATTAATTGCACAGATGGGCAAAGCAGACGTAAACCATCTTACCCAGAGTCACAGGAAAGATCAGCGGCAGAGCATGTTCTAGAACTTTGACCTCACAGTCCATTGACTTCTGGAGACCACATGGTCACAGACCAAACAGAACAAAGCCTCTGATCTCATCTGGGGACAGACGCATTCTTCTCCAAATCCCCACCAAATGGGAACCGCCACCCAACACTGAGCAGCGCATTTCACCTTCCTCCCTCTCAGAAGTGGCATCCACACTTTCACAAGGAAAAGCAGACACAACACTCGAAACAACTCTTAAAACACCTTCCTGCAATGTGGGCTATAAACACAGGAAACGGCAGCTGGCTGAGCTGCCACTAACGTTTATTTGCCAGTCAGGGTGCGAGAGCTCTGTGTGTGAGTTTAAAGCTGTCATCCAGGAACAAAAATAAACCAGTAAAGCAGAAACTGAGGCACCCTGACTGTAGATCTAGCGGAAGGGGCTTTGGAGTCAGAAAGGCTAGGGTTAGAAACCCAGCTCTGCCACTATTCGGGAGGCATGTCCAGTCACCTTTTGAGCCCCCATTAGCTCATTTGCAAATGGGTCTATTAATACTAGCTGCGTGGGTTTTCCGTGAAGAGTAACTGACATAGTGATTGTAAGGTGCTGAGGCTAGCGACTTTGGCACAGAAAAATATGATTATGAGTGGTATTTACCTTCAAGCTCCTTGGTATTTCCCCAAAGCTGAACACTTCCATTTTTTTTTTTTTTTAAAGATTTTATTTATTTATTTGACACATAGAGAGAGATCACCGGTAGGCAGAGAGGCAGGCAGAGAGGCAGGCAGAGAGAGAGGGGGAAGCAGGCTCTCTGCTGAGCAGAGAGCCCCATATGGGACTCGATCCCAGGACCCTGAGACCATGACCTGAGCCGAAAGCAGAGGCTTAACCCACTGAGCCACCCAGGCACCCAACACTTCCATTTTTAAGATTTTATTCATTCATTTGTCAGAGAGAGAGAGAGCACAAACAGGAGGAATGGCAGGCAGAGAGAGAAGCAGGCTCCCCACTGAGCAAGGAACCTGACATGGGACTCAATCCTAGAACCCTGGGATCATGACCTAAGCTGAAGGCAGACGCTTAACTGACTGAGCCACCCAGGCATCCCAGAGCTGAATGCTTATGTCCACATAAAAACCTGCACATGGATGTTTACAGCCGCTTTATTCAAAATACCAAATCTTGGGAATCAACCAAGACGTCCTTTATTTGGTGACTAGATAAACTGTGGTAATCCAGACAATGGAATATTATTTAGTGCTAAAAAGAAATAAACTATCGGGGTGCCAGTGGTTAAGTCTCAGTGGTTAAGCCTCTGCCTTCAGCTCGGGTCATGATCTCAGGGTCCTGGGACTGAGCCCCGCATCGAGTTCCCTGCTCAGCAGGGAGCCTGCTCTCCCCCCTCTCTCTCAGCCTGCCTCTTTGCCTACTTGTGATCTCTCTCTCTCTCTCTCTTTCTGTCAAATAAGTAAATAAATAAATAATCTTTAAAGGAAAAAAAGAAAAAAATGAACTATCAAGCCAGGAAGATGTGGAGGGACATTAAATATATATTTATTTTATATATATAAACATATATTCCAGACAGGCAGAAGAAGCCCATCTGGAAAGGCTATATAGTATATGGTGCCAACATACGGACAGTGAGCTGAAAAAGTTAACAAAATGGAGTGATTGCAGGAGGAGGAAATGCCAGGGTTTTGGGGGGGGGGTGGAGTAGGGAGCGATAAATAGGCAATAGGTAGAACGCAGAGATTTTTAGGGCAATGAAAACACCTTGTATGATACTATGATGATGGATACGTGTCCTTATACATCTGTCCAAACTCATGAAAGGCATAACACCAGCAGTGAACCCTAAGGTAAGCTATCGGCTTTGGGTGATGGTCATGTGTCAATGTAGGGTCATCACAAAGGTGCCACTTTGGTAAGTGATATTGATGATGGGAGAGGCTGGGGCACGTGTGGGGGCAGGGGTATTTGGGAAATCTCTGTATTTTGCTCTGAACCTAAAACGCCTCTAAAAAAATAGTCTTCAAAAATGCTGTTTCTCTCCAACACCCTGGAGGGCTTCATGTAAAGAAAGGCTCTTGACAATATCCAGTTCTTTGGAAGAACCCCAGAACCCCAAGCAGAGTCATTTGCTGGCTCCCTCGCCATTCCATATCTCCAGCTACCTGTCTCTGTTTCAGGGCATGTGGCAGAGTGTGACACACTTATGTGACTACTTCTTGGTCCTCCCTATTAAACGGGGAGCACCAAGGCAGCAGGGGCCATTCCTTATGAATTGTTTTTTCTTTTGATCCTAGCAGCAAGCAAGCAAGCCTGATAATTGCATGTTGAAACTAACAAACAAAACCACCCCGTGAACAGGAAACTGGTGCAAGGAAGAGAAAGAGGCACTCTGGACCCTGACATACAGCTCCCTGATGGTACTCCCAATATTCTGGCAGGAGTCCAGCAGTGAGCAGAGAAAGGCTAAAGAAACATGGTAGTACTTCCTCCTTGATGGTGATCTTCTTCTTTCTCTATTAAAGAAGAAAGCTCCCTCTGTAGAAAGGCAATTCCAGAGCAAAGAAAGCCAAACAAGGAAATAACCTCAGATCCTTTAGCAAAAAGTGTTGCAACATACATTCTCTCCATTATCAGAAACTGCAAGGACAAAAGACAGAACATTAGCCCTTCTGGAATTCTCTATTGCAAGGAGTTCAAGGCTCACTTAAGACTACTTCATTTATGGCTGAAAATTCCAGTCTCCTGAGTCTATTATAAACTCAAAGCCATCCTCCTTCCTCACAAGTTCTTTCTCTTCCTATTCCTGGCGGGCGGGGTGGGGGGGGGCGTTCTGCTCTGGCTCGGTTACACTGGACTTGTCCCTCTCCTCTGCCTGTGGCTCACTGCTGCTTGTCTAAGCCTCTGCCCACTCCCTCTGTCCCAAAGTGGTCACATGCCCAGAGCTGACTACACATGGGTGAGTATGTGCCCACCAAGCGAGTGCTTGAGGCCCACCCCTTCTGAGGCCCTTGTCTGACTCCCTGAGGTCAGCACTGTATGTCCCTTCAGCCCTTGCATGAGGACAATGCAATCCTACCAACCTTGGTGGGGCTGATCCCAAAGGGATGCTTGGGAAGGGGATGTTCAGAGAATCCAGAGACTTGGCACGAACATACTTTAAAGACAGCAGGCTTGGAGGTGAGGTCCACCCCCCACTTGTTCTTCCTACCTCTTGGCTGTTCAATACCTCAGGAGTCAGTGAGCTCCCTCTGTGGGCTACTTGTATGCACATGGTCCTAGGACTGCCTAGTTGTACCCCTGAATAGCTTTGGGTACATTTCTGTAGGCTCCTTCCCCGCCCCCATATTTTATTTTATTTTATTTTATTTATTTTTTATTTTTTTTTAGTTTCAGAGATAGAGTTTTGTGATTCATCAGTTGAATATAACACCCAGTGCTCATTTCATCATGTGCCCTCCTTAATGCCCATCACCCACCAACCCCATCCCCACACCCATCCATATTTTAAATAGGGGAAATGATCTCTTTTACCGTCAGTGCTGTGGACTCATGCATGTGAAAGCACCTATCCAGAAGGTTCCTCATAAAGGACACCCTCAGATTTCATTTCCTTCCCCACAGACCTCAGATCCCAGGCTGGCCAAGCTTAACCCTGGTGGTGGCTTCAGATATGTTCTCCAACCTATATCCTTCTGAGGAGGCTGAGAAGGAAGCTCAGTCACAGTCGGTCATAACTGGGCAGAGAAGATCCTGGAGCATACCACAGCCGAGCCACTGGTTTCCAGAGTGTTCTTCTGGTGAACTGGTATTTGCCCTACCCCCCAGCCATATAACTGCCACCAAAGTCCACAAAATAAGCATCCTCTTTTCTTATGACAGCCCCCTAGATATCAGAGGAGAGAACCTTCCTCCCTTTCTATCTTATCACATGATATCACCATCTTCTGCTTGAGTCTATCTTGCCCAAGAGCTTGAGAGCAACTTGCGGTCAGGGACAGGGTCTTACTCATATCGGTCCCTCAAAAGCCTTCCCCAATCACACAGGACACACGCCATCTTGCTGAAGCAGTTTTACTGGTGTCCAGTCCCTCGTCCTTGACCGGCCCACCTCCCTGCTCCGCTGGCCCACAGGGCCACCAGCCACCGGCCAGAACAACACAAGCACACTCGCCACCTTCCTGCCGAGGCTGGATGGATGAAGTGACACCCGGAGGTCTGGGGTGCCTGAAGCAGCCAGAAAGCAAAGGGGTTGTGGCTGTGCATCCGGCCTTACAGTGGAGAGCCTGTGCTCTCACTTGGAGGAAGATAGGGACTTCAAACGTCCTTCTCAATCCTGACCCACAAAGCTGCTGAAGGTCTCCGGTGAGGCTGGAGGTGCCTAAAGGCTCACCTTGATGATCTGTTGATTCTTCAGGCCAACCGACTCCCCCAGGGTCCCCTGCCATCATGACCACTGTGCTGGCGTGTCGGGGATCCTTCCTGATAAGGACAGTATCTCTGAATACTTGTGAGCCAGGAAGGAGGAGGGAGTGGTGTGGTTCCGCACAGAGTTCTGTAGGGAGGAGAAGAGCCATTCCACACACCTCAGCCAACTCCCCACATCTCCCTGACCCTCCCCAGAAAGCTTACCCAATCAACTGAATGCTTAAGTTATCCCTAGGCCCCAAGTCTTAAAGATGTTGGGAAGAGAACTTGGGAACTCACCAAAGACTTGCAATGACCATTGACTTATACCCAGAGTCCTCTCCTGCGTCCCACATAACCCTGTGATTCCAAAGCTTGTGATCTGTATCACTATACAGCTACCATTCATGGTGCACTGAAGAGTCAGGCTCTGGACTAACTATCTTGTGTGTATTATCTCATTTAAATGAATAGCAGGCAAACCATTATGTACTCTGCCCAAGGAGTCCCTCCCAGAGGCCACGGGAACAGGTGCACATTTCCTGTGTGTGTTGTGGAGGGCTCCGTTTGCAACACAGATAGAGGCTGGGAGACATGGCTTACGGGGACGTGGTATTCTGTAAACTCCTGAGTACAATCCCATGCCTGTCTTCCCCAAATCTGGAGCCACGAAGGGTAGTACACATAACATGCACACACACTTTCGGAAAGGGTGATGATATCACGGCAACTCTATATAAAATTAGTAGACAGTCAACCACACTGTAACTATTTGGGCCCACTGAGAGATGAAACCAACGAGATTAAACACGTGAGCAACCAATTAGGTTGCCCTCTTGACCCCAGTTCTATGTAATCTAAAGACATCAAGTCATTTTTGCTTCCTTCTGCCAATTGTCAAACGTTACTAAACACCAGCTATGCATCAACACTGTGGGTGCTGGTTAGGAGCCCCGACTTGGGAATCTGACCACCTGGGGTAGGCCCCTTGGGTCTACCACTTACTTGCTGTGTGGTCTTGGGCGACTCAAAAATTTCCGTGCCTCAGTTTTCTCATCTGTAGAATGGGGATGATAACAATTCCTATCCCATAAGATTGTTATGAAGAATAAACAAAATAATGCACATGTCATGTTTTAAAATACTGCAGGGCACAGAGTTAGGCACTCAGTGAAAGTTAGCTAGGAATATTCAGTGCTGGGTTGGAATGGTGAGGGCGAAGAGACAACCAGTGAGGAGTTAGGGATAAGAAAAGCTAATGGGGAGACCTGGTAGATGTCTGTCCTGTGCAAGAACATCACGAACTAAAAGGACATGCAGACCGAGAGTGTTACATGCACACATGTGCTGTGGTAGAAGAACGATGGCTCCCAAAGATACCCTCATCCTACTCCCCAGAACCTATGAATACGTTCCCTTCCAGGACAGAAGGGACTTCGCAGATGTGACTAAGCTCGGCCTCTTAAGCAGGAGCACTGGAGTCAGTAGGGTCTTTCTCAGGGAGATGGTGAGGCAGGAAAGGCAGAGACAGATGGAAGACGAGGTGGGAGGGGTGCCTTCTGTAGAAGGAGGAAGGGGCGATGAGCCAAGGAAAGCAGGCACACTCTAGAAGCTGGCGAAGTCAAGGGAACAGCCTCCCTCCTCAAGCCTCCAGCAAGAGCACAGCTCTAGCGACATCTCGATTTTAGGGATCATGCCCACATTAGACTTCTGATCTCCTGATGTTAAAGAGAATAAATTGGTGGTGTTTTAAGTCACGACAAGTTTATTAGAGTAGCAATAGGAAACTCTACTACACAGGCCTTTGGTCACATGTGCTGTATTTCACAAAACCTCTTGTTGTTCACAAAAGCCACTTGCTAACTCATTATGACTCACGTTCCCTACTTCCCAAAAAGGGTGAAGTGAAAATTTAAGCTTCCAGAACGAAGTGTTCACTTTGATGCGGCTGGCCTGTCAAGGGGTTCCTCGTGTTCCTCGTTCACAGCGTTAGCCTCTCGGAAGCAGCAGAGCTTGGTTAGGGAGGACTAGAATGGCCCAGCAAATGTCACACAAAACCAGCAGGTCACAGGCTTTCTGGAAGAGCCTCAAAGTACCAGGACCCAGCCCCTGACAACAGTAGTATCATTTTACATGTGCGTGACCTTTTGTGATTTTTATTGCTCTTATATACATGGCCTCACTTTGATTCATCCAACCCATCAAAACACTCGATCAAGACCACATCCTGAGAAAGTGCCAGATCCAGAATTTGAAGCCAGTCTTTTGTCCCTAAAGCCAGTCTTCCCTCCACCGTAGCGGAAGGCAACATTTGTTCTTCCCTTCTGAGGTGGGTAACTGAGACAACTAACGGTCCCCTCCCACACCTCCCCTATCACCAGTGTGATGCTTCCTCCTCCCCTCCCCCCCCAGCCCACCCTTCTTCTCGGAGGTGACCTCTCCAACTGGCCATAGACACATTAGCTGCTTCTTCCACAGGCTGAGATATAAACACATGGCACGGATAAGGAGGGCAGCCAAAGGGAAAGAAAGAAAAGGCAGAGAAACTGTGAAAGGGTTAATCAAGATAACAGCCCAGTCCGTTCCTCCCGAAAACAGAGCCCAAAAGCCTTGTTAGCAATCTCCTTCTTGGAGGCAGAGCTTCTTGGGTCTGCTTCTGTCACTGAGCAGCTGGTGGTCTTGAAAAAGTCACTTCATTTGTTTGTCTCATTTTAGTTCTATGTAGAAAGAGGAAGTTGGACTGGAAAAGTTCCACCAGCAATGCTAGCTATACATTTCTAAGATTCTACCTCTACGGGTCTTTTCCATGCAGGAACAGTCTGTTTCAACAAAGACACCGGAGTCATCCTGGGTGGAGGGCGGGAGCCTTTGTGAGATTCCGCACCCTGAAGTGAATCCTGCCAGGCCTCATGTGTGCCTCTTGAGCCAGGGAAAGTGATCTCTGTCATGAAGTCAAATACGAGGCACAGTCTAAGATGGGAATAATAACTAATACTTCCTTTTTTTTTTAAATAAAGATTTTATTTATTTATTTGATACACAGAGAGAGAGATCACAAGGAGGCAGAGAGGCAGGCAGAGAGAGAGAGGGGGAAGCAGGCTCCCCGCTGAGCAGGGAGCCCAACTCGGGGCTCGATCCCAGGACCCTGAGACCACGACCTGGGCCAAAGGAGAGGCTTAACCCACTGAGCCACCCAGGCACCCCATAACCAATACTTCTTGAACACCTCTATCTCCGTACACTTTCTGTCGTCTAGAGCTCTCTCTAAGTTTCTGTTCAAGAAGTTGTTCATGGGGCTCCTGGGTGGTCTAAGTTCAGGGACCTGGGATCGAACCCTGTGAGGCTGCTTCTCCCTCTCCCTCTGCCTGCTGCTCCATTGGCTTGTGCTCTCTCTCTCTCTGTCACATAAATAAATAAAATCTTAAAAAAAAAAAAAGATGTCATTCATTTCCACATCCTTTAGCAACCCATGAAGAGCCACTATCACTCACCAAATGTCCTAAACTTAAAACCATGTATTACCCAGTGCTGACATTGTCCACATCCACCAACGCTCAGAAATTCAATGCCCACAAACATAAAACCTACCACGTAAAGTACAACTTCCCATTCTTTGGGGGTAAATGTACTCTCTCCAACCTTGATTTGGGTACCCCCACTCCAAGGTCTTCTGATTGTTTCTTTCTCCCTCTACTTTCCTCTAGCCTTTCCTTCCAGAGCACCCAATAAAGCCATCATCCATTCACATTCTATACAGCCCCACTCGTGTCCAGGTTGTAGGTGAGTGCAGGTGGGCCCGTGTGTGTAGGACAACTTGCAGTGACTTCGAAGACTGCACAACACCTTCCCTTGGGGTCAAGGAAGGTGCTCTGGTCCTTGACCACTGGCCACCCCATGAATCCTGATGTCTTACAGACAGAGCATAGATCCCTGGGCATTACTTGGTGAGCTCTTTCTAATGGAGAGGTGGTGGTGGCAGGATCTTACTGGAGAGAAGAAATTAGAGAAAATGAGCTTAGTGCATGGAGGGCTGAGATCTTAGTCAGAGACCAAAGCAAAGAAGAGCTGAGTAGGTTTCTCAATGCTTTATCCACAGTACTTAACACATTGACCAGCATGCAGCAACCATCAGGAAAGAGGCGTTGAATAATGAGGGAAGGGTCACTCCGGCAAGGATCCTCTGGTGATCTCGGCATGGTTTCCAGTGAGGGCAGCTAAGTGCAGATACGGATGGGTGAGGTGGGGTACCGAGGTATGGATGGGAGAGCACATAAAATCTCTAGAAGTGAGGGAATTCTAAAGCAAAGATGATTCTTATATCTAGATGGATGGTCTAGAATCTAGATCTCACAGTCAGATCTCAGTCAGCTGCCTCAGTTTCAGAAAGAAGATTCTAGATGTCTGAGGTAAGGGCTGTCAGAGGGTAGGGCAGGATCCTGGGGTCCTGATCCTCAGGAGTCTGGGGGTGCTGGAGAGGATTACTGGAAACCCCACAGAGAGGTTTTGGAATCTCCATCCAGGAACACCTCATTCACAACCAACTTTACTGACTTGGGCATTGGAAAGGGAATGGAATATTTCGTTGACCTTAGTTTTGTCATGAAATTCTCTTCTCCCCTACCTTCTTCCATGACACCTGTCATTTTGTTCTTTTCCTGCCTCTTGAACCGTCCCCCTTAGCTTCCTTCACCTCCTTTCTTCTCTACCCACCAGCTGGTCCCCAACAATACTATCCCTGGGGGTTGGCTTCTTTCCTTTCCTTTTCACTCTGCCTGTTCTTTACACCTACTGCCAGGCCTTCTGCTACAACCTCCAGCAAACAGTCTGGTCCCAACTAATTTCTCCGCCTCACCTCTCACTACCTCTCTGTCTCCTTCCCACCAATCCCAGCCCCCGGGGGCGGCTGGCTCCGAAGAAGTCAAGCTGTTCTCTCTGACTGGAATGCCTCCCCTCCTCTCCACTAAGAAAAGCTCTCCTCATTATTTAAGGTCTGCCTTAATTATCACCTCCTCTGCTTTCCTCAACCTTCTCAAGTTACTCTAATTGTTTTTTCTGTGGTCCCACGTGTGTTTTTTCAAACTTCGACTACAGCAATAATTGCTATCGTGATATCGCATTCCAGGTTTCTATGTCCTGCCCTCCTGAGGAAGGTTGAACTCCTGGAGAAGACAAACTTCACATTCCTAACAAGTTCCTGGCATATAGCAGGCACTCAGCAAATGCCCAGTAGAAGAGTAAACAAAACAATGTCAAACCTAAAGTCAGGCCCTACTATGGGTCAGCTCTTTTGGTAGCCAACATGTTTTCTTTTCCTTCTGAGCTAGATGGTGACAGAGAGGGAGAGGGTGGGAGAGTGAAGAGCAGAGTGAGTCAAGTTTAGATTAAAATCTGCTTCTATCTTCCCTTGTGGTGTAGTATGAAATCATTCAAACGGTCTACTGATCTTCCCAAACTCCCACCTCTCAAACTGAAGGGTCCTGACGCCGCCATCTTGTTCACACCCTGAATTCCCTTCAGGGCTCCCTGTCTGGTTACCAACCCTCCTCACCTCCTCACCTACAACCTGCATCTACCTCTGCCAGCACACAGGTCACACGTTAGCATAATTGTCTGTCTTCCACACTAGACTGCCAGGTCCTGAGGGCAGAGATTTTATATGCATATAATATATATATATATAATTAATATATATTCATGTCTTTTATACGTATGTTATATATATAATGATGCTCTGTCCTCCTCCTAACTCCTGTTAGAATAGGGTAGCACAGTTGCCCATAAACACGGGGTGAAGTGTACACACGCACACAAAGTTGGCATTACCAAGGAAACATTTGATGGAGAGAACACATATGCGATACTGGATTGTTGTTTTTTAAATTTCGTTGCAGTCTAGTTGACACACAATGTTATAGTGGTTTCAGCTGCACAACAGAGTGATTTGGCAAGACTTTATGGAACGCTGTGCCCACCCCCAACCGTGAGTGTGGCTACCATCAGTCATATACAACACTACTGTGTGTGGAACCTTTGACTATATTCCCTACGCTGTGCCTTCAATTCCTGTGACTCATTCATTCCGGAACTGGGGGCCTGTACCTCCCACTCCCCTCCACCCGTTTTGCCCGTCCCCCAACCCTTGGCAACCATCACTCTAGTTCTCCGTATTGATGGACCTGTTTCTGCTTTTTGTTTGTTTGTTTATTAACTTGTTCTGTTTTGTTTGTTTGCTTTTTTAGATTCTATCTATATGTAAAACCATATGGTGTTTGTTTTTATTTTTGTTTTCTCTCTTCTTATCTTGTTCTCCAGGTTTCATTTGTCAGGATATATCAGAAGAGGCCCCGAAGCGGGGGAAAAAAAATCACAGTGTGTAAGTGGCTGCAGACCTTGGACAAAGGACTTGGGATCTTTGCAGGTAATCTAGGGATGACCCTGTCTCTTCCCTGCCTGCTTCACAGGGCGAAGCCTAATAAGGCTTGAGGGAGAAGAGACCAGAAAAGAAAGGGAGAAGAAGAGAGACGGGAGGCGGGGAGGCGGGGCGGGGTGTAGGGGTAAAGGGAAGCTCAGGGAAGAGAAGCCAAATGCGTTGTGATTGAACGAGTTCCCCAGGGTGGGTGAGATCTGCTTAGGCAGAAAGCAGACACATGCTGCGTCCACAGTCAATTCAAGGACAGGCTGGTTAAGGGATGACGTAGGCGATGTCACAGATTCAGAACTCCAGCAACTCCATGCTGTTCGGAGTGTGCGTCTGTGTTTCAACAAGACTGTACACAAAAGCAACCATCGGGGCAGATTTCTTCCCTGCTCCGAAAGTGCTTCTTACCTGAGATCAGAGAAGAAACATTTAGAAGGTCAATGCTCACAGTCAATATTTTTGAATGGGGCATAGTCAAGCCAGAAGTGGGATTCTAAACAAGCCTGCCACCTGATTCATAGAGAATGCTGAATCCGCAACACCTGAACAGAAATCTGAAATGTTCGGCTGCCTCTGGCCATCTGTGCTATCAGCTTCCTCTCGGCATTTTCCAGACGGCTGGGAGCTGCTCTCTGCTGGTGTTTCTTCCAGCTTCCCACTGCGTGTGGCAACAGCCCTCGTCTTGGTGGAGTTCATTGCCACTGCTGCTTTCTGTACGAGAATGTTCATGCTTCCGCTGGGGCAACGGAGCACAGTGTGAATTGTTACACAAGCAGCTGGTGACTTCCAGAAAGGAAGGTGCCCCTTTAATTAAAAAGGTGCCCATGAGCCATTTGTTTCCCCCAGGGGCGAGGCTCAAGGCACTAACCTCCTCTTTCATTCAACCAGCACTCTGGCAGTTTTATGCAAGAAAACATATTACATACCAATTTGAAAATTATACCATTGTATCCTACTTAAATGGCCCTCCCCCTCCCCATTGTAATTGGCTGCTATCATTCTTTCTGCTTATTTACTCTCTAGAATATCAATGGGCAGTCCTGAAGGGTTTTCTTTAAAGGGAGAAGAGAAGAATTTGACAGTAAGGGACTGGGGAAAATAAAACAAAACAAAAACAGAAAAAGCATAGGAGACACAGTGAAAACATCCTGTGTTGTCCAAAACCATGGGTCCATGTCACCCGCGGGTCCCCAGAATGCATGAGATGTGGTTGACTTCAACCCCATTTACAGCTGGGAAGACTGAGGCCCCGGGAAAAGACGGAGATGGGTGTGAACTCAAATAGCCGATAAGCAAGAGCAGAGCAAGAGCTCAAAGCCGGGGTCTGAAAGAAAGGAAAGCTGAGTTTGCTTTCCGTTACCATGGGGCTACCGGTGGGGTGGGAACTGAGTGCAGAACCTTCACACTATCTGTAAAGTGTTGCTCCCCACACCCAGAAAAAGTACACCTGCTCCCTGGAGGGTCATTGTGCAGGGTTGTCCAGCCAGCTAGAGAGAGTCCCAGGCTGCCTCCGACAGCTGACTTCAGAGTGCCAGGTGGTGAAACTTGGCATTCCTCTTTTCCTCCTGAGAACGGCACAGAATTTAGTAGGATACCATGCACCTAGCAAGAACGCAGACAATTTCTGGATGTTCATCGGAGGCCTTCCCAAGAGGCCTCACCCCCATAAACAGGAGGTGGCCAAGAACATGCTGGCAAAGCCATCAGGAAAAATGGGGGGTGTGAGCGAGAGGGGCCAACAAGAAAGGAGATGTCCTACCACATAATCCTGAACCCCAACAGAAGGTCTGGAGGGCAGAGGCCCCTGCTCCATCTATCCGTCCATCCTCCAGGGACATTCTCCCACAAGCCTCCGGGTGACACCCAGTGGCCCCTGGGAAAATCCTCCAATGAAGAAGACAAGAGCTGTCAGCCCTGATGGGGACCACAGGCATCTTCCTCTCCAGCAGCCGCTCCAACCTGCAGGGACTATGCCCATCTCGGGGCAGAGAAGCACACTCTTGAGTGAGATTTTTTTCCTCTCTCTCTCTCTTTCCAGGGATGGAGTCTGATTCCATGTGAGGCTAATCAGAAGACAGCCATCTGGCGCTCCAGCATATCCCCAGCCCGGGCCATTTATTATAATCTGCAGCTGGGGTGGCGCTGGGGGTGGCGCTGGCTGTGCCCCGGGTTTGCTTCTCCTCTGCCTTGCACCCCTCAGGGCACTCTGCAGAAAGAGGTGCAAGGGAACAGAACCCAAGGGCTGGGGGAAGGCACAGCCCCTACCTCCTACTCATGACTCCGTGCCATGAGGAGTGGGGAGCTGAACCCTGGAGACAGCCCACAAAGGAGCCGAGCAGAACAGAATCACCACTGCAGTAGCACGACTGTCCCCATCTTCACCGAGGGCTCACCGGATGCCACAGACTCCATGGCCAAGGGCATGGAATGGCACCGCTTCCCTTTACAGCAGCCCTTCGAGGTAAGGACTGCTACTAGCAACATTTTCCTGGCTGGGAAATGAAAGCATGGCACTTCCAGCCACTAGCCCAACGAGTCCCGGCTGCCTGACCAGTTGCAGGCTAGACTTCTGTGTCTCGGGCAGCCAACGCTGGGGTCTCTTCGGTGCCTGGCTGCCCAAGCAGTGGGACACTCCATCACACACACGCAGGCAGGGGATGTTGCTGCCATCAATCCCTCTGCTGCCCCTGTCACTGGCCAGAGGAGAGCTGGTAGGAGACACAGAGTCCCCTAGGTTTGCATGTGGCTTCTCTGAAAAGCCACGCGTTTAGCTCTGAGAACGAGTGCCCATGCCCTTGGTGAAAAGCAGCTGGAGTTTGAGGCAGTGGAGGGCAGGGGGCGGGGTGGGGCAAAAACCACAGGACAGAGTCACAAATCAGGACCCTCATCACTCTCTGTGGCACTCACTCTTCCAAACCTTAGTAGACACTCTCAAGGTCTGAGACTTGACAGTGATCATGCATATCAATCTGCTTCACCATCTCTAAAGGGATCTGGAAACCCGCGGTACTAATTCCAGGGCGCAGCGGAAGTTCCGCAGAAGGTCTGTGTGAGGGGCTGTAATCGCGTTACCGGTCATTTCAAACCCACCACGGTCTGCTAGCAACACGAGGAGATGAACTACTGATTCACGCAGCACCACGGAAGTCTCCAAAATATGCCGAAGGGAAGAAGCCAGGCAGGCACGAGAGGGTACACTGTGGGACTCCCCCTCCATGCAGATCTGGAAAATGCAAGCTAATCTATAACGACAGAAAGCAGACCCGTTTCCCAGGGAGAGGGTGGAAAGGGGAACGAGGAACCTTTCGTGGGTGACAGGCAAGTGCCGGGTCTTGTGGTGGTGATGCCACGGGGGTACGCTTTTAACAAAACTGATCAATCCATAAACAGATTTAATTTCAGGTACATAAATGATACCTCAATAGTAGAAAATAAAAATGTGTGTTGAAGTCTTCCCTTTGGAACCAGGGCCCGTGTGCAGCCGGGGAAGGTCCCTGGACTTGCAGGTTTAGCTCAAGAATCTCAGGGCGACCGGGCCGCACCCAGGTCAAGTACTCGAGCTCCTCTGAGCCTCAAGCCTCTTCATCTTTAAAACGAGGCTGTCACCCCGAGCTTTGCCTCATGGGACGGCTGTGCCAATCAAGAGGTCTGTTTGGCACATGCGAGAGCAATTTTCCGACAGCAAAATAACAGACGTAGAGGACTGTGGTATGGGTGCGCGGAGATGATGGGTAACTTCAAGTCCTTTGCTCTGCCCACCAAGAAGATCCCTTCAGCTCCGGGGCACCCACCATTGGCGTCCTCTCTCTACGCCAGGACCCCGGGGAAAGCAGCTACAGAATCGGCCATGACTCGGAGACACTGAGTTGACCAAGGACTTCCACGGGATCCAATGTCAACCCCCAGGAAAGCTGGAGAAGGCCAGAGAAACTGGATACTTTAATTCACGGGCGGTGCAAGGTGCCTCTCAATTCCATGTGAAGGCAGCTCTGAGGGCCTTTTATCTTTGGGCGGCGAAGCATAGCTAATGCAGCTCACTATCCAAAGCCAAGTCCAAGGTGCTTATCCCAGCTCTTTCCTTCCTCCACAGTCCTGCTCTTTGACTAGGTAGGCATTGTTCAAATATTCCCCTTAGCAAAAAAGGACAACCTGAGAGCCCAGGTAGGTCTATGCTGGAGACTTCAACCAGCAACCACCTAGTATCCTGTTCATCCAGTCAACACAACAAAACCGTAATCCTCTCTGTCTGGTGTCCAGATTATATTTTCAACTACTCTAAGTCCTTTCCTGCCCGTGCAGGAAAAAAGCCTTCACAAAGCCTCGTGCGCAACACAGGACAGGTGTTGCTGGGTGTAGAAGCTGATGAGGAATGCTGAGGAAAAGGGAAGGCCCGACAGCTTCCTCAGTCAGAAGCTGGACAAGCGCTGGGCCATGGAACCCCTGCCACCGCGTCCTTTTGCAAGCCTGTTGTCTCTCCATCATCAGCAAACATTAAAGCCATTTGCTAGAGACAGAGCTCTGGCCACAGGCAGCCTCCAACAGACCCAACCAAAACAAAATTAAAGGTCAGAGGTGTATCAGCAAAGAACCCTCAGAATCAATGGTGAGGCGATGCTCCTACCCTTAGCCTCAAGCTGCAGAAGAGATAAAAGAGCCTCGCTCCTCCTCTAACCATAGAGGCCAGTAGGGGATGGTGTGAAATCAAGTAGCAAAGCAACAGTCCCCCGCAGAGTTCCGGGTCTGCCTTCCCTCCTGGCCCCCAGGCATGCCCTTCCCCCAGGCCTTTGCTCAGCACACTGCTCCTTTGCCTTCCCACCAGCCTCGCTCCAGTCGTGACCAATATGGACCATTCTTTTTAGAACCTTTGGAATAGGAACGTTTAGAAGAGCTACTATGGGGGCGCCTGGGTGGCTCAGTGGTTTAAAGCCTCTGCCGTTGGCTCGGGTCATGATCTCGGGGTCCTGGGATCGAGCCCCGCATCGGGCTCTCTGCTCTGCAGGGAGCCTGTTTCCCCCTCTCTCTCGGCCTGCCTCTCTGCCTACTTGTGATCTCTGTCAAATGAATAAATAAAATCTTTAAAAAAAAAAAAAAGAAGAGCTACTATGTATGGGGGAGGAGGAGGGATAAGGCCATTTTGGACCCTTGAAGGTTTCCTTCCGAAGGCTTCCCTAACACCTCCTAACCTGGTGCACACACACACAGACACCCCGAAAAATTGCTGTTACTTAGTCCTTTCGATGGCAGGTCCTTCTACAGCAGTGTTTGTGGACTGAAGGTAATGAGGTGGGATGGAAAAAACCTAGTAAGAAGGAACATACCCTGAGGTCACCCAGCTGGCCCAGCACTCCTACTCCTCTCCCTTAGCTCTGTCGGGCTGTTAAAAGCCAGCACTAATTACTCCTGTACCTCTCAGAGGGAGGCAGTGAGGCCCCGAGGGGTTAGGTGACTTATCCAAGACCACAGCACAGCACGTCTGGAATGGGGCCTGGGCCTTGCTGGCCCGAGCTCTCTGCCGGCTCACCCAGAGCCATGTGGAAGGTCTCTTCTTGCTGCTGCACGATGCCAGACTCAGTTACACACAATGGGGAAACCAGAGCTGTCGGCCTTGGCTACCACCAGTCTCTCCAAAGGGCCATGTTCCAAATATCTCTCTCATCCCTCCTTGAGGCATCCCAGCCACGTCTCCCAGAACCCTGAAAACCATCAACGCTCCCTCCTGTCTGCAATTTCTTCACGCCCTTTCCTCGAGGCCTAAGGCCCAAGAAGGAGGCTGCTCAGAAGCTAAGCCCGTTGCCCTGGCTCTCTGTCTTCTCAACTCAGCAGCCCAGGGAGAGTAGCACTAGATCAGGGGGACAGCCAAGGGCTCCACCTCCTCCCGGGCAGGGAATCTGATGGAGACGGAACAGGAAAGCCAACTCCCCTCCTGGCCAGGCTGTTCCATTAGGACCCCCTTCATCACCTGTTCAGTAAAGAGAGGCAGTGCTAGTCATAATACTAGGAGCTGTGATGGGCTGAATAATGGCTCCCCAAAAGCTAAGTCCTAATCCCTGGAACCGTGAACATTACCTTACAGTAAAAATAAAAGAAAAAAAGGGGAAAAAAAGATCTTGCAGATGTGATAAAAGATCCTGAGACGGCTGATCCTGGGAAGGCTTTCCTGAATGATCTGGAGAGGCCCTAAGAGCCATCACTAGTGACTTTGCAGGAAAGAGGCAGAGGGAGGTTTGACACCACCAGCAAGGCAATGTGACCTTCCATTCCCAGGTCCAGGTGATGTGGCCACAAGCCAACCAAAGCCAGCAGCCAAAGATGTGCGTGAGGCAAGGAACGGATTCTCCCCTGGAACTTCCAAAATAATCCCCACCCTCCCGACACCTCGATTTCAGCCCAGTGACACTGATTCAGGGTTTCTTGCCTCCAGAGCTAGGAGAAAATACATTTCTGTTGTTTCAAGCCAGCCAGACTGTGGTCATTTGTTACAGCGGCAGCAGAAACTAATACAGCAGCTAACACCTAATCATCACCCACTGTGTGCCAGGCACTAAGCCTGACATGCACTAAGCATGTCACTTACATTAACTGCTCATGCTCGGGCTCTGGAGGTGAGGTTAGGCAGACCCCCTGAGGGTTTGAATCCCAGCCTTACTGCTTAGTGTTGTAACTCTGAGCAAGTTACATAAGGTGACTAAGCCTCTGTTTCTAAATGCATAAGATGAGCATACGTGTTACATTTCTCAGTGTGTTGCTAGGAGGATACAATGGTTAGGAAGGGTCAAGTGCCTGTTAGAGTCTATATCCTAAGTACTCCATAAATGCTCGCTATGAGGAGATCTCAGGGGTTGAACCAGCCAAAATTAGACCATCATCCTAATCTGTTGGGACATGGACAAGACCACATGGACCCAGTGCAGGAAGAAAAGACACCCCTTTAAAGCAGGTGTGAATAGCAAACATGACAGTCTGAGGAGTTCAGTTAAGTATTTCTTCTCTTAACTGAGCTACTTAGGTCCTTAATGCTGGCCTAGATGCTGGGTCCTATGCTAATTCTGCAGCCCTGCCCAGAAGACTCCCTAGCCTCTACCTCCCCTTGCTTAAGGAAGGTGTGCACAGCCATCCACCAGAATAAGGACACAACTTGCAGCATCCACACCTGATGCGGCCCTGCAAAGCCTCCCATTTTCTCTGTAACTCTGGCATCAGGAACTGGAGCTTCATTGCTTGGAAGTCAACCCCAGTCAAAAAACGTCAATGTATTTCCTGATTTCCCAAAGCCCACTTTCCTGACTGTCTGTCCTAGCGGGCTGGGTGGAAAGATTAAACTAGGGGTGTGCTTTGGTTACAAGGTCACAGCCAAGTTAGTAAAGAAAAGAGTAAGGAAGGTTTGCCCAAAGGCTGGGGAAGGGTTACCTAGACTTGCCACCTGAAAAAAGGGGGGGAGAAAAATGTTTTTTTCATTAACTTGGCCCTTCCCCATAAAGTTTGCCCAACTCTCCCATTCAGGTGATGTCATTCAAAGAAGCAGCGCCCCCACAGGATCGCAGGCCCTGTACCCCCACCGAAGAATTCTGCACGCGAGAAATTAACTGAAGGAGAAGGGCCTGGCCGCCCGGCCTTGGTTTCCTCCAAGAAGGGTTCCAGCCCCACGGTCTTGGTTGGCCAGCTGAAGAAGACTCCTGCTGCCATTGCCTTGTGCAGGCGGCCAGGCCTCTTCCCAGCGGGCTGCAGGGACTGCCACCTGCGCTCTCTCTGCCCTTCCCCACTCCGCCCTCCAAGGGTTAGAAGGATAAGGGAAGACAGCTCCCCTCCTTACTCTCAGGCACCCACAGATTTCCGCGCTGCCGTCACCACTGACGAGAACCCAGGTCCCCAGGAGGAATCGCTTCTCCTCATTCCATCCTCCCTATCAATGAACACGCAGCAACACCCACGCTCCCGCTCCTCCTACTCCGGAGGGAGACCGAACCCGAGAGCGACATCCGGAGCTGGAAGCCGCTGCAGTGAGAGCGCCGACCCCTCCGCCCCGAGGTCCCTTGCCCCTTCCCAGCCAGCGGAGAGGATCCTAAACCAGCCCCGCGTTCCGGATCCAGAGGGTGCCCGAATCCTCGCTGGGGCCCCGCCTCCCCCGGGGGCCGGGCGCCGGAGACCTCGGGGAGCCGGCGAGACACCCGCATAGCCCCACCACGGGGGCCGCCCGCCGGGCACGGTACCTGGGAGCCGACCCCGGTGCCCTCGCCGGGAGGGGCGCCTCACCTTCGGCACCCCCGGCAGGCGCCCTCGCCCGCCCGGCTCTCCCCGCCGCGCCTGCCCGGCACCCGCGCCGGGAGGGGCCGAGTCCCGGGCAGCCCGCGCGCGGGTCCTGCCCCAGCAGGTGGTGTGCAGCGGGGAGCGCGCCGTCCGTCCGGCGGGCGCCGGGAGGCGAGCCGGAGCGAAGCCGAGGGCCGGCCGCGTGGGGCGCGAGGGGCGCGAGCCCCGCCACTTACGCGCGGGCTCTGGGGAAGCCCATGGAGAGCAGCACGTCCAGCGCCGATCCATGCTTGATGGTGCCGGGGCGCTGCTGGCGGCTCCTCCGCGGGGTGACTTTGCTGTACAGCTCCTCTCTCGCAGCCATGCCGAGCGGGCCGGGGTGGCCGTACTGAGCCATGGCTCAGCGGCCAGCCATCGCCGGGGAAAGCGCCCGAGCCCGAGCGTCCGGGAGGGAGCAGGGAAGGGGGCTCGGGGACCCGGCGCCGGGCGGGAGGCGGCGACGGAGGCGGCGCTCGGAGCTTCCCCAGAGTCGAGACTGACGCTTCCTGGTGAGGCCACCGGAGCCAGGGCGGCCCGCGGGCTGCTTGGGCCGGACCCGCCGTCAGCTGCTCGGGCCCCCGGGTGCCCCCAGCGCGGCGCCGGCAGCGGCCCTCTCTCCTCCGCCCCCTTCCTTCTCTCCTCCTAGCGGTCCGGGAATTTGCAATGAGTAATTTTTGAATGGATCAAAAAGGAAAAGGAGCCTTGTGGGCCGGCCCTGCCTTGCCAGTACCGGGGCCCCGCCCCTCTCTTAAAGCGACAGCGCTGCCTGAGCCTGCTCCGGGCCGGGCACAGGCTGCAGCGTCCCGGAGCTGCTGCGCGGAGGACTCCAGCGCACGAGGGCTGCGGGTGTGCGTGGGTTCCGGGGAGTCGCTCCCAGCGCCTCACCCTTCTCCACGGCTCGCCCATTGAGTCAGCTGGGCCTCCAGACGCCAGATCAACCCGTGTCAAGTTTAATGTGGTTCGTGTGGTTCTAGATGGGTTAATAATGGAAATTGGGCGAATTGATGGATGACAGTAATGAACCATAAAGCCAAGCCCTGTAGGCCCAGATAAAAGCTTTTGCTTCGGAAAGACCATGCAAAATCCGGAGGATTGTTGTGGCCGGTGGAGACCAAGCTCCTGCCCCCTGGCCAAGTACCAGACCAAAAACCGACCGTGCTCTTCAGGACTTCTCGAGATAGTGACTTCAGGACAAAGATTGGGAGCTCTGGCTCTCAGACTTGGGAGAGGAGAGGGGTGGAGGGAGAGGGCAGGGTGGAAAAAAGGAGAGAAAGGGGAAGATGGAAGGAGGAAGGAGGAGGACAGGGAAAGTGGAAAGTGGAGGGAGGGTGGAGGAAGAAGGAACAGAGAAAGAACGCTTTCTAATTATAAAGGTGTTCAAAATGCAGTGGGTTGGTTTTCATTCGGGAATGAGCAACTTGTCAATGAAAGAATTCGACGGAAGACTAGATCATCCTTGCTCAGCGGGGATACATAAGAGAATTCGCATCATAGGTTGGATAAAACTACTCCCACCTCAAAGAAGTAGGGAGTCTTAACCACACTCACTCCCACCTCACACTGCACACACTGTGAACTTGGCTTGGGGATGTTAATGCTCTTTCATTTGGAGACAAGGTTACTGTCTTCAGTCAAGGACAATGGCCCCACTTGGTTTAATGGAAAAGAGAAAGAGTAAACCCTAGCTGCTCTTTTTCAGGTAATAATAATAATAAGACCTAGCATGTATTGGACTCTCGTGTCCATCATTGTACTAAGCATAGTAAATGAATTGACTCATTGAGTGTGTATGACCCTTATGGGGTGTATACAATTATCATCCCAGTTTGCAGTTGACAAAACTCAGCTTAGAAAAGTTGAGGAAGATCATAGAGCTGGGAAGTGTATAATGAAAGCTTTTATTGACTGTGGTGCCTGGATATGTTGCTTCTGCCTCTCCAGCCCCACACCCTTATCCATGTGCATCATAGTAACCTAGCCTCACACACATGGGGTTCTCCAAAAATGTCAACTCCTTTCCCTGCTTAGAGTGTGGGGGAGGGATGGTGACCAGAGCCCATGAACAGTTTTTTTTTTTTTTAATTTATTTGACAGATAGAGATCGCAAATAGGCAGAGAGGCAGGCAGAGAGAGGAAGAAGCAGGCTCCCTGCTGAGCAGAGAGCCTGATGTGGGGCTCGATCCCAGAACCCTGGGATCATGACCTGAGCTGAAGGCAGAGGCTTTAACCCACTGAGCCACCCAGGCGCTCCCCATGAACAGTTTTTTTTTTTTTTTTAAATTTATTTATTTGTCAGAGAGAGAGAGAGTACGCACAAGCAGGCAGAGTGGCAGGCAGAGGCAGAGAGAGAAGCAGGCTCCCCGCCAAGCAAGGAGCCTGATGCGGGACTTGATCTCAGGACCTAGGATCTTGACCTGAGCCGAAGGCAGTGGCTTAACCCACTGAGCCCCTCAGGCGTCCCCATGAACAGTTTTTTGATGCTGCTTTCTAAGGCATCTAGGGTTTTACCAGGGGAAATGACACAGCTGAATTCTGTTGGGCTAGAATCGCTTTTCTAAAGAAAGTTCAGTGGTGGTAGAAGTGGGGAGATAAGGACTACTAGGGTTTAGCAACAATATGCATAATTCTGCCTTCTGCTTGTGTAAGGGAGGAGGGAAAGTTCATGCTTCCTGGGTGAGAGCTTCTGCCAGAGCGGAGGAAGCTTCCTGGAGCCTTTTGCAGAGTGCTTTTCCAGAGCAGGGAACAAAAAGACAGGACTGGGCTAAGAAAACCATACCTAGTAGACTAACCTCCGGGGGTGTTTTCCGTAAAGGATGCTGGACCTTACCCAATATTCTGAATTTCTTCCAAATGCCTGGGCTGAGAATCAAAGGATCTGGAGGCTAGTTGGGAGGTAGTAGTTGGGAGTAGTCTGTGGAAGTATTTTGTGGAAGCACGAAACAAATAATAACTCGAATTTATCAAGAACTTACTATATGCTGGTGCCGTTCTTAGTTTCCTACATATGTAAGTCATTTACTCCCATAAGACATTAAAGTGGATCCTGCCATATTATCAGAGGCCCCTTGACGAGTGAAGATACTGATGCAGACAGAGATCAAGTATCTTGTTCAAGGTCACAGAGCTAGTGAATGGAAGAGCCAGGATTTGAGCGCTTAAAATTTGTCCTAACAACCACTTACTGCCATGGTTATGATGATGAAGAGATGTCGACCATTAAAATAACTTGGTTACCTTTTGGACTCATCCTAAGCCC
Organism: Lontra canadensis; assembly: GCF_010015895.1. Lineage (NCBI taxonomy): Eukaryota > Metazoa > Chordata > Mammalia > Carnivora > Mustelidae > Lontra > Lontra canadensis. The sequence continues at coordinate 7,105,131 of NW_022631030.1, read as the reverse complement.
CTTGACACAAAATTGCTGGATTTCTGTTTCTCCAGAAAAATTGAATTAATAGGTCTCTCTCCCTGCCTTCGGGCAGACTGTGAGAGGAAATGATGGATATAAAAATAGTTTTAGGTAGCCTGGAAAAATCACTATGGAAAACCAGACTCTTTGGATGGGAACTGTTTGGTCTAGAGTGCTTTGACAGAAATCCCAGGCTGGCTTTCTCAGCCTGCTTCCCTGCTTAAATTTAGGACTGCCGCCGTTTATCCTGCCCAGGATAGAGCCCTGGCAATCAGGATGCAATGTACTTCCATTGTGTTAACTTTGAAACTCTAGGGGAAGCTTTATACATGTCCCTGTCACTGTAGTACACAGGAAAGAGGGATGACTCTTCACCGGACAATCTGTCTGACAGCAGTGGGAAGGTGGAGGGGGGAAGGAGAGTGGTCCCATCAGCATCAAGCTACTCCCTCAGAAGGGACAGCACATCGTCCTGTCCCTCTGCGCCAAAAGGTCATACCAAAGTCCGCCCTGGACCATGAATTTGTTTTTGTTCACGTCGGCACTGTTTAATTCCAGTGGTAGCCCTCCTGAAATGGTCACAGGGTCCAGTTCACTGCACTTGTAAGTTCAGAAGCCTGTCTTTGTCTTTTTCTTCTCTTTTTGAGAAAAGGTCAAGTGGCTGCAGAATGTTTCCAGTCCCAAGGGTTGGGATGTTGCTTTGGCAATGGAAGGCAGTTTTTGCATCACTGGGACTGATTTTAGCCCCTGGACTTCAAGGGGATTCCTCATGGCCAGAAGATTTTGAAACTGTGCGGTAAGGAAAGAAAGGACAGGCATGGGAGGGCTCCAGCACTGGGAATCGGGGTGCCGAGATGTGTCAGCTGTGACTTGGATATGTTCTCTGCCCATTTCTGAGCTTAAGCTTCCTCATCTGCCAAATGAGGGTGTTGGCTTTGGCTGGGGCTCCCTTGGACTTTGCCAAGGGACCCTTTATGGGCAGGGGTTGTTGGGGTTATCAACTGGAGGTGGTGTGGGTGAAGCATACCATCCTTTCTTTCTCTTCTCAGAGCGGGTACACTTTGTCAGCTTTGTATCATGGGCGTTTTATGTAAGGTTTTCTGTGGGAAGATGGTTTAGAGGATCAGAGAACATTTTGAAAACCACTACACTAGCTAATCTTTAATGCCCAGTCTAGTTCAGAGAGACCGTAACTTAGTAAAAGTGAACGTAAAGAGGAATGGAGTGGAACTGGCAAGAGGGGAGGGGGCTGCTGGGAAGAGGGTGAGGGCAGGCTGGGGATAGAGCAGGTTCCACACAGGTAGCATGTTAGAGAACAGACTCTACCATTAGAAGAAATGATAATTATGTGACTCAACAGAATGCTACAGTGTGAATCAGATTGCAATACAAATAAATCAGTATGTTATATATCTTAAATTTACAGGATGTTGTAGGTCAATTACACCGCAATAAAAGAAAACATTAAAAAAAAAAAAAAAGGCATGTCAATCCTACCCTGTCCTGAGGCACAATTCAAACAGATCTAAGGACCTCAAGATTGGGGACTATTTCACAGTATTATAGTTGTCCTTAAGACTTACTATAGGCACATGGAAAGTCTATGGTTAGGGTTAGGGCTAGGGTAAAGCCTACCCTAACATGGTAAAGCCATGTGACACAGGAGGAAAACTAAGGCAGAAACACAGTTTGGAGCATCACTCCAAACCAACACAAAGCTTGTATTTTTCCTCACACATTGGAAAAATTAAGATCCCTCCCTCTGTTACAAAAGGAAGACAGAGAGAGGGGGAGAGATTTATTTATTTATTTATGCATGCTCATCTTTGAACAAAAATCCCAGCCTGTCATACTGGAATCCTAGTAGGAGACACTCCATTGTCCCTGTTTTCTCTTTGTAAAGACCTTATCCCAAATGTCATTGCCCCAGGGTTTGTGTTTCCGACTTGCACTTAACAATAGAAGCATTGTGAAATACGGTACAAGCTAAAAGAAAAAAAATAAGAAGGGTTTTCCCTTGTCTCACACCACTTCCTTTTTGTAAAAGCAGCAAAAGGGGAAATTTTATTTCTAAGAAATAGAATAAAACTTAATAGCTAGGTATGAAGCAAAAAAAAACAACCAACAAACCTTCCCTTGGACTTAAAAGAATGGCAGGAGCATCTGGCTGGTTCCTTCCGTAGAGCACTCTTGATCCCAAGGTTGTACTTCCAACTCCAAGTTGGGTGTAAAGATCACTTAAAAATAAAATCTTACGAAAATAAATAAAAGAGTGGAAACAATAGTCATGAACCAAGATAATTGGAAAAATAATTTTCACCATTTAAAAATTCAATGGGGTGCCTGGGTGGCTTAGTTAAGTGTCAACTCTTGATGTCAGCTCAGGTCTTGATCTCAGTGTCGTGAGTTCGAGATCTGCATTAGACTGCACACTGGGTGTGGAGCCTACTTAAGAAAATTAAAAAAAAATAAAAAATAATAAAATAAAATAAATAAATAAAAATTCAGTGATCTTAGGGGTTATAAGATACAATTTTTGAATATTTTTAAAAATGTAAGTTTATTTTAAAATTCTACAAAAGACATTTTAATGAATCTTTGTGGGATTGTGTACGTTGCTTTAGATATGTTTTTCCAATTCATGCATAATACACTGGAAAAAAAAACAATGGGCTTCAGATAGAAGTCAGATTTGCTAAACCCCACGAAGAATTTTTTAATTTTTATTTTTTAATTTAAATTAATTAACATGTAATGTATTATTAGTTTCAGAGGTAGAGATCATTGATTCATCATCTTATATAACACCCAGTATTCATTACATCACGTGCCCTCCTTAATGCCCAACATCCAGTTACCCCATCCCCCCACCTCCCTCTGCTCCAGCAATCCTGTTTGTTTCTTGTGATCAAGAGTCACTTTTGGTTTGTTTCCCTCTCTGATTTCATCTTGTTTTATTTTTTCCTCTCTTTCCCCATGATCCTCTGTTTTGTTTCTAACATTTCACATATGAGTGAGATCATATGATAATTTTGTTTCTCTGATTGACTTATTTCACTTAGCATACTACCCTCTAGTTCTAGCCACACCATTGCAAATAGAAAGGTTTTTTTTGATAGCTGAGTAGTATTCCTTTGTATATATATATGCCACATCTTCTTTGTCCATTCATCTGTCAATGGACATTTGGGCTCTTTCCATAGCTTGACTATTGTGGACATTGTTGCTATAAATATTGGAATGCAGGTGCCCCTTCGGATCACTACATTTGTATCTTTGGGATAAAATACCCAGTAGTGTGATTGCTCTGTCATAGAGTAGCTCTATTTTCAACTTTTTGAGGAACCTCCATACTGTTTTCCAGAGTGGCTGCACCAGCTTGCATTCCCACCAACAGGGTAGGAGGGTTCCCCTTTCTCCGCATCCTCGCCAACATCTGTCATTTCCTGAGTGGTTAATTTTAGCCATTCTGACCAGTGTGAGGTGGTATCTCACTGTGGTTTTGATTTGTATTTCCCTGATGGCAAGTGATGTTGAGCATTTTTTCATGTGTCTGTTGGCCATTTGGATGTCTTCTTTGAAGAAATGTCCGTTCATGTCTTCTGTTCATTTCTTGATTGGATTGTTTGTTCTTTGGGTGTTGAGTTTGATAAGTTCTTTATAGATTTTGGAAACTAGCCCTTTATCTGATATGTCATTTGCAGATATCTTCTCCCATTTTTTCCATTGTCTTTTGGATTTGCTGACTGGTTCCTTTGTTGTGCAAAAGCTTTTTATCTTGATGAAGTCCCAATAGTTCATTTTTGCCTTTGTTTCCCTTGCCTTTGGAATGCAGCTATCAGGAAGTTGCCTTGGCCAAGTCACAGAGGTTGCTGCCTGTGTTCTGCTCTAGGATCTTGATGGATTCAAGTCTCACATTTAGATCTTTTATCCATTTTGAGTTTTTATTTGTGTATGATAAGAGGATGGTCCAGTTTCATTCTTCTGCATGTGGCTGTCCAATTTTCCCAACACCATTTATTGAAGAGACTTTTTCCCATTAAAAATTTTTTCCTGCTTTGTCGAAGATTAGTTGACCATGGAGTTGAGGGTCTATTTCTGGGCTCTCTATTCTGTTCCATTGATCTGTGTGTCTGTTTTTGTGCCAGTTTCATAACGTCTTGATGAATACAGCTTTGTAATAGAGCTTTAAGTCCGGGATTATGATGCCACCAGCTTTTGTTTTCTTTTTCAACATTCCTTTGCCTATTTGGGGTCTTTTCTGGTTCTATACACAATTTAGGATTATTTGTTTCAACTCTGTGAAAGAAGTTGATGGTATTTTGATAGGGACTGCACTGAACATATGGGTTGCTATAGATAGCATGACATTTTAACAATATTTGTTCTTCCAATCCATGAGCATGGAACATTTTTCCATGTCTTTTGTCTTCCTCAATTTCTTTCATGAGTATTCTATGGTATTCTGAGTACATGTCCTTTGCCTCTTTGGTCAGGTTTATTCCTACATAGCTTATGGTTTTGGGTACAATTATAAATGGAATTGACTCCTTCATTTCTCTTTCTTCTGTCTCATTGTTAGTGTATAGAAATGCAACTGAATTCTATGCATTGATTTTATGTCCTTCCACTTTGCTGAATTCATGTATGAGTTCTAACAATTTTGGGATGGAGTCTTTTGGGGTTTCCACATAGAGTATCATGTCATCTGTGAAGAGTGAGAGTTTGACTTCTTAGCCGATTCGAATGCCTTTTATTTCTTTTTATTGTCTGATTGCCGAAGCCAGGACTTCTAGTACTATGTTGAACAACAGTGGTGATAGTGGACATCTCTGCTATGTTCCTGACCTTAAGGGAAAACCTCTCAGTTTTTCCCCATTGAGAATATTTATTGTGGGCTTTCATCTATGGCTTTTATGATATTGAGGTATATTCCCTCTATCGCTATGCTGTGAAGAGTTTTAATCAAGAAAGGATGCTGTACTTTGTCAAATGCATTTTCTGCGTCATTTGAGAGAGTCACATGGTTCTTGTCCTTTCTTTTATTAATGTAGTGTGTCATGTTGACCAGTTTGTGGATGTTTAACCACCCTTGCAGCCCAGGAGTAAATCCCACTTGGTTGTGGTGAATAATCCTTTTACTGTACTGTTAGATCCTATCGGCTAGTATCTTGGTGATAATTTTTGCATCCATGTTCATCAGGGATATTGGTAATTCTCCTCTTTGGTAGGGTCTCTTTTTTTTTTTTTGAAGATTTATTTATTTATTTATTTATTTGACAGACAGAGAGAGGGAGATTGAGAGAGAGTACAAGCAGGGAAAGCAGGAGGCAGAGGGAGAGGGAGAAGCAGGCGCCCTTCTGAGCAAGGAGCCTGAAATGGGGCTCAACCCCAGGACCCTGGGATCATGATCTGAGCCAAAGGCAGATGCTTAACCAACTGAGTCACCCAGACGCCCCCTGATGGGCTCTTTGGTTTTGAGATCAAGGTAATGCTGGCCTCTAGAAAGAATTAGAAAGTTTTCTTTCCATTTCTATTTTTTTGGAACAGTTTCAGAAGAATAGATATTAATTCTTCTTTAAATGTTTGGTAGAATTCCCCTGGGAAGCGATCTGGCCCTGGACTCTCGTTTGTTGGGAGATTTTTGATTACTCCTTCAATTTCTTTGCTGGTTATGGGTCTGTTCAGGTTTGCTATTTTTTCCTGGTTAAGTTTTGGTAGTTTATACATCTCTAGCAATGCATCCATTTCTTCAAGATTGCCTAATTTGTTCACACATAGTTGCTCATAATATGTTTTTATAATTGTATTTCTTCAGTGTTGGTTGTGATCTCTCCTCTTTCATTCATGATTTTATTTGGGTCCTTTTCCTTGTCTTTTTAATAAGTCTGTCCAGGGGTTTATCAATCTTACTAATTCTTTCAAAGAACCAGCTCCTAGTTTCATTGATCTGTACTGTTCTTTTGATTTCTATTTCATTGATTTCTGCTCTTATCTTTATTCATTCTCTTCCTCTGCTGGGTTTAGGCTTTATTTGCTGTTCTTTCTCCAGCTCCTTTAGGTGTAAGGTTAGGCCCACCAAGATTTAATACCTAACCTAATAGCAATTTCAGCCTCTCTCAGGAGTGGAATTTTAAACCAATCAGTCCAGAATAAGCTGATCAGCACTAGTAAGGTAATCTACCTAAGACCCCTGCATTCCCCCTAAGGGAAGGTGGCCTTGCCTTGAATGATCCTTTTTTTTTCTTTTGCTAGTTAACCCCCTGGTCCCATCCTAGTTCTGTCTAGAAAAATCCATCCATTTTGCACAGCTCCTGGGTGTCCCTCTTTCCTTGCTAGATAGGATACTGCCTGATTCATAAATTGTTGAATAAAGCTGATTTGACCTTCCATTTACCCAGTTGAATTTTGCCTTTTAATAATGCAATATAAACATAAATAACTTATGACCTATATAAACAGGGAAAATTTTGCTTATTATCAAGCCATAGGTAGACCAACACTCTGGCTGATGATAAGTCTTGCATCTCCATTCCAAGAATGAAAATATTAAAACTGCCTCCCTTACCCTCTGCCTGCCCTATCCTCTCCCCAAACCACCCTAGAAGGTATTTACCCACACCTTCTGACAAGCCCCAATCTAGGGTGGGTTTGGAAAAGTAAGCAAGGCAATTTACTTCCAGTTTCTTCATCTTTAAAATGGAAACAAACATTTACCTCATAGGGTTTTTGTGATAATTAAGTGGATCAAGAATATGAAAGTAGCAAGCAAGGTGCCACATGGTGGCGGCCACTTGTTGAGGGCTTAATGAAACTGTTTTTTCTCTGTGTACTCCTCCCCTTCCCATTCTCACAACATGTAGTTTCTTTGTTTAATTAGATCTTAGGACTATAGAACTAGATCTCTCATGACATGTAGTTTCTTCATTTAATTAGATCTCAGGACTCCGGAACTAGATCTCTCATGACATGTAGTTTCTTTGTTTAATTAGATCTCAGCACTCCAGAACTAGATCTCTCACGACATGTAGTTTCTTCATTTAATTAGATCTCAGGACTACCGAACCAGATAATCATGATCCACGGTCCGCATGGATTAATTTGAGCTATTTAGCTACTTTCTGTTTTCAGTTCATTTTTATTTTTATATTTTTTTCAATCCTGCGTCTTTATTAAAGAGAATTAGAAAGAGACTCTACCTGACAGCCAAGGAGTAGGCACTGGGCAGAAAGGTGGGGTGGGCTCAGGCACTGGAGATTCAAAGGCACAGGAGACCCATTCCTGGCAGTGGCTGAAGAAATACCCAAGGGTGAGCTTTCAGGCTCTGGGGCAACCAGCTGGTTCTGCAGGGGGTGCAGGGTAAACTGGCTTGGCGCCACCCTGCCTTGTCTACCTAGATCATCTCCTGGTTCTGATCTTGTTTATTGCCTCCCTTGTCTGCCTCATTGGCCTCTCCAGCTTCCGGTGACTGCTGGTAGTCATCCACTGCATCCATGTCCTGCAGGTCCTCTTTGTCCTCTGAGTCCTCTTTACTGTCCTCGTCATCATCTCCATCTTCCTCTTCCTTGTCATCATAGTGCTCTCAGGATACCTTGCCAATAGGTACCAGGTTGTCATCTCTGTCTATGATACTCTGTAGTCAGGCCCAATGGTCTTGTTCTTGCTGTTGCTATAGCTCTATCTTGTCCACGCAGGGCCAATCCAGATCAAGCCACAGTGCTCAGTCACACGGGGGAAGAGTGAGGGAAACAAGATGGACATGGCTCCTAGACTGGGGTAAAGGGTCAGGTGAATCCAGCTTTCAGATGTGTTTAGTCTGGGCTTTTATTGGGTTACGGTACAATTTGGGGATGGGGTGCAGTAGAAAATAGGAGGCAAGTAGCTCTTAAGTCTTGGCTCCTCCACTTACTAGCTGTTTGATCTTGGCCAAGTCACTGAACCCCTCTGAGCCTCAGTTTCCTTATCACACCAGGAGGCAGCAGCTGGCTATCAGATCATTTTTTTTAAAGATTTTATTTATTTATTTGACACAGAGAGAGAGAGAGATCACAAGTAGGCAGAGAGGCAGGCAGAGGGAGAGGGGGAAGCAGTCTCCTGCAGAGCAGAGAGCCTGATGCGGGGCTCGATCCCAGGACCCTGGGATCATGACCTGAGCCGAAGGCAGAGGCCTAACCCACTGAGCCACCCAGGCACCCCTATCAGATCATTTTTAATAATATAATAATCATGCACAAGCCCTTGACCTAGAGCAAACGTTAGGACCTTGACAATAACCTACGTCTTATCAGTTGACCACTCTCTCCTCCAGTGAGCCCATGCCCTGCCTCCCCATGCCCCAGGAGCTTTATCCTGTGTTCTATAGTCATCATTTCCTTGTTTTCCTTTTCATTTAACTTTACCGAATCTATAAGTACTCTTAAAAAGGACGCCTAAACAATTTTAGATGTTTTTAATATCACAAAAATGTATAATGCTGTTTGAAATCTTTCGGGGTTTCCTCTCTTGTGTTCAGTAGTATATGGCTAATGTAGAGCCATACTGGTGAATATTGGGTCGTTCATTGATTTGATTACTGTATACTGTATATGTTCATTGATTTGATACTGTATTACTGTTCATTCATGTTTGGATGGTTTGTAAGTTTTTGCTTTTATGACTCTTGCCACTACGAACACTGTTTACATGCCTCCAGCTGTATGCGTATAAGAATTACTCTCAGGTATATCCTAGAAGAAGTTATCTTCAACTTAGAAGGTAGTAAGAAATGTTCTCCAAAGTTGTTATGAGACAGGGAAATGGAATGAGTCCATAAAAATCTGTGTTTTGTTACTTTTCTTGTTCCTATTCTTGATAGAACCTGTACTCCCTCACCCCATCATACACATGCATCATAATGCACATAGTGTTGTCTTTCTTGTAAGAGACAAGGAGTGAATGATTTCTTTAGAATAGATAACATCTAAGGAAGGACCAGGTGAGAATGACAAGGTGAAGCCATCATATGCATATTCCAGACCACCAGTGCTAGACATCTCCATACCAAGATTCTCTGGCTCCGAGGAATAACACCTGGGCCGCCATCTTTGTTCTAACCAGTTCCTGGATGCCTGAGAGGACACATACCCCAGACTGCCATCCTCAATAAAAATCCCAGATCCTGAACATAGACAAGACTCCCTGCTTTCCTTTCTGAGTCTCCTGGACACTCTTTGTGTACCTGCAGTCTCTCTATACCTTCAGTAAAGTCGGCTTTTGCCTCCTGCTGGCTCATGTTTGATTTCTATCCTGTGCACAGCCAGAGACACTCTTGGCTGGTCTTGTGGGATGCCCTTCAGGTCCTTGGACTTGCCTGCCAGCATTGATTATGCCAATTTATATTCCCACCAGCAGCACATAAGACGTCTCTTTGCACTGTGGTTGCATGTAGCTAGGTAATTATTCTGTATTCTAGACTATTCTATAAGCCACTTGAGGAGAAGGTAATATCTTTAGAAAGATCAAGAGTATGGGGTCTAGGACTGACTCCTACTTCCTTCCTCATTAGCCATGTGATCTTCAACAAATTCATTCATTCAACAGTTATTCACTAAACATCTACTATGTGCTGAAGACATGGAAATAAACAAGATAAAGTCCCTGTTCCCAAGGAGTCTACATGCCAGTAGGGAGAAGCAGATAATAAAGGAGTTAGTAGTAATTTCATACAATGAGATGTCCTATGAAGAAAGGAAAGCCATGCTATGCTAAAGAGTGACTGAGTGGGGAGCTACATTAGTCTAAGTAGGTAGGGGGGATCACCTGTGTGGAGGGGACCTCAGAGCTCAGATCTGAATGACAAGAAGGAGGCAACCCAATGAAGATGTGGATGGATGGAGTTGGAGAAAGAGGGCACAGCAAATGCAGAGGCTCTCAGGTAAGAATGCTCCAAGGTGAGGATGTGGAAAAAGGGGAACCCTCTTAACACTCTTGGTGGGAAGGCAAGCTGGTGCAGACACTATGGAAAACAGTATGGCCGTTCCTCAGAAAGTTAAAAATAGAACTTACCCTACAACCCAGCGCTACTAGGGATTTACCCAAAGGACACAAACATGGTGATTTGAAGGGGAAACTGCACCCCAATGTTTACAGCAGCAATGTCCACAATAGCTAAACTGTGGAAAGAGCCCAGATCGACAGAGGAATGGATAAAAAAGATGTAGTGTCTGTATGCAATGGAATATTACTCAGCCATCAGAAAGAATGACATCTTGCCATTTACAATGATGTGAATGGAACTAGAGGGTATTACGCTAAGTGAAATAAGTCAGAGAAAGACAAATACCATATGATCTCATTCATATGTGGCATTTAAGAAATAAAACAGGTGAACACAAGGAAAGGGAAGGAAAAATAAAAAGATGAAAACAGGGAGGCAAACCGTAAGACACTCTTGACTCTTGGAAATAAACTGAGGGTTTTTAGAGGGGAGGTGGGTGGAGGGATGGGGTAACTGGGTGATGGGCATTAAGGAAGGCCCACGCTGTACTGAGCACTGAGTATTGTATGCAGCTGATGAATCACTGAACTCTATCTCTGAGACTAACTAATAAAATACATGTTAATGAATTGAATTTAAATAAAAAGATGTAAAAAAAAAAAAAGGAACACAAGGAAGGGCGTGGCAGTGGAAGCTTGAGCAGGTGATGGGTGTGTCAGAGCCAGCTTGAGTAGCGGGTCAGAGCCCACTGTCTAATCCCTGGGAATGCTTGGAGCCAGTGGTGAAACCATTAGCAGCTGGAAATCAGCCACAGTGGGAGTGTTCCCAACATTACCCAGAAAGGGCATCATCAGGGCTGCTCCCCACCGGCCCTGCGCAAGAGAAGTTACTGAACAGATGTAGTTAAAAAGTGAGAGGGAGTTACTTAACCTCTCAGAACCTAATCTCGAGGGGTTGCTGTGCGAATTAAATGAGCATAAATGCATAAATGCATAAAGCCCAGGGCACACGCTGAGTGCTCAGTGATTAAAGAGACTTGCCTGCTTCTGCCAGTTTTCAAGCTCCCTCCCCAGACTTGCTGCCCTCCAACACTCTGTTCACGACGATCCTTGGAGGAAAACGAACAAACATGTTGAGCGGTTGTTTTAGGCCCAGACTTTCACATAATCATTATTCCATACCACCAACAACACTGTCAGGCAGATATCTCCATGGGCAGGTCACTGATCAATCTTTTCAAGGTCAGAGAGTTCATATTACTTGCCCAAGGTTGCACAGCTGCTACGTGTTGGAACTGGCATGAAAAACTAAGACATCTGAATCTGACTTCAGGGCCTATTACAGTAAGCCTTAAATTAATTAAATTAATATCAATTAAAATATTTTAATAGGCAATTCATTTCAGTGGATAATGTATTTCAGTGAACCACATGACTGCTGGCAGTAGGAGGTGGGACCCCGTGGTTGGTGGTTAGGTCAGGAGGGTGCAGCCCCCAAGAATGGGATTAGTGTCCTTAAACAAGAAGCCCCAGAGAGCTCCCTCTCCCCTCCCACCCTGTGAGGACATAGTGAGAAGTCTACAGCCCCAAGGAGGGCCCTCACCTGACCAGGCTGGTACTGTGGTCTCAGACTTTCCACCTCTGGAACTGTGAGAAAGAAACTTCTGTTTTTTTATTAGCCACCCAGTCTGTGGTATTTTGTTATAGCAGCTGAAGAGACTAAGACACAAGGGCAAATCAAAGTTGAGTCTCAAAATACCGCTCATTCTTCAAGGCTCAGATAAAGTCCTGAAATTTCTGGGACGTTTTCCCAAGCCCCAGCTACTAAGAACTCTCAGAGTACTTTTTAAACCCTAAGATCTCATGGATAATTTGCAATATGCTGCCTTTTCCCGCCCTTTACTTCTTCATTCTCTCTTTTTAATGTAAATGCTTTACTATATATATACATGTATATATGTGTATACACACACACACATATACATACACATGTATAAGCGATACAATAAGGTTTTTTTTTTAAAGATTTTATTTATTTATTTGACAGACAGAGATCACAAGTAGGCAGAGAGGCAGGCAGAGAGAGAGGAAGCAGACTCCCCGTGGAGCAGAGAGCCCGATGCGGGGCTCGATCCCAGGACTCTGAGATCATGACCTGAGCTGAACGCAGCGGCTTAACCCACTGAGCCACCCAGGCGCTCCCTCCCCCCAAGTTTTTATTTAAATTCCTATTAGTTAACATACAGTACAATATTAGTTTCAGGTGTAGAATTTAGTAATTCATTGCTTCCACATCACAGAAAGTACCCTCCTTACCACAGATTATTAATTACAGAGGGAGAAACAGGCTGTTACAATGGGGAGATTGGGTAGTTTCCACCCTAATCAAGAGCTCAACATTGGCATTGCTGATTATGGGGTGGCCTGACTTGTGACTCCTGAGATGAGATGCAGTGGGAGGTACCCATCACAGCCAATGCAGTGCCCTTGTTGGGACTGTCACCTGAATGCAATCCCGAGGAAATAGTCATTCATCCAGAATGTGGGATCTTCTGCAGAACAAGAAGCCTAGGTTTACTAATGGACACAGTGCCAGGGACATCAGAATGAGTAGAGGACTGTTCTACCTTGGGAAAGCTAGCAAGACATAACGGCCAAACACAATGCTGGACTTCGATGGGATCCTAGATCCCCAAAAAAATCTGCTCTAAAGGACATTTTTGGGGACAATTTGGGCAATATGAATGTGGGCTCAGTGTTGGATGCTGTTATTGTATTAATGTTGATTTTCTTAGGCATGATAATGGTGCTATGGTTATACAAGAGAATGTTCTTGTCCTTGGGAGATGGAAGCTGAAGTGTTTTTGTTTTGTTTTAAGCAGGTTCCCTGCTCAGCGTGGAGACCAACGTGTGGCTTGAATTCATGACTCTGAGCTCAAGACCTGAGCTGAGATCAAGAGTTGGACACTTGACTGACTGAGCCACTCAGATGCCCCATTTTTTTTCTTTTTTTTTAAGAGAGAGAGAGAGAGAGAAAGAGACAGAGAGAGATAGAGAGAGCACATTGGGGAGGGGCAGAGGGAGAGAGAATCCTAAGCAGGCTCCATGCTCAGCATGGAGCCCAATGCAGGGGTCGAGCTCACAACCCTGAGATCATGACCTGGGCTGAAATCGAGAATTGGGTGCTTAACTACTGAGCCACCCAGACATCCCAAGCTGAAGTTTCTAAGGGTGAAATATGACAGAGGAAGCCTACTTTTGAATGGTTGAGATAAAGGGTGTTATATATGGGAATGCAAACTGGTGCAGCCACTCTGGAAAACAGTATGGAAGGTCCTCAAAAAGTTGAAAATAGAGCTACCCTATGACCCAGCAATTGCACTATTGGGTGTTTACACTAAAGATACAAATGTAGTGATCCAAAGAGGCACCTGCACCTCAATATTTATAGCAGCAATGTCCACAATAACCAAACGCAGAAAGAGCCCAGATGTCCATTGACAGAAGAATGGATAAAGAAGGTGTGGTATCTATATACAATGGCATATTATGCAGCCAGCAAAAAGGGGAGTCTTGCCATTTGCAATAACACGGATGGAATTAGGGGTATGATGTTAAGGGAAATAAGTTAATCAGAGAAAGACAATTATCACATGATCTCATGGATATGTAGAATTTAAGAAACAAAACAGAGGATCATAGAGGAAGAAAGGAAAAAATGAAACAAGATGAAACCAGAGAGGGAGACAAAGCATAAGAGATTCTTATTCTTAGGAATCAAACTGAGGGTTGCTGGAGGGGAGGGGGGTGGGGGCATGGGGTAACTGGGTGATGGACATTGGGGAGGACATGTGATATAATGAGCACTGGGTGTTATATAAAACTGCTGAATCACAGACCTGTACCCCTGAAACAAATAATACATCATATGTTAATTAAATGAATTTAAATTTTAAAGATCCTAAAAAAAAGGTGGTATATGTATATATATGTATCAATATGGATAATGTGAAGTAAGATGGGTATGGAAAAATGTGTCCATTGGTGAATCTAGGTAAAGGGACATATGGATATTTTCTATATCACTTTTTCAACTTTCCTGTGAGTTTGAAACTTCAAATTAAAAAAAAATAAGAAATTAGAGTTAAGCCTTGCAGATAACTTTGGGTCCTCTCCAGTAGGAGCGATGCATTTGCAGGAAAGATGGCAAACTCAAGCAGGGGGTGGTCTATGGTCTTGGAGCAGAGCTAACAGAACTAGAAATGAAGGTCTTAGGCCAGATCTTCCTAGCCTAAGCATCAAGAGCCCACAAACACAGAGCTATTCCTGCTGCTTGGCTTCTCCTTCGTGGACTTTCCCTCTTCTACACCAAGACCCAGGCTTCTCATAAATCCACAGATCTAGCCAGCAATCACTAGTTAAGAGCATCCACATGGTTGGCCTTTGAAATCTAACTAAAGTGGTTTTTCTTCAGGATGCTCACAGTCAAAGCAAGTATTTCTGTAAATAAGGGCTCTTGAGACCATCTCCAGGAAACTGCTATTCCCTGAAATAGGGTCGTCTCACTCCTGCACTGGCCTTATTACTCACCACCAACTTCTCCTCATTAAAGCTAGTGGTTTTGAACTTTTCTCTAGAGGAAAGAATGTTCTAGATATTTGTCATTCTATTTCTGGTCCCCTCTATTTTCAGGAATGTCACCATCCCTCACCTCCTGTGACTAATACATGCTGTCTGTCCCCCAGAGGCAATCCACTTCCTCATTTTGAAAGTAGCTAGTGGTGAAGTCGCCAACAAGTGCTTCTCTGAGCATTTCTGGTCCAAGTTCTGGGAAGCTGAGTGATACTCAATGGGATTGCTGAATGGCCACTCTGTTAAGTGGTATTAGCATTGTGGCTTGCTTATCTGTTGGTCTGTTTTAAAAAATAATCATTCATTCACTTGTTCAGGATGAGTAACAATCCATGATGGATGAATAACAACTTGTTGATTTCACTTCCTGTGACTGTCTTCTGCCTAGAGGTCTGACTGGTAGAGAAGCATTCTAGAAATGACCTGAACAAACACAGCAGAGTCAGCAAAGTGGGTAGCTTCCTAAGATGTACTGCTACTCTGGAGCAGCATTCATTCATGTGTTTGCACGCCTACACATTTACTTGCAATATCAATCTTGTTTTTTTATTTTATAGTCATATCTCCTATATGGACTAGTAAATCACTAAGAACAAGGGATAAAGGAAGGAGACTAAGTTTATTTACTACCAATTACACACCAGGTTGTTTACCTGAGTTAGTTAATGTAACCCTTATAACATCCCTGTAAATAAAGTTTTATTTTTTTCATCTTACAGATGAGAAAAGTAAATTCAGAGAGTTAAAGGACTAACCCAAGATGGTTAGAAGGACGAGGAAGTGAAATCCATGCTCTGTCTACTGTCTCCAGTAACTTATGGTCAACACTTGTATTTGCTTGACAGGTGATAGCCAGCAGGTTTTAAATTGCTAATCTCCTTTCACCCCCAGACACACATCTGGGCCACCTTCTCCTCATGACCAATCAGCGTCTGCTCCTAGTGAAATAATCTTTGGTGAAATCTGTATGGAAGAATAAGGACATGCATTTTCTAGCCAGGCATTAATGAGACCCATACTACTGCTTATCTCTATTACTCTGAAAACTACACTTGAATCACTCCTTTATTGTATCCATCAATGAAATCAATTTCAGTAATTCTCAATCCTCCTGAAGTCGACAAATACTAGGATATCACCAATTTTCTTAAGAGATTTTGTAGAAGTTACCCATTCATTCCTGTCCTAAAAACAACCATACGGCACTTCCAGGAGACCGCACGGAATTGAAAAGTGTGACCTTCGCCATCAAATATCTGAACTCTTCTACTTCGAGTAACTCTGTTACTACTGCTTCCGCTCCAGAAGTCACCTAAACTCTGTAAACTTCAGTTTTGCATAGCTAATAGAGATAAAAGTGTACTAGCTTCGTACGTGTCTTGTGATTATTAACAAAGCCAGCACAGGGAATAGCTTACAGACTTAGAAACAACAAAGTGATGTCAAATAGCAGTGGTGATGAGGTGAAGAATATTAAACAGGTGAGTGGGAAAGAGAGTGAGGTAGAAGAGGACACTTGGACAGGGCAGACGGGGAAGGCTGGTGTTGCAGAGGTGATGCTCAAGCTCAGAGTTGAATATCCTACAGGAGGTGGACATGCCAGAGGAAGCCCGTGGTGCCCAGCTTCAGTGTGGAAGCCCTGAGCTCAAGTTCCCATTCTGCTACTTCTCACCTCCTTCATGGTAGACATGGTAGACACATCCAGATCTCACATTCCTGCTCCGCAAAAAGAAATGAACATGAAGTAGGTGCCTGGGTGGCTCCCTTGGTTGGGCGACTGCCTTCAGCTCAGGTCATGACCAGGGTCCTGCGATCGAGTCCTGCGATCGAGTCCCACATCGAGACCAGGGAGAGCCTGCTTCTCCCTGCTCCATCCTCTCTCACTATCTCTGTCTCGCTTGCTCCAATAAATAAATTAAATCTTAAAAAAAACCACACACACACATTACTTTCATTTATCCACTCACTTTCTTACATTTCTTTATTTCCTCATTCAATGTCAAGCTTGCTCCAGCAGCACATAGACTCATTCATTGCTCAGGGTTGTTGAAGTCCTGCTGTAAGCCAGAAACTAGATCGGCACTGGAAGAGCTCTTGTATGTCTGCTTTACAGTTATCCCATGAATTATACTCCAAGAGCCTTGGGAAGCTTGCAGTACAACTGCCATTTAGCAGGTGAGGAAATGAGGGGTGAACTTTACGACATGGCTGAAATGACCAAGTTTCCATGGGAGGCTGGCTTTCTTTCCCAAGAATCATGGGAAATAGGCCTTGCCAGGCACCAGGGAAAGGTATGAGGCCACCTATAAACCAGGTGACTGTAGTTTCTGAACCCGACATCAGCTGACATGACCGGACAGGAAAATAGGATAGTTAAGGTAAGACTGCCCCTAACGGGCATATGCTTGGCATACAGTTGCCTTAGAGAGAGGAGTCATGGTTTACAACACGATCGGGTCCAGCTGACTGGCTGACGGCCAGTAATACTGGGATTAGACTGGGAGGGAGGACAGGAAAAGCCGAAACCAAACAAACAGGTTTGGGCAAAAACAGAGTCTGGGCCCATCCACCTGCAAATTCCTGAGTTCTCTTCCTCTTTCTCATTAAAACCTGGGGACGATGGTTCTCCATGTATTACTAACCCCCAGAGGCAACAACCATGGAATGAAAGCTGGTGTGGGGTTTTGTAGGAATGATCTGTAAGCAATGAAAATAAGTAAGTTTTTTTTTTCTTTTCCAAATATTTTATTTATTTATTTGACAGTCAGAGATGACAAGCAGGCAGAGGCAGGCAGAGAGAGAGGGGGGAAAGCAGGCTCCCTGCTGAGCAGAGAACCTGATGCGAGGCTCGATCCCAGGACCCTGGGACCATGACCTGAGCCGAAGGCAGAGACTTTAACCCACTGAGCCACCCAGGCGCCCCTAAAAATAAGTAAGTTTCTTGAAACGCCTGGCCACTTCAGATCCCCCGGGCCCATCAGAGGGGACAGAAGCCAGTCCCAGAAGCCCCCTAATTGATGTGCCTCACTCTGAGTCTGAGTGGACTTGGAAGCCTTGCTCTGTTCAAAAGGTAGGTGTGGAGGAGCCGAGTGGGGAGGGGAGAAGGGAGGAGGGAGACACCGTGGAACTGGCTACTCTAACTGCTTCCTTTTGTTGTGGTGGCTGTTGCGCTTCTTGGGCTGTGGCAGGATGTGAAGTGGGAAGTGTTTTGTGGTCACAAAAGTGCAGCTGTGGGGATGCTGTGGGCCGGTGGACACTGGAGAGAGAATGACAGCACACAACAGCAGGAGGGAGGGAAAGAGCCTGGCTGTGGGGGTTGGGGGTAGGCAAAAACACTATTTCCCCTCCCACAAGGGTGGCTTCCTTGTTTGCAAATCCGAGGGTTTCAGATTAACCTATGGGTTGATGTCCTGCGGCCCTCACTGGGTTTAGTCTGTGGGCTTAGTATCTGGTTGGGGATCTCTTGCTTCCAGGCAGGGTGGCCTTGGCTAAGTCCTGGGACCACTGGGCCTTAGGGTCCTTACCCATAAAATGGAGATCATACCATTTAGAGTAGAAAGTTGTAGAAAATAAGTGAAATGCCTTGTCCATAGAAACATGCACACATGTACGCTACACTTAGCGCTTTCTAGAAATGACTAGAAGACATGACGGTGCAAGAGGGCTCCAGAAGGGCAGCATCTGGTTGTGGCAAACCCAGTAAACACATATTGTCCCATTCTCTGCAGCTCACCTGCATTTTCCAGCCATTTCCCAGTTTATAGACATCAGGTTCTCCACTGGGGGTCCAACAACGCCAGCCGGCGACCTTCTGTGCCACTCATACTCCCATTTGTCCTTGCCAGCCCCCTTACCCCCTCCTCTCCTTCCTGGCTACAGAAACCCTGGAAGGAAGATGCAGTGTCTGCCGTTTGACTGCTTTCTTCAAGTGAGCCTAAGTGGGAGAAGGAAGGCTGGAGGGAGGAAGGAAGGAATGAAGGAAGTGGGGGTTGGTTTCCCATGTACTTCTGCTGGCTGCAGCCTCTACTCTGCTTACCCTAATCACATCATGGCCAGCACCTTCTCTGGTCGTGCATTACCCCAGGACTCCTAGTCCTTCATTGTCATCACCTCCCCTGCCGCTAAATCAGTTGCGCTTGAGCTACGCAAACAGAGAGGAGTGGAAAAGGGAGAGATAATGGCAAATGCATGAGCATTTGAACATCATGGTGCAGTTTACAGTCATTCTGCATTCACGACATCATGCGGGGCCCAGGAAGTCTCCTGCTATTGTTACCCCCATATGACAGGTGGGAGACTGTGATACAGTGAAGTGAGCAGATTGACCTCCAGTCCCAGAACTGGGGCTTGACCCTAGAGGCTCTGACTCCAAAGCCTGACCTTTACCTTCTCTTCTACATCTGTCTCAGGAGAGAAGTGGTGAGTGTGTGAGGAGCAGAAGGAGACAATTCTCTGATGAAATTTGTACCTTAATAAAGCTGGAATAAGAATGATCTACAAAACAGTGGAAGCTATGTATAAACCGTCCCTCCACTAACGCAGTCCAACCCAAGCATTGTCTAGAGTCTCAAGGGAATTTAGAATCACACTTTTGGAAAAATTATAAGCCTTTCTCAGTGCTTTGGGAACTTAAGGAAATACCTAAAAACTTATTTTCTTAAGTGAATGAAGGTGTCTGGCTTTCATATTTGGCCCCACCCAGAGTATGAGGAGTGCGGAGGTCCCGGGGGTCCTGAATGTGACAGTCCCTTCCTTTCTCCCAGGTGGAAGGATAGAATTGGCAAATGTTACCATGTTACTTAGAATCCGATGGAACAAATGTGAGCTCAGCCCCCCACATATTAGTTCATTTAAAAAGGTTTTTTGCACCTGTACTAAGAGAATCAGATTCTGACCCAAATCCAAGCAAGAGCCTAGACCAATATTAACATCGAGAGGGCTGTCATGGGGCGCCTGGGTGGCTCAGTGGGTTAAAGCCTCTGCCTTTGGCTCAGGTCATGATCCCAAGGTCCTTGGATGGAGCCCCGCATCGGGCTCTCTGCTCAGCAGGGAGCCTGCTTCCTCCCTCTCTCTCTGTCTGCCTCTCTGCCTACCTGTGATCTCTCTCTGTCAAATAAATAAATAAATAAATAAAGTATTAAAAAAAAAAAAAAAAGAAAGGGCTGTCATGGGGGTGCCTGGGTGGCTCAGTCAATTGAATGTCTGATTCTTGGTTTCACCCTAGGTCCTGATCTCAGGGTCATTAAATTGGGCCCTGTGTCAGGCTCTGTGCTTGGTGGGGAGTCTGCTTGAGATTCTCTCTCTCTGCTTTCATGCTCTCTCTCTCTCTCTAAAAATAAATAAATCTTTGGGAAAAATGGCTATCTCATTACCAATTAAATTAGGAATGGACTTGTAGATAATAGTGTATTAATCAGGGTAGTCTTCTGAGAGTATAAGCAAAAGAGAGCCCACACAGTAAAAACCAGCACCACCTGACCCCTGTTCAGAAGCCAGGACGTCTAGATCCCCAGGACAGATACTTTGAGATCAGATCTTACTCATCTGGATTACTGTCTTAGCCCACTTGCACTACTAATAAATACCATAGACTGGGCGGTTTATAAACCACCGAAAGTTATTTCTCACAGTTCTGGAGGCCAGGAAGTTCACGATCAAGACGCCTGCATATTCAACGTCTGAAGAAAGCCCACTTCTTGGTTCCTAGATGGCTGTTTCCTTGCTGTGCCCTCACACAGCAGAAGGGGCAAGGGAGATCTCTGGGTCTCTTTTCTAGGGCACTAACTCCATTCATGAAGGCTTCACCCTTATGACCTAATCACCTCCAAAGGTCCCACCCCCAGATCCCATCACAGAGGGAATGAGGTTTCCAGATATGAATTTGGGGATAGGGTGGTTGAAAAACACACACACTCAGTTTATAACACTCTCCAAACCTATTCTTGAGATGATATATTTTTTAATTTTTTAATTTTTTTTTTAAGATGACATTTAAATTATTTTCTGTTCCCTGAGGATGAACTCTTCTAAACTCCCTAGTTACCTGGGGCTAGACCTTTGCCCAGCTCAAATGGTATTTATGCCATGAAACCTTTCTAATTCTCTTCTCCCTTTGCTGGAAAACAAAAAACAAGAAACCCTTTTTCTCTTCTCTGAAACTCAAAGTCACTTTGATTTGAATCCTCACAGCAACCTTGTGTGTGGGTTAGAGCCGGAAGCGTCTTAGCCCGGGTCCCATGGCTGGCTGTAATTGAAACCAAAATTACCTTCGGGTATCCTGACTCTGGACCATGCTCTCCGCACCACACTTCCTTATCTGGAAGGACTATGGCCCCTGTAAGCACATTAGCAGATTAGTTATATAACTGTCGTCACAGAATAAGACCCCACGGATCCAGGGCCAGTCAGTGTTGGCAAGGGGTCAGGGGTCAGGAAAGAGCTAGACTGCGGAATGCTCAAGAGCAGGACAAGCCTGATGACAGTGTTGAATGTGGGGTTGGAGGAGGAGTCAGTCTGGGCCATCATCCATCCTCTACACTTGTAGGTAAAGCACTCATTCTAAAATCTTTCCAGGAGAGGCATGCCTGTCTTTCCCAAGCTGGAGACCATCTAGAGGGGCTATTTCTTGCCCTCAGGATAAAGTTCAGCTCCTTGGCATGGTATTCAGGGGCTCCTCGGTGTGGCCTGTGCTTTCCTCCACAACACGCCATGCAGCCATTGCCGCCAACACACATACTCTTTGTTTCAGTTCAACACAACAATGAATGAACCAATGACCCTGCTTTGCAGACACGCACCGGGGCTCTTGAAGGTAGACAAGCAAACAGGCAGACCCAGTGCAGAGACATCAGTGCTCTTAGGGGAACTTCTGGGGGTTCTGGGAACTTAGAGGAAGGACACCTGGGCCAGATTTAGGAGCTCAGGGAGGACTTCCCAAAGGGGGTGACATCTAAGTCTCTAGCTAGATGATGATACTAGATCAAGAGGATAAGGCGAGTGTTTCAAGCGAGCAGAGTAGAACGTGGAAATGCTGGAGACAAGGGCAGGGAGTTCAGGAACCGGAGCAAGAAGGGGTGTTTGGTGGGATGGCTGGAGATGAAGCTGGAGGTAGGCAGGGGCCAGATGATGGCCTCTGAAGGCTGGCCAAGGAACCAGACCATGCCCTGAAGGCCACGGGAAACCAGTAAAGGGTTTTAAGCTTAACCCGAGGTGAACAAGGAATTGAGGAGAAAGAGTGGGGGGAGGGAGAGAGAGAGAATTTGAGAAAAGAGATCTCTAGCTTTTGCTAGCTTTGCTCCATCAATAAATGATCATTAAAAGAACCACAAAAGCTCTTTGCCAAACCTAGGAGGGAATACCCAGGGAAAAAAAAAAAAAAAAACAAACCAAAACAAAAAAACAGAAAATCTTTCCCCTTAAGAATCTCACAGGGGCACCTGGGTGGCTCAGTTTGGCGTCTGCCTTCAGCTCAGGCCATGATCCCAGGGTCCTGGGATTGAGTTGCGAGTCAGTCTCCCTGGTCGGTGGCGGTGGTTGGGGCGGAGGGATGCTTCTCCCTCACCCCTGCTTGTGCTCTCACTCTGTCAAGTAAATACATCTAAAAAAAAAAAAAAAGAATCTCATAGTCTAGAAAGAGAGATAAGATAAAAATGAAAACAAACAAGCCAAACAAAGGAAAACAAAACAAAACAAAACGCAGAAACAGGCAGAATCCTGAAACTGGTAATAAAGATACAAGGAAATGGTAGCAGAATTCAAGAATGAGAATAATTCAATTCCGTTAGAATGTCATTCAAGACCTCGTGAGGGAGATGCTCTTTGAGGCTGTGTTGAGGGATAGGAAGGATTTCAATCGACAGTGATGGGGAGAGCAAGGAGCCAAGGTCCAGGCTGACTGAGGGGCAGGAGTGGGAAGGAGAAGAGAGGAGCAGGGAGTAGCCTCCTTGGATGAGGTCTGTCCAGGATGGAAAATGGAATGCTGGGAGATGAGCTTGGTGGACTGAAGCCAGAGTACGAAGGGCCCCAAATGCCAGGCCAAGGAATTTGAATTTAACTTAGCAAGTAATGGGGAGCTCTGAAAGTTCTTAAGCTCAAAAGAATCGTGTTAAGAACTTGAAGATTAATTGGCAGGGGAATCCATACATTAGTCAGCTGGGGCCCGTATGTATTCTCAGTGCTCTGAAAACTCTACAGTAATTCTCAAAGTGTGCATTTTCTCCTAAATGAGAACCTTAAGGGGTTATAATATTCTGGAGTATCTGAATGGCCACACCGTGTAACAGAATTCTGCCACCCAAGTTCAGTGGCCATGCCTTCACAGGAAGTATTGCCTGAGCACCTACTATGTGCCAGGCATGGTTCTAAGCACTGGGCATAGAGCGCTTGACAAAACAAAGGTCTCCCTCTGTGAAACTGAACACTAATGGGATATTTGTCAGTATTAAGAAATTACTGGGATTGGGCGCCTGGCAGGCTCAGTTGGTTAAGCGACTGCCTTTGGCTCAGGTCATGACCTGGGAGTCCCAAGATCGAGTCCTGCATCAGGCTCCCAGGGAGTCTGCTTCTCCCTCTGACCTTCTCCCCTCTCATGTTCTCTCTCACTCTCTCTCTCAAATGGATAAATAAAATCTTAAAAAAAAAAAAAAAAATTACCTTTTTTTTTTTTTTTAAAGCATAATAATGATATGTGGTTATGTTTTAAAAGGAGTTCTTCTCTTTGAGACATCCTGAAATATTTAGGCATGAACTTACCTGGCGTCTCGGATTAGCTGTAGAAGTGTCCACTGGGGGCGGGGGAACACGGGTGAGGAGAGAGACAAGCAAGATTGTCCAGGAGTTGACGTCATGGTAGCTGGCTGATGGGCGCAAAGAGATTTGTTGCTCTTCTCATTACTTCTGTGCATGCCTTGTATGTTTCCGAAAAAGAAAGAAACAATGAACACCTGCCTTGATGGAGGTTAAGTTCTAGTGTGTGAACTTGTAGTGATGACAGCATTGACACCAAGTGAAGGCAGCACAACATCAGGGCCGCAGAAAAGAGCAGAAGTGGGGGGGAGGGGGCAGGCTGAACAAAGCTGAGTGAGGGAACTGGGACATGGGGGTGGGGGGCGCCTAGCGATCCTGGATTCCAAAGAATCAGCTGGATACACTGAGCGCCTTGAAAGTGGAAGTTTCCTGAGCCTCCTGTCTCTGTACCTCTTATCTAGCCACTGTTCATTAGCAAGCAAATAAAACATTGTAACTTTTATTTTTGAATTATGGGGAACACTATTAAAAATCATCCAGTGACAGTTTCAGAAGTGATGATTCTTAAATAAACAATGTGACAGTAACTCACAAAGGGGCTTGTCACACTTAAAAGAATTCAGTGAAGGTGCGCCTGGGTCACTCAGTCAGTTAAGTGTCCAACTCTTGGTTTCAGCTCAGGTCAGGATCTCAGGATGGTGGGATCAAGCCCTGTGTTGGGCTCTGCGCTGGGCATGACACCCGCTTGGGATTTTCTCTCTCTCTCTCCTTCTGTCCTCCCAACCTCATCACTAAAAGAAAAAAAGAAAGAAAGAAAGAAAGAAAGAAAGAAAGAAAGAAAGAAAGAAAGAAAGAAAAAAAGAAAGAAAGAAATAAAGAAAGGGGGAAAAAAGAATTTAGCTAATAGCTAGTGAAACACAGGTTTACCTTTTTAAAAAAAATTTTTAATTCACCTTTCTAATACTAGTTTCAGTAAAACAATATGCTGTATTAAAATCAATGTATTTTAATTTTGTTAGCTTTCTATGTCTATATAATTTAACGTAAAATGTTTTAATTATCCTGTATAAGAACAACAGGTAGAAAATATTCATAAATCATTTTATGTTGGCATATATTTAAATAATAGCATAATAAAAAAATGAATTACATCAACACTGAAGGACCCTAGGAATTTTCCCCCCTCTGATATAAAGTCAGCATCGTTTTCAGGGATATAGAGAGATTGATTATAATGGTACAAAAACCCAGGTGAGAGCATTGAATAGAATGTTGGCAGTGCAGCTGAAAATGAAAGATGAGATTCAGGAGATATTTTGGAGGTAGATCTACATGTGGTAGAGGATCAGAAATGACTTGGATACAGGGAGTGAATGAAAAAAACGTTTGAATCTCAAGGACAAAGAAAATGCCGTTCACAAGAAATTGGATCCTTGAGAAGAGAAACTTGATAGAGGGCAGGAGGAGAGGGGTTCGTGAAATTAATTTTGGACGTGTTGCATTTGAAAAGCCAGCATGGTAGCGAGCAGGAAAGATGAATCAGAACTTGAAAGACATTAATTTCTCTCCAGAACCAGAAGACACACTGCCCACACTCACTACGTCTGGGACCTGGGGTCTGTGCACTCCTCACACCACGGGTCGGACTGAGTGTGGACCCCCCAGGCAGAGCCCAGAGCGAGGCCAGTTCCCAGTCAGCCCAAAGTCCTAAACTGGAAGGCTATGGGGCCAGCAGGAGCCTGTGGCCAGGACCACGTAGGGGTGGGACAAAGCATCCAGGGCTCCTACTTACCCAACTCCAAGCCAGAGGGAGTTGGCTGGCATGACTTTCTCCCCAGGTTTTGTGAGCTGTCACTTGAAGGCAATGGTATCTACCCTCCTGTTTTTGGTAAACAACCAAAAAAAAAAAAAAAAAGTTTCCGGTTTGAAAATTAAAGGCCATCTGTTTCTCATTCTATTTTCCCTCTTCTCTGGCTTTCTTTCATTCTCCCCTCTTTCTCCCCCACCCTAAGAACTCACAGCTCAGCTGGGAGCATAGTGACCTTATTTGACTATCTTTGCTTTAATGAGAATGTTGGGTTTGTCTTTGGGATTAAAACCAGAGCATTCCTTGTTCCCACTCAAAATAGGTGTCTTACATTGTTTATTTAAAAATCATTCCCCCCCCCCATGAAAATGAAGTTTCTCTTTTCAGTGTAAGTAATAAGCACATCTAAATAAAGTAAAATAATTATAAAACCGTGACGGACGAAGCCAAATGAAATTTTGTTGAAGGCAATGCACGAACTCCTTAATGTCTTGTTAGCATACTCAGCTAAATGTGACCAAAGGATGAGAGTTGACTTTTAAATCAGGATAAAAATGAAATCTTGAGCTGGTTAAATTGGCGGCAACCCCATGGCCAGGATGTGGCTTCTCTCCTGGGATTCTGGAGTGGGCAGGCTGTTGTCAGCGGGTTCTATTTTCCTATAGTCTGGTGTTACAGGTCCCTCTTGTGTTGGTTGTTAACATTGTCTTGTTTCTGTCTCTAGAAGTGTGAGAACACAATGATTGTGCATTTCCGTTCATCAGCGTCTGCAACCAATGTCCTCCCGTCCCCATCCCCATGACCATCCCCATCAGCACCAACATACTGGGCAAACCTTGTAGGATAGTTCAAAACCACATACTTTGCAACCAAACAGATCTGAATTCGAATTCTTTCACTGTCCCTTGGGCGAGTTACTGCCACTTCCGTGTGTCATTTTCTGCATTAAGTAGAGGTGCTGATGACAGTCACGTTATTGTTTTCAGAAGAAAAAAGGAGAAAGCAGGTAAAGTGTCTGACATTCAGGCTTGAAAAATATGACTCCCTTTCTCATTCGTTTCTTCTTTCTCTAGGGAAGACAGCGTTCTCACAAAGAAAGAGTTAAGATGTAGTGGGAGGGGGGAGATGTAATCGAGACAAAGTGGATATAAGGGGACCTTACCCAAGGATCAAGTCATCTTCAAGATCCCTATGTAATAACAAAGCGATCACACTTGAAAAAATGAAAAATCAGTCCGTGATATTGTTTACATTCATTGTTATGCTCAGAAGGGGACCCTTTGCTCACTTCCTGTTTTCCCATTTTCCCCCCACACACCCCCCGCCTCTCCCCCCGCCCCCCCACCACCTTCACTGTCACTACTCTCCAAGGCAGAAGGACCTACTGTTTCTTCCAGCTGTGGACATCTGACAAGTGCCTGTTTTTTTCTGTCCAATGGCTTGCTCTTAGCAAGGCTTCAGGTCAGAATCCAAACACCTTTTCTTGAAATTCATTAGGAGTGTGGTGTGTAAAAGGTATTACTGTGTAATTACTGCTCATACATTATGCTTCTGCTCCAATAAAGGACTTCTCTGTCTTCTGAATTCATGTAGCGTTCATGCAAAAAACTCAGCCCTTAGCGTAGACCATCTTGTTGTTTTCATACTGTTTTTTCTAATGTATGCATCTCCAGGATCCTTGGGGCTGTCTCCACTCTGAAATTTTACTGACAAGCATGGGCTTAACCTCAAACTCAGCTCTAATAAATATTTATTGAATTAAGTAGAATTGTGTATCTTGTTTGCCTAAGGATACTGCAAATATTTCAGAGACAGGGACTTTATTCTCTACCTCCTCTTACTCACTTTACTCTCCTCTTACCCCACCGTGATACTCAAAAAATGATCAATAACATTTGATGATATCTATGATCAGCAGTAGAACAAAGAGGAACCCCAAACCTGCAAGGAGCCTTCACAAACGTCCAGTCCAGTCCTGAATCCCGTGACCGTACTCCTGCCAAAGGCCATCCCCTTTTTGTCAGGATGACTCTGGGAACGTCAGAAAAAAAATTTCTCCTTATTGAGCTACAATTTTTCTTCCTTTAGCCTTCATCCTGGATCTAAAATTTACCCATTGGAGGAAAGCAAAACATTTTCAATGCCTGCCCATCGCATATTCAAAGATTGCTTTTGAATCTTTTTTCATGATGAAAACTTCTCTTACATGACTAAATTTCTCTGTCATCCAGTTCTCTCTCTTTTTTTAAGAGAGAGAGAGGAGGAAAGTGAGTAGAGGTGGGAGGATCCTGAGATCATGACCTGAACCGAAATCAAGAGTCAGACGCTCAACTGAGCCAACCAGGCGCCCCTGTTCTTCACTAAGACTAGTTGTAATTATCATTATCTTGAATTGAGAATTTACTCTGTGCCAGGCATTGTCGTGAATTGCTTTCAAATGATGTCTCCTGTAATTCTCCCAAACTCATGAGGTAGCTGTTCTTACCACAGGTGAGCACACTGAGGTTTAGCAGGGATAAGTAACTTGCTTAAACAGTAGATAGCAAAGCTGGGTTTGGAAGCCAGAAATGTCCGGTTCCCAGGTCCACACCATTAGTACCCTAACTCCCCAAGGTAAATCGGATCATTCTATTCAGCTCTGAGTTCATTCTTATCTGGACTGGATTCTTTTTGCTTATTTTCCCCAAATCCCATTTCTTCTCTCACTGATACTGTTAAAGAAATCTACCTGCCTTCTAATGTGGATTAATTTCTTCCCCTCTAGATGTTCTACTTGCTCTTTCTAGCTTAAGGACATTTCCTTTTTTGTTCTTTAGCTTTAAAAAAATCCTGTTTTTAGGATTGCACGGTGACACGTTCTAATTTAAGTCATGTTGGGACACATGAGCTGTTATAGTCATCGGCACATGGTAGACCAAGCAGAAACATTTCTACATGCTAACTACCATGCTTTCATGTCCACACAGCATTGGTTGGGCTGATGTTCTAGTCACCCTGGCAACATGGCCAAAGAAAGAGAAGAAGTGAGAAGGTGTCCGAAGGCAAGGGGGAATCCACTGGGACGCTACTCATGAGTTCCTGGCAGAAGTACAAATTCAAGGTCACGGCGGCCAAATGCTGGGGGCGAAGGGGGGGTTGGTGGGGAACTACGTTGTGGTGCAAGAGGCAAAACCCAAGCCAAACCAAAACAATTCTCAAGTCATATGATGCCAAGTGTAATTACCCAATGGTGAGGTGAGAAAGAGACTTAAGTTCTGAATTCAGGAAGATTGGGGATGTAATACACAGTGGGGTCAGGGTGAGAGATTCAGGGAAGAGACTATGGACAAAGAAAGGGACTCATTTCTGGGGCAGAGGGACTCAGAGTCAGATGAGATCATCTAAAGGCATTGGGCAAGTCCAACTAGAAATAGGAGAACCAATGCTATTTTGTTTTTCTTTTTTTTGACTTGCTTTTAGTTGTAGACTTTTTTTTTTCTTCCAGAGCTATTCTGAAATGCCTACTCTAATAATTAAAGTTTTCAACCAACTGATTCATTTGGCAGGAAGAACATTTCCATGTGCCAATGTGTATAGACTGAACTCCGTGACCTCTCCACTGGGAAGTACGGTGGTTCTAAAGTTCATCACTGGGTCACCACCTCTGAAACACTGGGAGGTAGTAAGCTTTCCTTTTTCTTGCCTTTTTATATACTGACATCTTTGACCTACAGCTAGTATTCTAGATGACACATATGTGCTGAATGTTCAGATTTAATGGAAAATTTGAGATGAGGTATAGGAAAAACCCCAGGGGGCAAGATGGTGGAGAAGGAGAGTGACAATGATTTTTCTAATTCATGAAATTATCAAATAAATACCATAAAATATACATAACATGAAATATACCTGACATAAAAATTCAGGAAATTTTTAACCATTTCGAAGTTTGGTGACATTAAGTAGTCCCATTGTACAACCACCACCTTGGGTTGTACAATGTTCTGGTATACTGGATGCATTTTGTCTTTCCAAAGACAAAATAGGATGTTTTTGTCTTTCCAAATGGAACCTCTGTACCCATTAACAGTAAACAATAACTCCCCACTCTTCCCAACCCAGTTGCCAGTGACCACCTTCCTGCTTCCTGTCTCTCTGAATTTGACATTCTCTGTACCTCACGTGAATGGAGCCTACCTATTTGTCTCTTTGTGACTGATTTATTTCACTTAGCATAACATCCTCAAGGTTCATCCATATTACAGCCAGTGTCAGGATTTCCTTCCTTTTAAAGGCTGCCTAGCGGGGTGGTGCCTGGGTGGCTCAGTCTGTTAAGCATCTGTCTTCAGCTCAGCTCATGGCTCAGGTCACAATCCACAGTCCTGGGGTCGAGCCCCACGGGGGTGGAGGGGCAGTGGGGGAGGGAGATGGACAAGAACCTGTGCTGATGCGGGGCTCAATCTCACCACCCTGAGATCATGGCCTGAGCCCAAGTCAAGAGTCAGGTGCTTAACCGACTGAGCCACTCAGGTGCCCCAGAACCACACCTTTGGAGGCTTTTTTGAGGTTCAATCTGGGCCCTGCATCCCTAGGGGCTGGCTCCCATGGTTGGAGGAGCATGCCTCTCCCTTCCCGAGCACGCTGCCCCCAGTCTGTCGGAGGCATAAACCAAAACGAACAGTCTGTTTGCCAAGGGAATGTGTCTGTGCAGAAGCGTAGCGCTCACCACAACGGCTGCACTGGGAGGAAAATCAGAGCATTTGCCAAGCCACGCAGCCCACTCACAGCTTCCCCTGTTCTCTCTTCCACTGCCGAGCACAGCCCTGTGGTTATTCCAATCACAGCTACACGATTATCCCGGAAAAGAAGAGCACAGGCCTGGAACAGCCATCTGATCTGAGAGCTAATTTGTACTTGAGCAGAAGATGAAAAGTACTTGTGTGATTGACCTCAGAGAGTTGAAAGCCACGGGCTGAAATTTTAATGATGTTTACATTTTCAAAGAGATTTTATCCAGGACTTTTAACAGAGGAAATCTGTCCTATGTATAAGCCCCAGTAAATTGATGTTCAATGCTAGGGAAACCTAATGAAGCTTCTAGCAAATATTTATCGCATAGCTATTATATTCAAAGGGCTCTGCTAGATGACATAGGGGAGTTAGACCTACTTTATGGGGGCCCAATTTTTCTTTCTAGTCTCTACTGAGCTTAAAAAACCAATACTAGTGTTTCATTTGGTTCTTAATGGATCCTGGTACCGTGATCTGTTGTTGTGCTCAGGTTTATAACCAGTGGATGTGTATGGGACTTTATTTTTTTTAATGAATTTATTTATGTATTTACTTATTTTTTAAAAAAGATTTTCTTAATTTATTTATTTGTCAGAGAGAGAGAGAGAGAGTGCGCGCTCAAGCAGGCAGAGTGGCAGGCAGAGGCGGAGAGAGAAGCAGGCTCTTTGCCAAACAAGGAGCCCGATGCAGGACTCGATCCCAGTACCCTGGGATCATGACCTGAGCTGAAGGCAGCGGCTTAACCGACTGAGCCACTCAGATGTCCATGTATTTGTTTACTTATTAATAGTCATTCATCAACTGTATTTTGGTCTCCAGCCACAATATTTTTTAATTGGGCAAGAATATTTAACATGAGATCTACCCTCTGAAAATTTTTTTTTTTTAAGATTTATTTATTATGAGGGAGAGTGAGAAAAAGCACAAGCGGGAGCAGCAGAGGGAAAAGAATCTCAAGCAGACTCCATGCTGAGCTCGGAGCCTGATGCAGGGCTTGATCTCGTGACCCCGAGATCACGACCTGAGCCGAAACCAAGAGTCGGATGCTTAACTGACTGTGCCACCAGGCGCCCCTACCCTCTTAAATTTTGAAGTGTACCGTAGAGATTATTAACTCTTGGTACAACATTGTACAGCAATCTCTAGACCTTATTCTAGAGCAGCTGCCCATTTCCCACTCCCCTCCATCCCTGGCAACCACCATGCTACTCCCTGCATCTTTGAGTTTGGTGATTTTAGCCACCTCATGTAAGTGGAATCATGCAGTATTTGTCCTTCTGTGTCTGGTCTATTTCACTTACATGATGTTCTCCAGAGTCATCCACGTTGCTGCATATGGCAGGATTTTATCTATGTGTCTATGCATCTATTTTAAAATTTTTATTATAATTCCAGTGTAATATTACTTTTAGGTGTACAGTACAGAGATTCAGCGCTTTCATACATCACCCATTATTCATCATGACAAGTGCCCTCCTTCATCCCCATCCCCTAGTTCCTCCTCCCCCACTGCCCTCCCCTCTGGTAACCATCAGATTGTTCTCTATAGTTAAGAGTCTGTTTCTTGGTTTGTCTCTCTCTCTTTAATTTTTTCCCCTTTGCTTGTTTCTTTTGTTTCTTAAATTCCACATATAAGTGAAATCATATGGTACTGGTCTTTCTCTGACTTATTTCATTTCGTATTGTGCTGTCTAGCTCTATCCATGCCAATGCAAATGGCAAGATTTCATTCTTTTTTATGGCTGAATAATATTCCATTATATATATGCACAGATATAGTTTGTTTTTTAAATTTTTAAAATTTAAGTTCAACGAGTTAACCTTAACATACACTATATTATTAGTTTCAGAAGTAGAATTTAGTGATTCATCAGTTGCATAGAACACCCAGTGCCCATTACATCAAGTGCCCTCCTTAATGCCCATCACCCAGTTATCCCATCTCTCCACCCGTCCCCTCAGGCAACCCTAAGTTTATTTCCTATGATTAAAAGTATCTTATTGTGGGGCACCTGGGTGGCTCAGTGGGTTAGGCCTCTGCCTTTGGCTCAGGTCATGATCTCAGGGTCCTGGGATCAAGCCCTGCATCGGGCTCTCTGCTCAGCGGGGAGCCTGCTTCCTCCTCTCTCTCTGCCTGCCTCTCTGCCTACTTGTGATCTCTGTCTGTGAAATAAATAAATAAAATCTTTAAAAAAAAAAGTCTCTTATGGTTTGTTTCTCTCTCTGATTTTGTCTTGCTTTATTTTTCCCCTCCCTTCCCTTGTAGTCTTCTGGTTTGTTTCTTAAATTCCACATATGAGTGAGATCATGTAATAATTATCTTTCTGTGATTGGCTTATTTCAGTTACCATAATACCCTCTAGTTCCATCCATGCCATTGCAAATAGCAAGATTTCATTTTTGCTGGCTGAGTAGTATTTATATGCACACGCGCGCGCGCACACACACACGCACACACATCATATCTTCTTTGTCCATTCATCTGTCTGTGGACACTTGGGCTGCTTCCATATCTTGGCTATTGTAAATAATGCTGCTATAAATATAGGGGTGCATGTTTTGAATTAGTGTTCTTGTATTCTTTGGGTAAATACTCAGTAATGCAATTATTGGACTGTAGGGTAATTCTATTTTTAACTTTTTGAAGCAGGAGTTCTAAAAGCCGCTGTCCTACGATCCATTAAGGAAGCCCCACTTCATTCCAGAAGAGGAGATTCCCCTTCCTTAGTCCAGTGTCCTCTCTGTCATTCCGGGCTTTAGCCAGATGGGCAGCAAGCTTGAGTCTGCGCCATGATGTCTGTTCTAGGGGAGGATGAGCTTGGGCATGATAGTTGGCAGTGAATGTTGGTGCCCAGTTCATCTTCAGTCTTTCTACCAGTGAGGAGTGCTACAGTCCATGCCTTTGCTGCTTGGCCTGTTAAATAAGAGCACCCCTCCAAGACAAACTTCAGATTGTTCCTGGAGACAGCACTGTATAAATCCATACATATGAAAAAATATTCCCTCCAGGAAGCAAGGCTCTGTGTCTGTTCTTTTTTTTTTTAATTTTTAATTTTTTAATTACTTTTCAATGTACTAGAATTCATTGTTTATGTACCACACCCACTGCTCCATGCAATATGTGACCTCCAAAATACCCACCACCAGGCTGGCCCAACCTCCCACCCTCCGCCCCTTCCAAACCCTCAGATTGTTTTTCAGAGTCCATAGTCTCTCATGGTTCACCTCCCCTTCTAATTTCCCTCAACTCCCTTCTCCTCTCCATCTCCCCATGTCCTCCGTGTTATTTGTTATGCTCCACAAATAAGTGAAACCATATGATAATTAACTCTCTCTGCTTGACTTATTTCACTCAGCATAATCTCCTCCAGTCCTGTCCATCTTGATACTAAAGTTGGGTATTCATCCTTTCTGATGGAGGCATAATACTCCATAGTGTATATGGACCACATCTTCCTTATATCCTTATCTGTGTCTGTTCTTAAATGACTGCCCTTGTTTGATACTAAACTATGTTATGTCCTTGTTATGATACTAAAAACATTTGGAATTTCTCCTGCTTCAACAGAGAGGCTTGCAACATCACAGAAGGATGACACAAGCTTTTAATGTTTCTCGGTCTCTATTTCTCAGGGAACAACACTTAACAAGCCCCCTGGCTTCAGTCTCACTTTGTTGGAGGTGTGTGGCCATGGGGATGCTGCCAATTCCTCTCTCTGTTTCAGAAAATGGTAGAAATGGAGCAGGGGCAGGTTCTCCTCAAACAAATTTTTACTAGGGGTTCCCTTTGGAAAGTGTTTTGAGAGAAGCTAGGACTTAGAAAAAACCAGAGCAGCCTCCAGCTTCCTGCAGCAAATAAGAATAAATGGTCTAGAATTTGGACATGGAGGGACATGGCTGGAGAGGTGGCGGGTTAACCCTAGAGGATTGTCTGCATGAGGGGCTGAGGGAGCTCCTGAGAAAGGACTTTCTTAAGGAGAAGGGTAGCAGGCTGGCAGAGAGAAATCAACACCATATTCCCCAGGGCAAAGAGGAGAGCATGCCACTCAAACTGTCCTCCCTGCCTGTGGATTCTATATTCAGGAAGAGAGAGGAAAGGGAGGACAGGGTTGCAGATGAAGTAACACAGAAATAACAGTTTTATAAAAACTTGGAAAATATCTACAGCCTAAGTATCTCAGGAGCCCTTGCAAAGACAGGAACCAGGTGAGCAAAGAAGTTTTCTTCTCTTATCATGACATCGCTGCATCTTTTTTTTTTTTAAGATTTTATTTATTTATCAGAGAGAGAGAGGGAGAGAGAGAGAGAGCAAGCACAAGCTGGGGGAGGGTCAGAGAGAGAGAAGCAGACTCCTCGCTGAGCAAGGAGCCCGATGCGGGACTTGATCCCAAGACCCTGGGATCATGACCTGAGCCAAAGGCAGGCACTTAACTGACTAAGCCACCCAGGTGTCCCCATCGCTGCATCTTCTTTCATAATCCTCTGCCAACTGCCAAGCTAGTGTTCTTTCCATGACCCCATGCGGCCTCTTAGACCATCCTTAGACCTCAGATCCTTTTTCTGTTCTTCATCAATGAGACACATGTGGAAGGGAAAGGCTTT
Organism: Lontra canadensis; assembly: GCF_010015895.1. Classification (NCBI taxonomy): domain Eukaryota; kingdom Metazoa; phylum Chordata; class Mammalia; order Carnivora; family Mustelidae; genus Lontra; species Lontra canadensis. The sequence goes on along the minus strand of NW_022631030.1, from coordinate 7,070,597 downwards.
TCTCCCTCATGCACTCTGTCCCTCTCTCGTATACTCTCGGAGGCCCGTCCCCTCGCATCGCCACCATTATTCTTGTGGTCATCCACAGGTCCCTGGAGACCTACTATAGGAGCAGCATAAGTAACTGGAGCTTCAGCTGCTGCGTGTGGAAATCCCATCACAACATCCATGGCGGGGCTGCTCCTGCCAATGGTTGAGTGGCAGGGGTACTAAGGCAGATGTGTTCCCCAATGACCTAGGATTCTTACATCTGCTGACTGTGGCTCAAGAGCTCCCAGATGGTCTTCTGGAAACATCCATTAAACTGTGTGGCAATTTAGGATGCCTCTTCCCGATGGGTTTTCCTTCTCTCCTTCCTGAATCATGGTCTGACAGTGTTCCCAGCCTCCTCCAGCTATGTCCCTATTTCCTTCACAAGTGTTAGACTAACACAGTTCTGTTCTACATGACTCGAGATCATTAGCTTAAGTCAGCTATGATTTTGAGACAGTAGACGGAGATCTCCACTGTTTCTCTCTCTGGACTCCAGGCCTCTGATGAGAAACAATCTCTTGGGGGAGAGGGCAAATTCTCTACAATAGAGATTTTCACCTTGTAGGTGCATCGGAAGTGTATGTTAAGACCATAACTTCATTTCTCTCAAAATGTTGACTTTCTCCATTCTCACCAGGAAGACAGGCCCTCCATACTCCTTACCTGAAGAGAGGTCGGTATGCTCTCATCCTGCTCTTTGGGAAAATCTTAATTCTTTATGCTAGGTGTCTCTGAAGGAGAGAGGCAATATTTTGGAGAGGGGGGAGCAGGACAGAGATTTCTCAAGCTTAAGGAGGGGAAGCTAGTCCACAAGTCCTGCTAGAATGGGGACTTGAGATCTGGTGTATTTGGGGGACATAAGGAGCTGTAAGGAACTCAGAGCTGAGTGGGGATGGTTTGGGGGCTCTAAGAAGCACTAGGGTTCCAAGAATGATCCAATTCCCATGCCTCTTATGTGGCATTTAAGTAACAAAACCAGAAGACTTTAAGGTACCTTGTGGATCAGGACAATAAGGAGATTAGCAGCCATTGTTAAAAAATGAATACAAAGATTCTTTCTAGATCCCGGTCAGCCTTGGGGATTCTTGGGCACCTTCAGGGAGACAAAGGAGCCTTAATAATGCCCGAGATGGAATTTCCCACCAGCCTAGAAAGACAGGAGGTCAGGGTCATATTTAATTAGACATTTTTTTCATACAATTTTGAGATGTAATTAATATACCATAAATTCATGCTTTTAAAGTCTATGATTCGGTGGTTTTTAGTATATTGATGGAGTTGTGCAACCATCACCACTAATTCCAGAACGTTTTCATCATTCTAAAAAGAAAAAAAGCTCTGTACACATCTTACTCATCACTTCCCCCCAGCATCTGGCAATCACTAACCTATTTTCTGTTTCTATTTCCATCTTGCCTCTTCTAGACAGTTCGTATAAAGGGACCATACAATATGTCGCCTCTGTGTCTGGCTTCTTCCACTTTGCATAATGTGTTCAAGGTTCATCAGCGCCATGCCATGTGCCAGTACTTCATTCCTTTTTTATGGCTGAGTGGTAGTCCTTTGGGTTGCTATACCACGTCTTATTTGTCCATTCATCAGGTGATGGACATTTGCATGGTTTCCACATTTTGGGTTTTATAATGATGGTGTGATGAACATCAACACATGTTTCTGTGTGGACATATTTTTCAGTTCTTTTGAGTGTATAACTAGAAATGAAGTTGCTTGGCCATAAGGTAACCCTAAGCTTTTTTTTTTTTTTTTAAGATTTTATTTATCTACTCGACAGAGAGAGATCATAAGTAGGCAGAGTGGCAGGCAGAAAGAGGGGGAAGCAGGTTCCCTGCTGTGCAGAGAACCCAATGCGGGGCTCGATCTCAGGACCCCAAGATCATGACCCTAGCCGAAGGCAGAGGCCCAGGCCACTGAGCCACCCAGGCACCCCAACTCTAAGCTTTTTGAGGAACTTCAACACTGTGTTTCAAAGAGGCTCTATCACTTTAAATTCTGACCAGGAATGGAGAACCATCCCAATTTCTCCATACCTTTGCCAGCACTTAATACCATTAGTCTTTTTTTCGATGATAGCCTTCCATGTGGGTGTGAAGTTATATCTTGCATTTCTCTCATGACCATGAGAAGGTTGTGAACTTTTTAGCCAATTGTGTAGCTTTAAAGAAATAGCTATTCAAAATTTTGGCCAATTTGAGGGGTGTCTGGGTGGCACAGTTTGTTGAGCATCTGACTTTTGGTTTCGACATGGGTCTGATCTCGGGGCTGTGGTATGTGCTGAAGCTGCTCGGGTTTCTCTCTCTCCTTCTCCTTCTGTCCCTCCTCTCTGCTCTCTAAAACAAATCTTTAAAACAAACAAATAAACAGGGGCATCTGGGTGGCTCAGTGGGTTAAAGCCTCTGTCTTCGGCTCAGGTCATGACCTCAGGGTCCTGGGTCATGACCTCAGGGTCCTGGGATCGAGCCCTGCATGGGGATCTCTGCTCAGCAGGGAGCATGCTTCCCCCTCTCTCTCTGCCTACTTGTGAAATAAATAAATAAATAAATAAATAAAATCTTTTAAAAATAACTAAAAAACAAACAGATAAACAAACAAATAAACAAGATTTTGGCCATTTTGAAAATTAAATTATTTGTCTTTTTATTATTGCGTTGTAAGAGTTCTTTATATATTCTGCATATTAGTCTTAATTCGATTTTGGTAAAGTAAGGAAATCTAGAATTTTTTGTACACTTGAGTATGTGGACCACAGGTTATACCTATTACACTATCTATTCCCTTATAGCATCCTTTGTGTGATATATTTTAGAACTGTTTTTTCCATACTGGTTCTTCTACTTAGGCTGTAGGTTCCAGGAAGGAAGAGCCCATGTTTTGCTCTTAATCATTCATTTTCTAGCCCCTTGAATATAGTAGATACTCAATGTTTACTGAAATGAATGGAAAGAAAGACTAATGAGTAATTGAATGGATGAATGAACGAATGAATGAATGAACGAATGAATGGATGGATGAATGAATGAATGTGCCTGATCAGGCTCTCGGTATTGGGAACATGAACTTCAGGGGAAGGACTTGTACATTTCCCCTCCCTTTGGTCGAGGTCCTCCGTGTAATGGTGGGTAACGGCCTTCCTGCAGCGCAGCATTCTCCAATCCCCACCCCCACCCCTCGCTCAGCACACATGTGCAAGGCTCCCTCGGGGAAGGGCCACGGGTTTGCATTCTGAAGTCAGCTGATGCCTGTGACCTAGGCAACATAGCAGAAAACTGACCTATATTTCTATCAATTCCCTCATCTTTTGAATACATTTTAACTTCACCTTCTCCCGAGGAGCCTTAAAACCAGACTGTAGGAAGTCCCACTCCCTTTTCTCTCTTTCTCATAAATAATAAAAGTGTATCATGAAAAGACATGGGTGAGTCTTCCCTCACTTACTCCTGGCCCACAACTTTTAGAGTCAGCCACTGTTACCATTTCCTTTTCTGCCCTTTCAGAAATACTTTTTTATGAATATACCCGAGCACATTCATGTATCACCATCTTTTTTGACATCAATAGTTTCATAGACTTTTTCTGTATTTTTTCCCTTAATATTGCATCTTCAAAATCTTTCCAAGGCTGTACTAGAGCTCCACCTTATTCTTTCAAAGACTTATTGCTATATCATGGTGTTTATAACTGTTTCCAGACTTTTATTCTACTAAAAATGCTGCAATTATTATTCTTCTACATACATACCTGGGCACATATTTATCTGAGGGACAAGCCCTAATATTAAAATGGCTGGATCAGGGATCTGTATCTTTTAACTTTTGATACATATTGCTAATTTCTTTCCAAAGAAGTTGTATCAAATTGCAATCTCACCAACAGAATAAAGAAGTGCTCATACATTTGCCAATAGATATGATCCAATTGTTAAAATCTTTGCCAATCTGAGAAATAAAAAAATGAAATCTAATAGCTTTAATTGCATTTATTCTATTTGGAAAGTTAATAATAATAAAAACAGAGAGTAGTTAAGTAAGCACTTTCCAAATACTTTGTATACATTTAAACATCTTTTTAAATACTTAAAAGCATTTTTATTTATTTTGTAAATTGTGTTCTTGTCCTCTGTCCATTTTTCTATTAAGGAAATTTGACTCTGTATGTGATGTGAATTGAAAATATCTTTTCCCCTGCAGTAATTTGTTTTTCAACTTTGTGGCACTCTTAAAATGCAGATTTTGCATTTATTTATTTATTACTTTAAATTTTATTACTTTAAAAAAGGTAAGGACTGCTGTTTTCTTGTTCTGCATGTACAAGTAAAGAGCTGACTGGACTGAAAAATCAACAAATTTTCCAGGATCTGTAAGAGAGATGAGGACTCAGGGCAAACTGTAGCCACCAACAAGGTAGAGAGTCAGATGAATATAGGGGACTATAGGGAGTCGTAGTTTCCCCAAGCAAAGACTCACAAGTAGAAACCACCTTAGAAACCAGTTCTGGGGTGAGAAAACCTGAGCTGTAACTGACAAATTGTCAGAGGTTCCGTGTGGATGAGTCTGAGAATGAAAACTTCATGGAGACCCACTTGTAGGAGGACCCCACAATATTGTGAGATTTATTCCCGAGAGCTTGACCAGGTTCCCACAGTACATTCTGGAGAAAAATCCTTAAGTGTTCCGGCAGGGAGAGGTGAAAAGGAACTATTTTGAAATAATCCAGAACATTATATTCTTTCTTAAAAATGCCCACCCTCAGGGGAAACTAGTTAACAGGAACCTGACAGGCTGGGGTATTATCAGGGACTAACTGACTTGGGGGAGAGAGATACCCAACTCTAGCCCACTCCAGCCGTCCTCTCCCCACTAAGCAGGGAGGAGAAAGACCATAGACACACTTGGGAAGCTCACAGTCCTGGGGCAGAGATTCACTTAAAGACTGGACTTCATCATGGACTAGAGAACACGTCCCCTTCCCACATCTCATCACATTACTAAAGGCCTTTTTACAGCAGTTCCTTTTCCCCACATCCTGCCCAACTATCAGGAAAAAAAATCACCAGACAAACCAAAAGGCAAAACCCACAATTTTAACAGACAGAGCAAGCATCAGAACCCAGATATAGCAGGGATATGGGAATTATCAGATTGGAAATTTAAAACAGTAATGATTAATATGTAAGGGCTTTAATGGATAAAGTAGGCAGCACACAAGAACAGATGGGCATCAATAAAGTTATTGAAACGCAAAAAAAAAAAAAAAAGAATGGATGCGCAAAGTAAGCAAAGAGATGGAAATCCTAAGAAATAACCAGGAAGAAATACCAGAAATAAAAAATACTGTAACAGAAAGGAAGAATGTTTTTGATGGTCTTATTAGTAGACTGGCTCTGGATAAGGAAAGAACCTCTCAGCTTGAGGGTATCTGAACAGAAACCCCCCAAAGTGAAAAGCACAGAGAACAAAGACTGAACCCCCTTCAAAACAAAAACCAAACCCTGTAAGAGAGTATCTAAGGACAGTGGGACGAAGACAAAAAGCATAACACATGTGTTATGGGAATACCAGAGGAGAAGAAAGAGAAAGGAACAGAAAACATACTGGAAACAATAATGGCTGAGAATTTCCCCAGATGAATTTCAGACACCAGACCACAAATCCAGGAAGCTCAGAGAACACCAAGCAGGATAAATGCCGCAAACAAACAAACAAAAAACAAAAAACCTATATCTAGGCATATCATTGTAGCTACAGAAAATCAAGAGAAAGAGAAAATCCTGAAAGAAGAGAGAAAAAAACCCCACCTTACCTATAGAGGAACAATGGTAAGAATCACTTCTGACTTCTCAAAAATCATGCAAGTAACAAGAGAGTGGAGTGGGGGGCGCCTGGGCGGCTCAGTGGGTTAAAGCCTCTGCTTTCAGCTCAGGTCATGATCTCAGGGTCCTGGGATCGAGCCCCGCATCGGGCTCTCTGCTCAGCGGGGAGACTGCTTCCTCCTCTCTATCTCTGCCTGTCTCTCTGCCTACTTGTGATCTCTGTCTGTCAAATAAATAAATGAAATCTTAAAAAAAAAAAGAGAGTGAAGTGGAATATTTCAAATTTTGAGAGAAAAAAGCCCATCAACCTAGAATTTTGCATTTTGCAGAATTATCCTTCAAAAGTGAATGAAAAGTACTTCCTCAGATAAGCAAAAATTGAGGGAATTTGTTGCCAGTAGATCTACCTTGAAGAAATGTGAAAAGAAGTTTTTTAGAGAAAAAAAAGACATAGGTAAAAAACCTGGATCTACATAGATATGGAGAGAGCAACAAAGAAGGAACGGAGAAGGAAAATAAAGTGTTTTTTCTTATTTTTAATTTTCTTAACAGATAGGTTTGTTCAAAATAAAAATAGCAACAGTATATTTGATTATGTATGGTTATGTATATATCTTGTGTGTAGGTATTCTCATTATGCTTCTGTATAATGGTAATGAATGATGGCAGTAATATAAGGATACAGGGGACAGACGAGAAGAATTAGGAGTATTTTGTTATTATAAGATATTTATACCACCCATGAAATGGTACATTATTATTTGAAAGTGGTCTTGGATTAGTTGTAAATGTACATTCCAAAGTGGGACAACCACTTAAAAGAGTAAAAAAAGAAGTTTTACTGAGATGTTAAAAAGGTAATATGAAATTACATAAAATGTTCAGTTAAAACCACAAAAAGCAGAAAACCAGTAGAAGACAAAAATCAGAGCTGGGGCAACAAATAGAAAAACAGTAAGATATATGGCAGATATTAATCCAACTATATCAATAGTCACTCTGAACATGAATGATTTAAATGCATTAAGGAAAGACAGAGGTTATCAGAGTGGACCAAAAAATAAGACCTAATTCTATGTTATTTATAAGAAGCTCATTTTATTTTTTTTATTTTTAAAAAATTATTTATTTATTTGACAGAGAGAGACAGTGAGAGCAGGGACACAAGCAGAGGAAGTAGGGGAGAGAGATGCAGACTCCCCACTTAGCAGGGAACCTAATGTGGGGCTCGATCCCAGAACCCTGGGATCATGACCTAAGCCAAAGGCAGACGCTTAACTAACTGAACCACCCAGGTGCCCCAAGAAGCTCATTTTAAATATGAAGATGTATATAGATAGATTAAAAGTAAGTGGATGGAGAAAAATATACCGTGCTAACACTAATCGCAAGAAAGTACTGGCTGGCTCACTTGGTAGAGCACGTGACTTTTGATTTCAGGGTTGTGTTTGAGTCCCACATTGGGTATACAAATTACTCGAAAATAGAAGGAAAAAGAAAAAGAAAAAAGAAGAAAAGAACAGTAAGAGTAGCTATATTAATTTCAAACAGAACAACTTCAAAACAAGGAAAGTTACCAGGGATTAAAAAAAAAAAAAAGCATTACCTAATGATGAAGGGGCCACATCTTTGATGTGTATGTACCTAACAGAGGGCCAAACTACATGAGGCAAAAAGTAATGGAACCACAAGAAGAAATAGATTAATTCACTATCACAGCTGGAGACTTCCACACCCCTGCCCCCTGCAGAAATGGACAGATCCAGCAGGTGGAACTTGAGTAAGGACAGAGTTGAACACAACAACACCGTCAATCTTCTGGACATCTGGATGCAGTTGACATTTATAGGCTACTTCATCCAACAACAGCACATCCAACAAGAATACACATTCTTCACAAGTTCACATGCAACATTCACCACAATAGGCTACATCTGGGCCATAAAACAGATCTTAACAAATTTATAACAACAGAAATCATGCAATGTTTGCTCTCAGACCACAATGGGATGAAACTAGAAATCAGTGCCAGAATGATAAATGGAAAATCCCTAAACACATGAACATTAAATAAGCGACACCCTTCTAAATAATATGTGGGTCAGAGAACTCCTCTCAAAAGAAATATAAAAATATGTTTCAATGAAAATGAAAACACCACTTACCAAAATTTGTGGGATGCAGCAAAAGCAGTGCTTAAAGGGAAATTTATAGTAATAGATAAATATATTAGAAGAGAAGATCTAAAATCAATAATCTGTTTCCACCTTGGGAAACTAAAAAAATAAGAGCAAAGTAAATCCAAAGGAAGCAGAAGAAAATAAGAACTAGAGCAAAAATTAGTGAAATCGAAAACAGGAAATCAAAAAAGAAAATCAATGACACCAAAAGCTGGTCCCTTGAAAAGATCAATAAAATCAATAAGCCTCTAGACAAACTGACTAAGAAAGAGAATTTAAATTACCAATATCAGAAATGACAGAGTGGGGGCCACGTGGGTGGCTCAGTCAGTTGAGCAGCAGACTCTTGATTTCGGTTCAGGTCATGATCTCGAAGTCATGAGAATGAGCCCCATGTTGAGCTCCAAACTCCATGCTCAGCACAGAGTCTGCTTGTCCCTGTCTGCCCTTTTGTCCCTCTGTGCTCTCTCTCTCTCAAATAAATATGTGAATAAAATCTTAAAAAAAAGGAAAAAAAATGACAGAGGGGTCATCACTACAGAACCCATGGACATTAAAAGGATAATAAAGGAATACTATGAACAACTGCATATTCACAAATTTGATAACCTTGATGAAATGGACAAATTCTGTGAAAGACACAAGCAACCGAAACTCATACAAGAAGAAACAGACAAACTGAATAAGTTTACATCTATTAAAAAAATTGAATCAATAATTAATAACCTCCCCAAACAGTAAGCCCCAGGTCCAGATGAGTTCACTTATGAATTCTGCCATACATTTAAGGAAGAAATTACACAAATTCTCTGCGATCTCTTTCAGAGAATAGGAACAGAACTCTTCCTATTCCATAAGTCCAGCATTATCCTAATATGAAACCAGACAAAGACTTTACAAGAAAACTACAGACCAATATCTCTCATGAGCACAGATGCAAAAATCCTTAATAAAATATCAGCAAATCAAAACCCACAATGTATAAAAAAGATTATACACCATGACCAAGTGGGATTTATTCCAGGTATACAAGGCTGGCTCGATGTTCAAAAATCCATTACTATATTCCATCACATCTACTGGCTAACAAAGAAAAATCACATGATCATATTGATAGATGCAGAAAACACATTTGGCAAAACCAAAGACCCACTCATGATAAAAACTGTCAATAAACTAAGAGTAGAGGGGAACTCCCTCTTCTTGATAAAGAATATCCACAAAAAACCTAAAGCTAACATCATACTTAGTGGTAGAAATCCCAAAGCTTTCCCATTAAGATCAGGTACAAGGCAAGGATGTCCCCTCTTACTACTTCCTGTTCTTGTACTGCAGAATATCTCATTACCTAGGACCTGCAGAGATCCCAAAGTAAGCACACAGTGTTTTTACATTTATTTTGCCATAACACTCCCTCCCGGCCCCCGCCTGGAGTGACACATATGCTCTATAGCTGGACTACTCAAAGTGTATTTTGTAGGTGTTTTTAGATGTTTCATTTTTCAAGTAAATCATTTCTATTTTTTTAATATTTTAAAAAAGATTTTATTTATTGGACAGAGAAAGAGAGAGAGAGAGTGAGAGTGCACAAGTAGAAGGGAACGGCAAGGGGAGAGAGAGAAGCAGGCTCCCCAGTGAGCAGAGAGCCCCATGCGGGCCTTGATCCCAGGACCCTGGGATCATGACCTGAGTTGAAGGCAGATGCTTAACCCACTGAGCCACCCAGGCGCCCCAAGTAAATCATTTTTAATTAGAGAGAGAGAGAGAGCATGAGTGGGGTGAGGGGCAGAGGGAGAGAATCCCCAAGCAGACTCCCCACTGAGCACAGAGCCCGACTCAAGGCTTGATCCCAGGACCCTGAGATCATGACCCAAGCTGAAATCACCAGTTGGACTTTTAACTGGCTGAGCCACCCTGGTGCCCCTGAAGTAAATTTTTATTTATGTTATAAAATTATCAGACTGCCATAGGTTGGAAAATTAAGAAAAATACATCACTCACCACAGTCTGAGGAACACTGTTCTATTCGTGATGCTGCTTGTATACAGCACACGTGTTTGGCATCTCTTCTGATTCCTTTACTGCCACTTAAATTCTAGCAACTTAAAAGTGTGGGAGGGGTGCCTGGGTGTCGCTGTTCATTAAGCGTATGACTCTTGGTTTCAGCTCAGCTCCGTGATCTCGGGGTCGTGAGATTGAGCCCTGGGTCAGGCTCTGTGCTCAGCATGGAGTCTGCTTCCGATTCTCTCTCCCTCTCCCTCTGCCCCTCCCACTCATGCTCTCTCTCTCTCTAAAATAAATAAATAAATCTTTAAAAAAATAAGCGTGGGAGAGTTACCTCTCCATGGAGTGACCTCTACCAATGGGAGAGCGGAGGTTGGTGGGAGCAGGGCAGATCCACCCCCCACCCCTGCCCCCCTCTTCTCTACACAGCCTTCCTGGAGATATCCCACATACCAAATAAACACACTTTCAAAGCTGTGCTCTCTTTACGGTTGTCACGAACAGTAGCCAGAATGCTAACACACTGCCTTAGAACGTTCCTTGTCTTGTTTTCCTTTTACCTCCCTTTTCCTGCCCTACATTTGTATCTCACCAAGTATCAGGCTGTGTTTTCGAGAGAACACTAATTAAACACTAAGAATATACCACAGTGAGTAAGTAGCTTTCCAATGGTTTTCTCGTATGTAAGGATAAACATAGAGATGTAAGGCCATGCATCTTTATAAATACATCTTTATAGGACTATATATAAAGATATGTATCTTTGGAATACGTAAGTCTGAATTTTAGGCAGCATAGCAGGATTTTGGAAGACTGGTGACCCTCATTCATTCATGACTCATGTTTTGAGGGCCAGCCATATGCTGGGTTTGACAGGGGGTAGGAGATGATGATTAATAAAGCCTGACGTGTGTGCTCAAGGGGACCCCCACGGAGTGGAGGACCACAGACAAGCTTGAGGCAGAAACACTGCAGGGAAGGAAGCATGGGTCCAAGTGCACACGTATGTGACGGGGCAATGGAGACCAGCACCAGCCCCCAGGATAAGATGATGACCAGAGAGAGCCTCTCAGAGCTGCACTGTGAAAACTTTCAAGTGAGCTGCTGGGGAGCAGGGGGGCCATGGGAGATGGGGATACTTCAGGCAAAGGGGGCATCCAGGTACAGAAGCATGGAAGTGGGCCAGGTCCTAGCACGTTCAGGCAGGGACCCGACAGTGGCTTGGCGTGACCGGCGCCCAGGTGTGAGGTGACGAGGATGAGGGGCATCGAGTGCCGAGGCTGACACCCAGCCAGCCAGCCAGCGTCCACATCAAGAAGGGTTCTGGAAGCTGCTAAGGAGGCCTGGATTTATTCTGAAGGCAGTGGAGGACAATGGATGGATATTAAGTTAGGGGTGGCGTCACAGTCTTAAAATATATGTTCGGGGCGCCTGGGTGGCTCAGTGGGTTAAAGCCTCTGCCTTCGGCTCAGGTCATGATCTCAGGGTCCTGGGATCGAGCCCCGCTTCGGGGTCTCTGCTTGGCAGGGAGCCTGCTTCCCTTCCTCTCTCTGCCTGCCTCTCTGCCTGCTTGTGATCTCTGTCTGTCAAATAAATAAATAAAATCTTAAAAAAATATATGTGTTCAAAGTCTAGGACACTGTTGTGACTCTGTAGAATGAATACTTGTTAAGGGGAGCCCCGGGGTTTTGGATGGTGTGCTGCAGTTCAAAAGAAGGCCACAGGGGAAGTTGAAATGTTTATTACTCACAGGTCCTGGGGAAAGCACACAGCTTGCCTAGGGGGAGGTCCAGGCAGTGCACAGACAGAGAGAACAGGAGCACCTGGATGCACCCCTTTAAGATCAATGAAGGGAGAGCTTTGGGGTTCTTGAGCTATGGCTGGATTGGTCCATTCAAACCAAAAAGGTGTGGGGTTTTGGTAAGCTTTGGGGGTACCCAAGGGGCAGGCCCTGGACAGTGGGGGAGACTGTTGTTCACAAGGGCTGCTGGGCAAGTCACATCAGGAACTCACACTGGCTTGTGACCCTGAGGGCTGCCATCTAGGATGTGCACTTGTGTGAGGGGCTAGTGCTGGTGAAAGTCCCCACGGGCCACCGTGGCCAAACAAAATGGATGTGGAGGCAGCAACATCACAGAGTAGGTCAGCTCAACTCCTGATAGACACTCTTCCTTTCACAAAATGAAATCTGATTCTCCTCCTCTTAAATGTGGAACCAACTTAGAGACTCACGTCTACTGAGGAGTATGTCGTAGAAATGACACAGAATGATTTCCAAGACTCAGTTAAAAGAGCCAATATGGCTTCCAACGGCTCTCTCTCAGGCTCTTGACTTTGGAGCTCCACACTACTGTGCGAGAAGTCTGACTGCCTTGTAGCTGCTCCTCACTGGGGAGACCAACGCAGAGACCGTGTGAACACAGGGAGGCCTGCTCAAGGAGCCCCAGCCACTGGAGTCCTCCTAGTCTGGGGACGAGTCCCAGGGGTCAGCAAGGCCTCAGGTGATCCCTGCCCCAGCCACTATCTAACTGCAACCCTGGTAGGATCCTGAGTGAGAACCGTGGAGCTGAGCCCTGTCTGACTCCAGGACCACGGAAATATAATAATCATGCATCATTGCTGTCATTTTCAGCCTCTCTTTTAGGTTGTTTATGGCTTGGAAATAGATTGTGAATACAAGTGACGTACCAAGGATTGCAGTCTAGAAACCCATTCTGGTTGCAGGGTAAAGAACAAAGGCAGGGGGAGGATAGCCCTGAGGGACAGAAACACTGAACTCTCAAGCCAGGAGATGCCAGACACAGCCCGTGGGCTCTTCCTGACTTGGGAGTTCGCCCCAAGTCTGTAGGAGTGCTGTATCTATGGGGTTACTGAAAACCTACACTGACCCAAGAAAAATCAGCCCGTGAGGGGCTCCCGGGATCCAATTCAGCTTGCCCAGTCGGAAAGCTTAGCCCAGATTGGGGTCTATTGGGCTCAGCCTGATCACATGGCCAAGACATACAGCTTCCTGCTGGGGACTGAGGACGTGACCCACAGGTCCCACGGAGTGGGGTGCAGACGCTGGACCACAGACCACATCCCCTTTGTAGCATTGGTCTGGCGCCAGACATCATTCTGATTGCTGTGTATGTGTGGAGATGATAGGCACAGGTCAACAGAGTTGGTCAGAATCCTCAGTCAGTTCGAGCTGCTCTAATGGAAGTGCTGTAAACTGGGGGGCTTGGAGGCTTGAACTGAAAGTGTTTGTCATCTCTCTGGAGGCTAGAAAATCCAAGATCCAGGCCCTGGAAGATCAGGCGTCTGGTGAGAACAGGCTTCCTGGTTCAAAGATGGCCGTCTCCTCCATGCCCACATTCAGCAGAGGGGGCAGGGGAGCTCTCTGGGGTCTCTTTCATAAGGGCACTAACCTCATTCATGAGGGCTCCACCCTCCTGACCTCATCACCCCCAAAGGCCCACCCTCCTAACACCATCATGCTAGGACTTAGGTCTCGACATCGCGACATTTTGGAAGACACCAGCATTCAGCCTAAAGCAGGCTTGGAATCAGTGACATGAGGCCCACCGTGGGCAAGCAGGCCTGAGTCCATCTTCTCCGAGATCCTGGCTCACAGCTGCACCTGCTTACTCTTTCCTACTAAAGCAACTAGACCCTGCAAGAGCTTTCCTCTCATAAAAAAGGCTGAGGGAAATTTTCCGTGTTTACAGTAGTGTTTTCTCTTGTGGGGACCCCAACACAGCCTTTTCGTGTGTGTGTGGGTGTGAGTGTGTGTGTGTGTGTGTGTGTGTTTGTACAACTCCAACCCCCCCTGGTCTTATTACAGTCCCCACGGTGGGGCCATCCCAACAGGCAGCACTTCTCCCCTCCAGGAAGGCCTGCTAGGGCATTCATTGTCTGGGGAAGAATGTGAAACTTCAGAAGACCAAGTTCAGGATCTTCAGTGAGTCTGGCACTCTCTATGTGACTCAGCATCCCTGCTGTCTATAGGCTCCCATATATCAGCAGTGGCGGCCCCATAGGATTGGTGTCATGGACACATACGTGCAGTTCTGGTCCCTGGGCTTCTGTTCATGCCAGTTCCTCCATTCACCATGCCTTTCCCTTCCTTTACTGTGAATCAAAATCTTTCTTGTCCCTCAGGATCAAGCTGCAGCACCACCACCTCTGTAGGACTTCTCTGGTCCCCTGTTCAAAATTAGCTCTTCTTCAAGACCACATCTGGGTATGAATCCTAAAGGCCTGAAATCCGGATCTCGTATTATTGTAGTATTATTCAAATAGCCAAGACATGGAAGCAGCCCATGTCTCCATGGACAGATGAATGGATAAAGAAAATGTGGTCTATTTATACAATGGAATATTACTCAGCCTTAACAATGAAAATCTTGCCATGTGTGACAACACAGATGAACCTGGAGGACAATATGGTAAGCAAAGGACAGAAGGACAAATGCCACATGATTCAGCATACAGGAGGCATAGGAAATAGTCAAACTCAGAGAAGCAGAGAATACAGCAGTGGTTGTCAGGGGCTGGGGTGGTGGTGGGAGGGAACTAGATTAGTTGTTCAACCAGTACAGAGTTTCAGTTATGCTAGAGGACTGAGTTCTAGAGGTCTGCTCTGCAACATAGTGCCTATAGCTAACTATGTGGTCCTATGCACGTCAACATTGTTAAGAACATGGGGTATAGGGGACGCCTGGGTGGCTCAGATTGTTACGCGTCTGCCTTCAGTTCAGGTCATGATCTCAGGGTTCTGGGATTGAGTCTTGCATTGGGCTCTCTGCTCAGCAGTCTGCTTCTCCTTCTTCCTCTTCGATTTCTCTTGCTCTCACTCTCTCTCAAATAAATAAATTTAAAAAATTGAAGAAGTATAAACGACGTTAAAAAAAAAAAAACAGAATGTGCAGCCACTTTGGAAAATAGCATGAAGGTTCTTCAAAAAGTTGAAAATAGAGCTACCTACAACCCAGCAATCGCACTACTGGGTATTTACCCTGAAGATATAAATGTAGTGATCCAAAGGGGCACGTGCACCCGAATGTTTACAGCAGCAATGTCCACAATAGCCAAACTATGGAAAGAACCTAGATGTCCATCAACAGATGAATGGATAAAGAAGATGTGGTATATATATATACAATGGAATACTGTGCAGCCATCAAAAGAAGTGAAATCTTGCCATTTGCAACGACGTGGATGGAACTAGAGGGTATTATGCTCAGCTAAATAAGTCAATCAGAGAAAGACAATTATCATATGATCTCCCTGATATGAAGAAGTTGAGATGCAACGTGGGGGGTTGGGGAGGTAGGAAAAGAATAAATGAAACAAGATGGGATCGGGAGGGAGACAAACCATAAGAGACTCTTAATCTCACAAAACAAACTGAGGGTTGCCCGGGAGGGGATGGGGGTAGGGAGGTAGGGGGGTGGTTATGGACATTGGGGAGGGTATGTGCTATGGTGAGTGCTGTGAAGTGTGTAAACCTGCTGATTCACAGACCTGTACCCCTGGGGCTAATAATACATTATATGTTAATAAAAAAATAAAATTAAAAAAAAACCCAGAATGATTTGAAAATGCAGTTTCTAAGCAAGAGTTTCCCCTGCTTTCCACGGTCACTCTTTCCTCTAGTATAGTTTTGTGACTGGTTCCACCAGCTCCCTTGGAACCTCCAGTTCAGAAATTAGGTTTTACCCTAATAGCTCGCGGCTCATCCACATTGGCGATAATGGGGAATGATCCCAGATCCGCAGGTGCCTTGGCCCAGGCTTTGTGGAGTTCTCTCTCACTGCCCCCCAACCATAGGTACCTTTTAGAGAAGACATATCCCCAAGTAGTGGCCATAGATTCTCCAGCTCCTGTTTCCTGCTGGTGGGCTTAGGCTCTGGTTCCCTCCCCTGCCTGTTATCCTATAGGGTTTGGATACCCTCTGCTCATATCCCAGACGAGGAACAGATGCCTGGGACTTCAGGTCCTACGTACAGTTCTACTTTTGGTCTTGCGCATTGTAGCCCTCAATACATATTTATTACATGAATAATTTAATCATGTTTTTGAAAGCAGCTATGTCTTCTTTGGCTTTAAGAATAATTTTTTGCTGTTGAGTTTAGTAAACAAAGGACCCCTGAGGATGAGTGCATCTTGACAACAGGTTGAATTTCAGTTACCTGGAACTCCCTTAACTACGATGGCTTGTTCTTTGCTGACGTTTGGTAAGTTCACTTTTACTCCGCTTACGGGCTAGGGGAGGAGACGATGAGCTTACCAAAGTAGACAAAGACACAGAGACTCAGGAAAATGTCCCATGATGCTTTAGTCACCTTGAAATTCATATTGAAAGTTGTAAGATCATAAGAGCTATAAAGAAACAGATCATTTAGGACCAACTAGGACATTTCTGATGGTTGTTCATTAGGCTGTTTGAATACTTCTGGTGCTGGAGAGCTTATTA
Source organism: Lontra canadensis (assembly GCF_010015895.1). Taxonomy (NCBI): domain Eukaryota; kingdom Metazoa; phylum Chordata; class Mammalia; order Carnivora; family Mustelidae; genus Lontra; species Lontra canadensis. The sequence continues at coordinate 7,054,093 of NW_022631030.1, read as the reverse complement.
CCCTACAAGTCAACTCAAAATTTTGGAGGTTGGGCAAAAAAACCCCAAAAGACCAAAAAACCAACAATGTCCCCTCATTGGCTTGCAAATAAATCCATTTCTACATGATGTCAATATGTGCCCTTGAGTTTTCAGTTTGGGGTAAAATGCACCCAGTTTCTTTGGCAGCAAGAGCAGGGCGTCTGCAGTTAAGCCTCGGGGCAAAATTTATTTAGCCCAGCCACTGGTAATCTTTTCCTGAAAGGATTAGACAGTAAATGCTTTGGACTCTGTGGGTCATACTAACTACTCAGTCCAGCCACTGGGGCATGAAGGGAGCCACAGGAAGCAGGGCTGTGTTCCGGTAAAACTCTACTAACAAAAACAGGGGCAGGCTGGGATTTGGGCAATAGTTTATTGATCCCTGATGTGGCCAATTCTCTCATGTTTTCTAGACCCTCCTATGTTTGATCGACTCCATTGTCCCTCTATACCGTCTTAAAGTTTGGCCGCCAGATTTGAGGAGGACCCTCCACAGGAGGGTGACCAAAACACAGTCCGACAGGCTTCTTGCCTCTCCCGCAAAACATTGAAGCAGGAGGATCCCACCGTGCAGTACACAGAGACTACTACTCTCTCGGCCACAGGCTAGCTGTGTGCCCTTGAGCTGTTCAACTTGTTCTAAACCTTGGCTGCTGCAGGCTTAAAAAGAAAAAAAAAAAAAAAATCAAGATTCTCATACCGGTCCTGCAGCATTGCTTTGCAGAGCGGGAATAAAGCTTGGAACAGTGCATAGTGCTGGGTCCTTTAGAGCAAGCAGCCTTAAACACTAGTTGTTATAAACGATGGTGTGCTGTGAAGTTCTGTTGTGACCGAGCTTTCGCGGCCCGAACTGAAGCGAGGAGAAGGAAAATTCCACTCTGTTTAAAATGAGGTTATGGCAGTCGGCGTCTGCCCTATTCACTCTGCTGCTCGTTCCACCCTCTGTGCTCCCACCTGTTCCCCAATTAACACCCTATTATGCTGAACACCTGCACGGAAGCCATTCGCCGGCCCCTTTCCAGCTCTCTCGCGGCCACCTCGCGAACCCGGAGCCCTGGCGCCCGTTGCCGGGTCTCCTAGCGTTTGCCTGCAGGAAGGCTGTAGGGTTTGCTGAGCTTTCCCTGGGACAAGAAATTAATGTGACTGTGAATGCTAATATCTGTGCAGTAGCTTCTTCTCTCCTGGGTCCTAATCAGAAGAGAGGATCCTTACATTTCTTTGACTTTGAAAATAAAACTCTGTGTGTGTGTGTGTGTGTGTGTGTGTCTGTGTTGGGGGTGGGCAGGGCGGGAGCATGTTGGGTAATGGAAGGAGACAGGGAGAAGGCCAATAAGAAACAGAAATGAGGGCGCCTGGGTGACTCAGTCGATTAAGCGTCTGCCTTCAGTTCAGGTCATGATCCCAGGGTCCTGCGATCGAGTCCCGCATTGGGCTCCCTCCTCAATGGGGAGCCTGCCTCTCCCTCTAGCCCTCTCCCCTGTTTGTGTGCTTGCTTTCTCTCTCACACTCTCTCTCTCAAATAAAATCTTGAAAAAAAAAAAAAAGACACAGAAATGACAAGCAGGGGACAGAGGGAGGAAACCAGCTTCCTAATCTTTACCAGGTAGTAAAAAGCTCAGGGATACCAGTTTTTTAAATCACCCCCTTCCCCCTCTCAAGGGTACACTGAGAAGAGTGAGTGGTTTGGTGAGATCACACCACTCCCATAACATGGAGAAACCAGCTACTTCCTAAGGGGCTCCCACAAACCTCAAGTAATGCTGGGCACTCTGCAGTTAAGTGAATCGTCTTTGTTGAGCCACATCTGTATAATTCTGGTGTCCACAACTGGCACTGACTGCCCCGTGAGCTAGCACGCTGGCCAAAGGCTGCTGAACAAGACGCGCTCACACGGTCTTGGCCTGTGGAACCTTGTGGACGGAGGGGAGCTCGGACAAGGACTTTTTTTTTTTTAATATTTTATTTATTTATTTGACAGACAGAGATCACAAGTAGGCAGAGAGGCAGGCAGAGAGAGAGGAGGAAGCAGGCTCTCTGCTGAGCAGACAGCCAGATGCGGGGCTCAATCCCAGGACCCTGAGATCATGACCTGAGCCGAAGGCAGAGGCTTTAACCCACTGAGCCACCCAGGCGCCCCCGGACAGGGACTTCTTCAACAGAGTGTGTGTACGCCTCACCTGGGGCCCTTGTCAGAATGTAGATTTTGATTCAGGGCCTCTGGGGCGGAGAGGAGATCGTGCATTTTAATAAGCGCGCAGGTGACACTCACGCTGCCAGGCCACACTTGAATAGCGAGAATACAGACCAGTTCTACTCGGAGTCAGTCTGGATGGCTGCGTCAGTCTTAGAGGACCAGAAAGATCACCATCAGCGGGCCTGGGGCTTACACGTGTGTTGGGTCCTGAATCCTACTCAGAACCTTCCACACTCCTCCTATAGTCGTTGACTCTGACTACCAACCAGTTTTTGATCCTTGTCTTATCTTAGTAAGCCTATTTTATATCTGATACCTCTGAGACCCCAAATCAAGGGCTAGCTAAGTTTTCTAAGGTTAGAAAGAGCTATTGTTCTGAATTAAAACTGAACCGGAAATGAAGTTGAAAGAGCAGAATTGAAACAGTGTCTCTGATATGAACCAGCAAAACTAGACCCTTCCTGGACCTCAATTTTGTCATCTGTAAAATAGCATAACATACTACGTCCCCTACCTTGAAGGGCGTATAGACAAAGAAAACAATCCCTAAAACCATAAATGGAGATAATACATGTAAGAGAGCCCTACCTATAGTATTATTTTGAGACAAAATGCATGAACATCTCATCTCTGCAGAATTAAACCAGAGAATAAGAATGTGCATATGGGTTTTTGCAAATTAAGAATGGGGAAGAGAGTCTGGGCCTCCTATACAGTCTAAAAGATATATGCCAATAAACATTGTATTCTCTGATCTAACTATCTGGGACTATAGTCTGGCAAGTAAGATATATTTATGGGGACAATGGGACAGAACAATGAACCCATATATGAAATGCCTTGGAAATTCTGAACTTGTGAGTTCTCTATAATCACACCACCTCTCTGTTTACTCACAGGTTCCCCTGTCATCAAATGGAGCACAGAATTCCCACAACTCCCAAATCTACTCCAAGAAACTTACTCAGTCAAGGTTATGGAACTCCAGGGAGCTGCAAATTTCGGAGTCTGCCTGGCTCCGCATGGCTCTTCTGTGAGTCAGATCATGGAATCTGGGAATCTGAGAACTGGAAGGGTCCTTTGAGATTGTCCTGTCCAAGCTCCTCATTTTCCAGATGAGGAGCGGGCATGGCTGGCCAAGACCACACTGCCTGTGGGTGGAGAGCTAGGGCGGGGATTCGTGGCTCGGTCCTGAGTAGGGCACCCCCCTCCACTCCTGGTTGGTTTCCCGTCACTGTTTAGAAACTCAGGGAAACTCAGCCGAAGCAGCTTTCCCTCTCTGGGTGGCAGACTGTGTATACAAGCAAATGACCTAGTCAGGACCACCCAGGCACTCGGGCCAATGAATGCGTCACTTTCCACTGAAACGTTTGTGGTATCATCAGCAGGAAGGCCAGTCGGGTGCTCTGGGGAGTGAGGAGGAGAAGGAGAAGGCTAATACAAGATTTTCTCTATGGCGAGGGGCCATTCACAAGCCCACACTATTGTCCTGTCTCTGGGCAGTCCTGTGGCCAGGTATTTATCACTGTAAATGTTAGTCGTAGTAACGAGTTGTTTGTGAGATAATAATAATGCTTGGAAACTTGTGATGGGATTTTTTTAAACTATTTTCCCTTTTCCTTCTTCTTTGAGAGAGAGAGAGCGAGAGAGCAAGAGCGTACACAACCAGGGGAGGTGGGGAGGGGCAGAGGGAGAGGAAGAGAATCTTAAGTAGACTCCTCATTGAGCATGGAGCCCGACCTGGATCTCGATCTCATGACCTGAGCCCAAATCAAGAGCTGCATGATCAGCCGACTGATCCTTCCAGTCAGTTCGCTCATTAGAATCACCCTGGGAAGCTTTTAAAAATCCTGATTCCCAGTCTGCACTCTGCACCAGTAGATCAGTATGGTTGGGTGGGAGCCCAGGCATCAGTGTTTCCTGAAGACCCTGGGTGATTTCAATGCCCAGCAAGTTTTTGACTCATGGAGATGGGGGACACACCCATGTCAACGAAGCAAAAGAGAACAGGGTCTGTGGCCTTCCTTTTTATTTCCGTTCGGATTGAGTTTTGCACAGGATGATAACAGGAACAGAGCTGCAAAAGGTACCACCTGGAGAAATCAGAATGAGGAAAATGGCTAGATCATAGAAGGTATAAAGGGGAAGGGAGGGAAGGGGAACAGAGGGAGGGAAGAAGAGGGGAAGAACTCCAAAGCTAGCTGTTGCAAGAAAACTTGGAGTTCCACAGAAGGTGGTGGGTCAGCTAGAAGGACCTTGTCACTGAGGAATATGCTGGAATGTGGGTGTGTAGAGGACATGCCTGCTGCATTGTAGGGATCTCCTGAGGATAGTTTGGTGTAGGGGAACTCATTCTCTACAAGGAATTAAACAGAGAGACTCCTTTCTGAAACACTTCTTAAGTTCCCCAGAAGGAATTTATACACAGATACAATGTGTCCATTTACTATCAGACAAGCAAAATGCTACAATTTCTGTCTGCTTGACTCTGCCCTCCCTGGGGCGGAGTTGTCCAAACCTAGAGAGAAAATGACTCCTTTCTGCTTGGAGGCCCATGCAGCGTCAGCTCTTCCATTGGGAACTTTTGAGAGAGGGTGATTAGGTGCTCTGTGGAGAGTACGTGAGGTTGCACAGTTTTCCTCCCGAATGGTTCAGCATCGGTGACAATGGGAGGCTCTGAAGCCAACCAGGCAATCCCCATGTCTGGGTTAGTTGGCTCTCCAATGGCCCCCAAGGCCCTCTGTTGTAATTGTTCCCTTGTCTGTGTCCTCCCTGGATGCACACTCTATGTGGGCGAGATTGCTCTCCTCGTTCCCCACGGGCTCTGCTGCACTCAGCACGCTCGTGTGGTCTCACGGCCGTGCCCATCTGTTGAATGAATGGATGACTACCGCTTTTCTAGGTTACAGCTGAGTACACTTGCTTGGGTTACTCAGCCCCTCTGAGCTCTAGTTATCTTTAGCTGAAAAATGAGGATAATAATACGTATGTCACAGCGGGGGTGTGTGTGACAATTAGATACACGCCATGAAAGGTGCCTTTAGAGAGTCTTGGCCCAGAGCAGGTGTCCTGTCTGATCCCTGTCGCCGATGAGTCCCACTGGTAGGCACAGGATTCCTCTGTCACCCCATTCCCGGCAAACCCACAAGTTTTCATGAGCCCTACTTCAATGGAGCGTCCAAACATTTTCCTTTCCTTTTATTTTATTTTTTTAAAGATTTTATTTATTTATTTGACAGAGATTACAAGTAGGCAGAGAGGTAGGCAGAGAGAGAGAGAGGAGGAAGCAGGCTCCCTGCTGAGCAGAGAGCCCGATGTGGGGCTCGATCCCAGGACCCTGGGATCATGACCCCAGCTGAAGACAGAGGCTTTAACCCATTGAGCCACCCAGGCGCCCCCACATTTTCCTTTTAAAAGGAATCACGGTGCACACATTTTGACAAAGCTTGTGGAGGAGTATGGGTTTTCCAAACATAAAAGCAGGGCATGGAAGGCCAGCCATCTGCCATGATCTTTACGAGGTTCTCTTGTGCTAATCCTGCTGAAATGCTAATTTGGGTTTCAAATCCTGTTCATCCAAAAGAACCAATTTAGGAAAAGTTTCCTATGTCAGTGCGAGGCTGCGTCAGACTGGTTCATGGACATTATAATGTATTTGTAGTTGAGACTGGCCGTTGGGCTCACTGCCATCTTGGTTCTGAAGCTCTGGTGCCTACAGGACATGGATCAGCAGCCAAACCTTCTTCTTCTTCTTCTTTTTTTTAAAGATTTTTATTATTTTAATTTGAGAGAGAGAGCGAGTAAGAATGAGTAGGGAGGAGGCAGGAGCAGAGGGAGAGGGAGAAGCAGACTCCCTGCCAAGCAGGGAGCCTGATGCGGGGCTCGATCCCAGGACCCTGAGATCATGACCTGAGCCGAAGGCAGATGCTTACCCAACTGAGCCACCCAGGCGCCCCAGCAGCCAAACCTTCCAAACACACTTTCTCATGCTCTTTGTCTTCCTAGAGATCCATTTCCTGATTGTTTCTAGGGTTTGATTTCATCTCGCGTTTTCTGTGAGGAAATTCACCATTCAGGGCAGTTATCTTTAGGGTTCATCTTTCCATCCCAGCTATGTGAAGGAGGAAAATTTCTTTCTCCAAGTATTAGACTTGGTGCCAGAGGTCCGAGTTCTATCTCTGGCTCTGCACAAGTGGTTACCAGAGAGGGGGCCTCAGCTCTTTCCTCTGTTAAAGGCAAAGATTGGGGTAGAATGGTTGGTGTGCACACTCTGCTTGAAGACTTAGATTTCTGTAGAACTTTCAGAGGCCTTTCTAGAGAAAAAGGTGGAAGCTTAGCTCTTTGGGATAAGCAGCCATCTTTTCTCTGCTTTACATATTAAATAATGATTACTTTCTCTTTCTCTCTCTTGCCCTCTACTCCCTCTGTCCTTCCTTTAAAAAAAAAATCATGAGTTTTACAGATAAAGTTTGAAAAGCACTGGACTAGGACAATCTTTGCAGCCCTAACATTCTGTGGTTCTGATGACCCGTTTATGTACATAGCCCAATAATAAAAACCCTAAGAGACTTGACAATTCATAGGGTCCTGATAACTCATCAGAACCGGAAACTTCCACACTTTCCTTCAGACCCTATTTCCTACTGAGCTCCTCTGGGAACAAGGGCATGAATGGATAAACATTTGCACTATAAATTTTCTATTTTTCTTTCTTTTTAAAAAAGATTTATTTATTTACTTGAGAGAGAGAGAGAGTGAGAGAGAGAACATGCAGGTGGGGGGAGGGGTAGAGAGAGAGAATTCCTCTAGCAGATTCCATGCTGAGTGTAGAGCCCAACACTGGGCTCCATCTCACAACCCATGAGATCATGACCCAAGCTGAAACCAAGAGTCAACGCCTAAGCAGCTGAGCCACCCAGGTGCCCCTCTATGGTTCTTGTACATTCTCTTGTTCTGGTAATTGCTTTTTTCCCCTCCAACATCATCTCCTCAAAAATAACTAGCTTCACCTATAATTACATGGAGGGACTCTTTATGTTTTCCCAAAGACGGAACTTACCCGTGTCTTCATCTACTTTGGAAGAGCAAAGACAGGACCCTAGACCGGAAACTGTTTCCACCTCTTTCTTACGTGGGCTCGTCTTAGGGTCTGGAATAACTCAGGACTCCCGTGTTTGGTCCAAATCATCACTGGATTACTTTAATCTCAAGGAGATGAAAATGTCAGGACATCGAAATGTTGTGTTAAGAAGTGCCTCTACTGGGCACAATTCCTACCCTTTTTCTGAAGGTGGACGTCTTTGATCACCTAAATGGCTCAGGGCCCCAGAATAAGTACAATTTATTTGGTCTTTGAAGGCAGATGACAGAGGAGATGGCTGCTGTACTTGCAGCTATATCCCTGTCATTATAATCAGGGGTCCACCTTGAAGGAGAGAAATGTTCCAACCCGTTTTATTGTGCTGCTTGGTGCAGAAATTGTAGGCTAATTGTGTTATTCAAACATAAGTCTCTTACATAATTCAAAGCAGATTTTATAGAGACATCACATCCCAACTTTTAAAAAATGTCATTTGAACACTGAGAGACTTTCCTTCCTTATTTTTTAATGAAAACTTCAGAAAATTTGTACATATGATTTCTGGGCAAAGATGTACTTTTCATGGGAAATTGGCAAACATGATGTGTTTTTGTCTTTGTTGCAAATCTATAGCTTCTCTTTGGGAAGACATTTGCAGATCTTTCTAGTACTTTACTTAAGAACAACAGGCAATTATTGGAGTCTGTTAATCTGGCCTGACTCTTGTAAGAGTGAAGCGGCTTCCTTATAATTGGTTTTCTATGGTAAAAGAGGGCATGATCATAGAGGGTGCTGGGGAGTCCATGTAACATCTTCTGAAAACCCTTCTATGTAATTCAGACTGAAATTGAAACATTACCTAAATGGGGCACCTGGGTAGGTTAAGCATCTGCCTTCAGCTCAGGTCATGATCCCAGAGGCTTGGGATGGAGCCCCATGTTGGGTTCCCTGCTCAGCGGGGAGTCTGTGTCTCCCTTTCTCTCTGCCCCTCCAACTGCTCCTGCTCTCTCTCTCTCAAATAAGTAAATAAAATCTTAAAAAGAAAGAAACAATACTTAACTTCTATGGTATGTTATGATGTCATAAATAATGATCGTCTGACCAGACGTCTCATCCGAGGATTCCCTGGAAGTCAGAGCTACCAAAACTTTGAGGATGGGTCTTGGTAGCCAAGGTGAAGGGTAATATCTGTCTATCATTCTATCAAACATAAGGTTTTTTAAGAATCTGACTTAAGGTCTCTGTTATGGGTGACTTGTGTCCCCTCAAATTCATATGTTGAAGCCCTGACTTCCACTACCTAAGGATGTGACTGTATTTGGACATAAGATCTTTAAAGAGGTAATTAAGTTAAAAAATGAGACCAACAGAATGGTCCTTAATCCAATATGACTGGCATGCTTAAAGAAGATGAAATTTGGACACAGACATGTGTGTCCATGGAGGAAAGACCATGGGAGGATACAGTGAGGAGGCAGTCATTTGCAAGCCAAGGAGAAATGTCTTGGAGGAAACCAACCCAACGACAACTTGATCTTGGACTTCTGCTCTCCAGAACCATGAGAAATACATTTCTGTTGTTTCAGACAGCCCTAATTAGAGAGGCAATCTCTAATAAGTTCTCGGGCTATTAGACTTTTTAAATTATAAAAATAAGATGATCACATAGTGAAGTGTTAAAGACTACACTGAAACAAATTTACTGGGCAGTTAATAGCTATTCAACAAATGACAAATAAGAAAATGTTATCCGTAGAGATGGCCTGCATTGTAGTGATCAGAGGTGGCCCCGTGGGAGAGTGGAAAGTGCCGGGGTCTTGTAGACACACAGATTTTAGTCAGAATCCTCTATCTGCACTTACTACCAAGGTGGTTTTGGCCACATTTCTAAACCCTTCTGAATGTTATGCTTTTCATTTGTGTATTAGAGGAAAATAGTATTTATGTGCAAAGGCTCTGTGAAAATAAAGATCATATGGGTGAAACATGTCATTCTTTTTCTGGCCACAGAACGTACTCAAGAATTAGTGGACATAAAAATACTTTCAAAATAGCATCCTGAACTGATTTTAGCCAGTTCCCCTTGCCAGGATATTCAAGAAGCTCTTGGTCAGGAATGACTAGGAAATGCCTGTTTTGACTTTGGCTAAGGTTCTCCCATCCTCTTCCCTTTTTGGGGTCCCTCTGGTTATCCTCTGTGCGCCCCCAACTGTACCCATCACACTTGTAGCATCGCATCTGAACACGCCTTGGTCATTCCCCCTGGGAACTGCTTCAAGTTCACCACCTGGATTTGCATTTCTCCAGAAGTTTCTGTTCTTCTCATCGTATCTCAACCCTCTGAGGATGTAAAGTGAGGGGATTTTTTGAACGTCTGAATCTCGGCAGGAGAAGAACAACTTCCTAGCTCAACCCTTCCCCAGGGACTTCGCCTACAACCATCAACTCTTAACCCCACCATTGCTGTCTATGTCCCCCCTCTTCAATGTCTGTCTTTCTGAAGCAGCTGGGCTTAAGCCATTTCATTTCTCATTACTGTGCTGTGGCTTAACTATTTTGTGAGTGGATACATCGAGAGGTCACAGGAACCTTGAACTGTGTTTCCAGGAGTAAGGATGGATTTCTGCGGCTCCTTTCCTACCCTCTGTGGCAGACTCTATTATGTGCATCCACAATATCCATTCGCCTCTTCCCGGATAATAAATCCCAGTTCCGTCCGAGGCAGAAACGTGCACAGCCTCAGATGAGATGATCGCTTTTCCAGCCCCTCCTGCAGATGTGAGTGGCCAGGTGACATAGTCCTGGGGAAGAAAATATAAGTGGAAATCTTTCCTATAAAGTGTTTGCTTTCTGTGAGAAAAAGGGATCGACAGGACTGGCAGTGGTCTCGTATTCCTCTTCCTCCTGACTTGGAAATTGTTACTATGCATGGAGCTGGTGTGTACTTCTTCCCACCCAGAGGCACTGAACATGGGAGAGAGAAGGATCTCAGAGAATCTGACCCTGACACCACCAACCAGGGCTAACCCAGTGCTGGCAGCTACTCACCTCCAGATTGTTTAAGTCAGAAAAATGAATCTGTATTTTCATTTAACCATTAGACTGTGAGTTTTCTGTTATTTGTAGATAAATGGTTCCTGTACAATACTTCTCTCTTCTGGCCCCTCAAACTTACTAATCATAAAGAATTTACAAGTTGGATATAAATACCTGATCATGTTTCTTGGAATAGCAATATATTATGAATTGTTAATAGGTGTTTCATCACAGAAGGGTTTGATAGTCAAGTGAATCTGAGTAACACAGAGATCACCAAAGTTAAATGGATTTTCTTGACAAAAGGTCTTTTTTTTCAATTAACACTTTAATGTCCTTTTTGAATCTATAAAAGATATATATATATATATATATATATATATATATATATTTAAAGACTTTATTTGTCAGAGATAGAGAGCACAAGCAGAGGGAGCAGCAGAGGGAGAGAGAGAAGCAGACTCCCCACTGAGCAGGGAGCCCAATGTGGGGCTCGATCCCAGGACCCTGAGATCATGACCTGAGCTAAAATCAAGAGTCAGACACTTAACCAACTGAGCCACCCAGGTGCCTCTGACTTTGTTCTTTTAAGACATAGTGTTTTTATAACCTAACCATGAAGTGACATCCCAGATACCACACTGTACTTATTAAATGTCAGTCAGTAAGTCAAGCCTGCACTGAGGGGGAGGGGATTATCTAAGACACGAATATCCAAAGCAGCAGTCTTGGGGTCATTTTAGAGACCACCTACCACAGAACACTTTTCTTTTGTTACAGAACATCTACTAACATTTCAGGAGACAACACTCATAATTTGAGTGACTCATGATCTGAGAAACCACGAAGCAGGGACATGCTAGGCAGCCCCAGAATGGCCATAGCATTAGCTTTTTGGATTGACTCATTGCCCTACCCTATCAGTGAGGCAAGGTGACTGGAAATGGTGGCCAATGGGAGAAAAGGAGGACAGTCCGGTTGGAGGGACCAAACGCAGATGACATGTAAGAAGCATATCGGTTGGAAAAAAAAAAAATTCAACAAATATACACCAAGTGCCAGCGAGCTGTCAAGCATTTTGCCAGGTGCCAACCTTATCAAGGACACATCAATGCACCTGTAAATAAGTCAAAGTATGCTGAGAGGTACAATAAAGCAGGTGAGGCCACACAGAGAGGTCACCTTGGTAAAGTCGCTTATGTAGACTGTTATAACAGAAGGGTGTGGGGAAAAATGTTACGGGCATGGAAAGTATTCAGCAAGAGGCTTTGTTCCAACATCCCGGGGTAGGAAATAATTTCTGTGCAGAAAAGAGCCTATTAACCTGGCTGAAGCAGGGAGTCCGGAGAAGAATGGAGGCTCTGCTGGGGCTGACAGAGGGGCCTGAAAGCCTAGCACAACGGATATTCTAGGCAAAGGCAGCAGGCTCAGTTCCAGGCGCTGGGGACCTGACCTCCTCAGGTGTGGGGCAGGGCGTTGCCTTTGGCTCCCAGAATATCAGATCACCTGAGCCACCTGTCCTGCTTCAAGCGTAGGCTTTTTTGAAACATTTCATTATTTTCTATATTTAGCAAAGGGATACAGGTCTGTAGTTGAAATGATTTGAAAAGCTTATGTCGAAACACCAGCTCTGACTCGAAAGAAAGAAAGAAAAATGAAAGAAAGAAATAAAGAAAGAAAAAAGAAAGAAAGAAAGAGAAAGAAAGGAAGGAAGGAAAGAGATTAGCTGCTCCTGGGGCACCTGGGTGGCTCAGTGGGTTAAAGCCTCTGCCTTCGGCTCAGGTCATGATCTCAAGGTCCTGGGATCGAGCCCCACGTTGGGCTCTCTGCTCAGCGGGGAGCCTGCTTCCCCCTCTCTCTCTGCCTGCCTCTCTGCCTACTTGTGATCTCTCTCTCCCTGTCAAATAAATAAATAAAATCTTAAAAAAAAAAAAAAGACAAGCACCTCCTTGAACTTTGTCAGCTGATTCTAAGGTTATTTGCATCCCTATTTCTAGGTCAAATGCTTATCTAGCTGTTTCTTGATATATCACTTTTACATAGTATGCCTTCACTTCCCTATATGTTAGACAGAATAGTCCCCTGTCAAGCCTCTACGGTCAGCTTCATTCCTAAAAGACATTTTTGCTGGATATGGAACTCTGGGTTTTACTAGCTTCTTCAGACCTATTTAGAGAGTTTGCATTGTCTTATAGCCATTGGTGTAAACACTCACACCTGCCTGGTTTGTTCATGGTGTTTTCGGTCTTCCAGAAATTTCTTCCACTTCTTACAAAATGACCCCAATCTTAATTATCTTAAATGAGGGTACTGGAACCATTCTCCAAAGAGTTTTAAGCATTGAAGTCTGGAAAATGTGGATGAGGACTTAGAGCTACCCATGTGAGATGATCATGAGGAAAAGGGGAGAGAAGAATGGTGCTTGTGGGGTCAGAAGTGGACAATGGGATGAAGCCAAGGAAAGTATTCAGGATTAGAACCCTAGAAGTAGTGTAGCATTCTGGAATGAATCTGGGCAGAGATCAGGACACCAAACCTGTTGTGTTCCCATCTGGGCTCTTCCGTGAAATACTCTGGGGTCTGGGCTGTCCACTTAATGTCTTCAGGATTTGGTAGTGTGATGTGGAGGATATGGGATTTGGATCAGATGACCCCTATGCACCATCCCTCCTCCACCATTTTTTGGTTCTACAATTAGAGGATTATATAACTCTAGGAGGGAAAGGCTATTATTTGTTATTTTCACATTATTGTGAACTAATTCAATGAGCTTGATTTCTCAGGAACTGGCATAGCCGACAATGAAGAGAAATGATTTTTGATTAGAAGGCAGGAATAGAGTATGAACTTTAGAAGCATGGGGGGGGGGCAGGTAGGTTAAGGAGAGGTAAGACTGAGGATGAAGCCCCACAAAGGGTGCTGGTGAGGTTCTGTTAGTTTCATTTTACACGAGGAGGTGAAAAAGGGTGGATAATGTCACCCGACTAGCAAGGGAGGTATTCTGAATTTTAACCGTCTTTGTCAAATTCTGAAGTGGAGAAGAGAGGTGCTCTGGGAAGTGAAAGAAAAAGGCAGAAAGAGGGAAAGATGAAAATTTCCTTAGTCCAAATTGACTTTGCTCAGTAGGAGGAAGCACAGTGCTTTGTTTTTTTTTCCTTCTTGTACACCCAGACAGGTCCCTGCGTCCTTTCCTGGGTTCTGCGGCCCTGGCTTAGGACGAGGAGGTGACCGCTTTCGTAAGACGCTCTCAGGACAACTCGGGGGTTTTGACGCCGCCAGTTCCTGGTACAACAAAGCGTTTGAGGGAGAACAGCAGATGTACTCAGGATTTCTGAAAAGGGGGATTTTACAGAAAGTGGACCACATACAACGATTAGGAGTCTCCTGCCCTAGGTTGATGCTTTGGTTCTCAGCCCAGCATTCAGACAAGCCTAGGACTGCATGGCCAAGGCCTACGACTCTACTGACCACCTGCATCAGGTACCCGCGGCTACAGCAGCGCGGCGGGGGCGTGGCCTTAGACCCCGTCCCAAGCATAAATAGGAGGGTCTTGTTTGCATAAATCTGGAAAGAAACAGTTCGCACCACTGGGTGGCAGTATGGCGTTCCTCTTTGTTTCTTCTAAATGGCTGCGTTTTCCCGACCTAAGGAATTAAATTTTCTACAATCAACCCAAGTACCCTTTCCTTCCGCCCCTCTTGGTTTATGTCCCTGTCCCTACACATTCTGAGCCTCAGCTGTGTGTGTGTGTGCGTGGTGGTGGTGGTGGTGGCGGAGGATCAGAAGCATAAACGTTTAGGCTCCATTCTGTCTGTCCCTGACTCCCATCGTCTTTCTGTACCTCTGCAACAGCTCCATTAGCCCTTTGTTTTATTGTTGGAGATTTATAATGAAAAAAAAAAAAAAAAAAAAAAAAAAAGTAGAGGGCAAGCCTAAACATAACCCTGGAAGGGAAATTCATTTCTAGGCTGAGATGTATAAAACTTCTGGTGAAAATATTTGTGAGGGGAAAATCCTAAAAGGAGGAAATAAGATAGTTTCTGAAGGATAAACTGGTGATTTTTGCCAAGGGCAAACGGGCAGAAGTCCAGAGGCCGACCCTCAGGAAGTTAAGTGTAGAGCTGCTCTGCCATCTGGTGGACAGAGTAGCACCTGCCGTTTTAATCTTCAATTCCCAGACTTTTGAGATTTTTATGCATTATTAAAAAAGAGACAAAAAAAATCCAAGCAAGAAATCCTTACCTCTCCCAAAATCTTGAACAACTAAATAAAACTAATGCATGGTTGACAACTTTTTATTTTGCTAATATATTTTTTAAAAAAATCTATCATCTATGGTTATCATCTTTTTACTTTATTTTTCTAGATCTTATTTATTTGATAGATAGATACAGAGCACAAGTAGGCAGAGCAGCGGGCACAGAGAGAGGGAGAAGCAGGCTCTCCACTGAGCAGGGAGCCCTATGAGGGACTTGATCCCAGGACCCTGGGATCATGACCTGAGCAGAAGGCAGCCGCTTAACCAACTGAGTCACCCAGGAGGTCTTACTTTTAAAAAGGAATAATTCCACTCCCTCCCAAAAAAGCGTTTTCATTTTCTAAAAAAAAAAAAAAAAAAAGGATAGCCCTTTTAGTTGAATATTTAGATTAATGGAAATATCATTACTTTTTTGTAATTTTATAATTTTGTTACAAAAGGGGTGAAAATTTTATCAAGCTTCAGGACTGGTCTGAGGAATAATGTTTGAGAATCACTGATCTAAAACACTTCATAAAATTACTTTAAATCATTTTTAATAATATAAATATATTATTGCTGAAACATTTTCACATAGAGACTTGGAGTTAAACCACCAAATTCAAAATTATCTATAGTGGCTTAATTTTAACCAAAAAAAAAAAAATTGTCATTATTTCAGTTTCTGAGTCTTTGAGATGCCTGTTGATTTCTCACATTTGTTCCATCCTTTCATGGTTTAGGAGTAAATTGCCTCAATCTAGTATTATCACAGTAAATTACTGGTGGTAACATGTTGTTCTTCTGATGCACTTGTCTCTAAATTTTGATTGTGAAAATCATGTTTGAGCACCTACCAATTGTTATATGTGTATTTACTCATGAAGTTCATAATGTGCTGTTACGCACAGTCTTTTTTTCCTAAAGATTTTATTTATTTATTTGACAGACATCACAAGTAGGCAGACAGTGAGCGAGCAAGAGAGAGAGAGAGAGAGAGAAGCAGGCTCCCTGCTTCTCCCAATGCGGGGCTCAATCCCAGGACCCTGAGATCATGACCTGAGCCGAAGGCAGAGGCTTAACCCACTGAGCCACCCAGGCGCCCCCTGCACAGTGTTTCTTATAAAGCATCCACAAGACACAAAACTTTAAATATTATGAAATTAAAAATATGAGCTTTAAGTTCCCATGCCACCCCCAAATCCTCCTGTGTTCCCCGATAAGCCCCATCCGCTCAGCTTATACCGTTCTCTTGTCACTCCTCTGCCGAAAACTCATCAGTAGTTTTCCCGTGTGGAGATCTAAGACTGCAACATGCATTTCAAACCTTCTACAACTTTCTACCTAAATCAGCGTCGACCTGGCCCATCTTAGGTGTCCTCAGATGCCCAAACCCCTCAGGTCCAGTCCTGACCCACCTCCCTCACCTCCCCCAATATGGCCACATCTTCCTCCAGGATTCCGTTCAGCTGCCCCCTCTGCTGGGGAGTGACTTCCTGAATTCCCAAAGATCTCTTGGGATCTCTCCTTTGAATTGGGATGAGCTTTTTGGTCAACACTGGTACTTGAGGAAAAACAGGCAGAAATAGAGAGGCCAAAGTAATGAGATATATCACGCATAACAAGTTGGAAAAGAGGTGATAAAATAATTCCCATTGGGGTAGAAAAATGTTTGTTCTCTTTGAAATTCCAAGAAAATCCACAGAAAAATGGTTGGAGATCATAAGAACATTTAGTAAGGTGACTGTTTGTTAAATGTATATCATCTGTGATTTTCTCATATACCCTTGATAATTATTTAGAAATATAAGATAATCTCGGTCTCAGTGTAACTCCCAAACTGGACTATCCCAGAATAAAACTGACCAGAAGGGTACAAAATCTGTTTTAAAACAACTCTAAAATGTTTACTGAAAGGGAATATTTAAGATGTGGGCTCTGTACCGTATTTCCTGGGGTTGAGACTCACCTCAACCATTTACGTCCTCTGTGACCTCGGATAAGTAATTAGCCTTTATACAGCTGTTGCACAATTTAGAATTTGACTTCCTTTGATCCTTGGTTCCTGGGAAGGAGACTCTGCATCCCTGGGATTTTCTAAGCTTTGTTATTCTTGGTGGTCCCTTTGACCACACCTGAATTTATGCTAATGAGATGGCTCAGGATGGGGCTAGTCCTGCCAGAAAGACCAACCACGTGACAAGCATCAGTCTGACATCCGGAGGATGGGGGGGATGAAGACTTAGTTCAGTCTTATCAGCAGTGATTCAATAAATCATGCCACCTTGGTAGAAGCCCAGGAAAAAGCTCAATGGGGCTTCCTGGTTGGTGGACACGTTGATGTCCCAGGAGGGTGACATGTCTTGATAGCACAGGGAAAGGACAGGAAAGCTCTGCGTTCAGGACCCTCCCAAACCCTGCCCCCTCGTCTCTTTATCTGACTGCTCCTGATCCTTTATAATGAAACCGTAATCACACATGTAATCACCAACACACCGCCTTCCTGAGTTCTGGTTCAGGGTGAAAGCGAACCGGGGCGATTCTGACTGGTGTAACCGGGGTGGGGGAGGTGGCCCCGAGAACAGAAACAGGACAAAGAGGAGGCACCACAATTGGAAGCAGATGAAGAGCTCAACTGTCACTGTGATGTGAGGCCCCAGAGGAAAACCCAGGTGAGCAGCACCCAGGGGAGAGCTGGAGTAGGGCTGGGGACCCATCTGGGCGATATCCCCGGGATGTCCCGGCAGAGTCCCAGAGTTTGGACAATATCTGATCCTGGGAGGAAGAGGAACAGCTACTGACACAACCCACCAGGTCAGTCTGGCTCCGGACCCCACACTCAAGAAATTGTTCTGGGATTAAGTTTCGGGAATAGCATGAGAATCACATGGGACCACGTGATGAAGTACTTTTCCCACAGCCTTATACCTAGGGTGTCCCTTCTGTTACTGAGACCAACGTGAGGAAGAAAGGAACAATCCGCAGAAGGCCCTGTGGGGGAGGGGTGACTTTCCAAGATGTCCTCGATGGGGTCGCTGTGCCTTCTGGTTGTGCCAGAAGGGGTTGGGGGGTGGGAAGGGCGGTGATGTCTGGGGTTTTGTAACTACTACCTCCCCCCACAGAAACTAGCCTTCGGGGTGGTTTTCCAGTTCGTTAGTTAAGAGTTTCTTTTTCTTTTTTTAATTTTCTTTTTAAGATTTTATTTGTTAATTTGACAGAGGGAGAGAGAGAGAGAGAGAACAGCAGGCAGAGCAGCAGAAGGACGGGGAGAGGCAGGCTCCCCACTAAGCAGGAGCCAGATGTGGGTCTCGATCCCAGGACTCTGGGATCATGCCCCAAGCCAAAGGCTGACGCTTAACCAAATGAGCTACCCAGGAGCCCCAAGAGTTTCTTTTTCTTATTCTTGAATGTCAACTCAGGACCAAATAGAGCCCCTCTGATAATCTGGTTTGGTTAGAAGGAGAAAAAAGCCTGGATTGATGGGGCGCCCTGACACAGCATCACCAGGGCCACTGAGGGGTAACCCCTCCGGCCTGGCCAGCGGGGGGGGGGGGGTCCTCCCTCACCTCCCTGCCCCCACGCCTCCTAGAAATATTATCACCTGCTTACCATGTGTCTGACGCTGCATTATGCTGGGTCTACAAAGATGGCAGGACATAGTCCTTCCTCCTGTGGGAGCTGATAGGTTCGTGACCAGAGCTGATAAACCAGTTCATGTAAAATGTCTGTGCTCCAGACCAGTGTTCACTAAGTGCTCTGAGCCCACGGAGTAGGGACTTCTAGGCCGTCCTGACGCAGGGGACATGGTGACATCTGAGGTGGATCTTGAAGTTGGAGTTGGTGTTATCCAGCGAAGGGAGAGGTCAGTGGGAAGGAGGAATCCTATGTGTAGAAGCACAATGAGTGCTTCTAGTGTAAATGAGTGTAAATGTGTAAATGAGTCTGGTGGGCTCAGGCTAGGAAGCGACTGGGTATGGCCAGCTTGTAGTGTGGTGTGGTGTGGGTGTGGGTGTGTACGGGGTGGGTGGTGCAAGATAAAGCTGGAAAGGCACTTTGATGTGAGCAGGATTTTACAGGCCTCAGAAACTTCTAGGGGTTTTGATTTTGAACAAATTTGTTTAACATTTATATGCAGCAACCTGACTCAGGGCATGGGTCAGATATAGAACCTGCCGTTTGGGCTGAAGGAGAAGAGAGGAATCATTTGGCAAAGATGTGTAAGACTCAAAAATAAGGTTAATGAATTCTCCAACAGTGGTGCAAACAGGCAAGATATTGTATTGTGTGGTACTCTGACGCATATGGGAAGCCCAGCGTGGTGGTAGGCCTTAAAAGGGAAAGATTGAGGAAACCTTCTCTTGTGTATCGCTCTGCTGTGTTCATCTTACCTATAATGAGATAGGTAACAGGCCCTCAGAGTACCCTGGGCACATGCCTGAGCTGACTGGATACTGGGAAGACCAGGGTGTGGATTTTGATACAGAGACCACATGCACAGATTCATCTCCGGGTTCAAACTTCCTCAGGATCAATTGCCTGTTGCAGTGGGAATGGAGCTCAGGATACAAACCCAGGTGTGCAAAGCCGATCAGATTTCTTAATTTCCTTTAAATCAAATTGGATCTGACTCAAAATCTCCAATCAACTTGCATGCAGGAAATTAAACCTCACTCGCTTCCTCTCTCCAAGAACATGCAAACATCCAAAGGTTGGATGGTGCTCAACACTGGGGAGGCCCTTCTGGTCGACGGTTGTTGGCTGAGTGGCCAGAGTCTTTGTGAGTTTGTCCTTTCCTGACCTTTTCCTTGCTGACACCATACTGCATACAGAACATAGGACAAACTTCCTGACTTCTGACTCCACTGCTTGAGGTCCAACTGCTTTAGGTAAGAGAAGCGTCCAATCCAGAGGAGGAGATCAAAGAAGGCTTCCTGGAGGAAAGCCTCTTTCTGCCAAAGCATTCTGCTTCATTTGTTGTTTTCCTTCTTCTCAGGAACCTTCTGGTTGGATAATCTTTCACTTTTGTTCTCCTTATCCTGCCACACCTGGTCTGGTCCCTCTAGAATGGCCTTGCTTGTCATCTTGTTGCCTTTCCTGCAGAGACACAATAACCACCTAAGCAACATCAAACAATACAATTTCCAATAGTAAGACATGGTATGAAGGGGTTAGGAAGGAGGGTAGGTATCTGTTCTTTTAGGCTCTCTGTGTATGACCTTCTTGTTTGTCTCAGGTATCCATCTGCTTAGAAGTAGATCAGGGTTCTTTTTTTTTTTTTAATGATTTTATTTATTTAAGAGAGAGTGTCGGCGGCAGGGGGTGGAGAGGGAGACAGAGCGAAACGCTCAAGCAGACTCCATGCTGAGCAGAGAGCCCGATTTGGGGCTTGATCTAAGGACCCTGAGATCAGGACCTGAGCCAAGACCAAGAATTGGACTCTTCGCTAACTGAGCCACCCAGAGACCCCAGATCACAATTCTTATACACGAAACACAAGGGAGAAGAAGAGAGTGAGGGAGGAAGAGAAAAGCAGACTCTACCTTTCATCTTCTCCCTCCCTCCTGAGGTTGAGACATTTAAGACTCTGAGTCTTTGCTTCCACCCTGTGGTCCAGCAAGCCACTCTCTGCAGCCCCCACCCCCATTCATTCGGATGCCCTGCAGAGCAGAGCTGGGAGGCAGGCAGGGACTGAGCCATCCGAGGGCACAGGTGTTCAGGTTTCCATATAGACATGAAGTATTCCCCAGAGGAAAAATTTAGATTACTGTACTGAGTTCCACTAAATCTAGGCAGACTCACCTCCCTTCTTAACCTCTGGCTGGGGCTGATGAAGAACACTGAATCCAGTAAGACACAAAATAAATAAGCTTCATTTTCTCTCACATGTGAGTATATTGTGAGTAGATTTCCATCCTGGTACGCCATACAAAGGAGGGTTACGGGATAGAGGGAAGGGATTTTAGAAGCTGTAGCACAAAGAGACAAGAAAGTTGGGGTATGTTAGGAGAATAGTGAGCGGTCCACTTTGGCTGGAATGTTGGATATACGTGGGGCAGTAATGGAACGTGGATCTAGAATGTTGGGGGTCATTTGCACAGTGGAGTGAGGATTTGTAAGTGTATCAGAAAGACATTAGCATTCATTATCCAGAGATTTAGAAGAGAGGGTGTAATCGTGGGACAACCACGCACCTATGAGGTTGAGTATGTGGACATTTTTGACATCCAGAAATAGTGTTCTCATATGGTTCTACCTAACATTTAAGGCAACTATCGTGAGTTCCTGTGACATGAAGGCCAGTCTTCATTTGTTGGCTCAGAATCCACCAGCAGGAACCTCCTAATGGACCAGTCTTCATTAAATTGATTCTTTGATCATTTGTCCCACCATTTGCTAGTCTCCTTAGCTGCCTTTTTACAGACATACATTTCTTCATTTATTTTCCTCTACAGAATATGGTTGAAAGTCATTGTCAGATGCCATGATAAAATCTGTTTTCGGTGCGGGTACCCTGTGAATGCAAAGAACAAGGTTCTCTTGGGGAATACTCTTGGGGAACCAGCTCTATTTCTGACTATCCCCCCTTTCTTCCTGTCAGTGTTTCTAAATAGCTCTGAAAATAGTCATTGTCCAGTCTTGCTCAGGGATAGAATCGAGCCAGCCCGAGAATTTCAGGCTATATCTCAGTTTCTAAAAATTCTCCCACTATCTAAAACAGAAATATTTTATCATGTTTAAATATATATAATATATAAATATATAAAATGTATATAAAACTAAGCCTCCAAAGTTTTCAGAGGTCATGGTTTCACAGTATGATCTTTGAGAAGAACTGATGTAATTCTCAGATACTCAATTTCAAGAGGAAAGCTATGTATTATTTATTTTTTAAGTAAGAGACTTTTAAAGATTTTATTTATTTTTAGAGGGGGAGCTGCAGAGGGGGAGAGTCAGAGAGGGAAAGAGAGAGAGAAACAGTCTCCCCAGTGAACACGGGGCTCAACTCAGGGCTTGGTCTCAGGACCCTGAGATCATGACCTGCGCTGAAATCAAGAGTCGGACCTAAACCTACTGAGCCAGCCAGGCGCCCCTTAAGTAAGATATTTTTAAGTAAGGAATTGATCTTGTAGGGGCCAAGGTTAGGCTGACCCAAAACGTACTGCTTTGGCATCACGATTATTTTAACTGAAAGTTACTTAGGAAGCAACCAGTGCAAAGGAGACTCAGACCCTCCTCTGTCCACCTTGAAAACAGGAAATAAATCTCCCATTTGAAAGGCACCCTCTTTGTACTAAGAAGTAAAAAGACATCCTTATCACCAGAGACAGGGACTTTAAAACCGAGAAGGGTGCAGAAATTAACATTGTTACTTTTTTTTTTCCTGATTTACTATCTCAGCTCAAATCCCGCTTAAGAATTCCTTGCTAATTAAAGCTCCCAAATGCCTTTTCTCTTTATCTTGTCAATTCCTCACCAATTTATTATCTCTTTGTCTAAAAAGAATAAAAACTGACTGCTGTGGTCATTTCTTCAGGTCTCAATTTCACTATGGGGCCTCCGTGTGCTCATAATAAAACCGAGGTTTTTTCCCTCCTGTTCATCTGTCTCATGTAAATTTAATTCTTAGTCCAGCTGGAAGACCTCACTTCAGCTGCATCCTAACCAAATACCAGAGCTGCGGTATATTGTGAGTTTGTAATAATTCCAATCTCTAGGCGATGATATTGTGGAAGATTCCAAAATGCACTGAGCATTGCAAAGAGAGTCATTCAGAAGGGCGTCTGGAGGATACTGAGGAAGCGGGGCTTATACACCTGTTCTGTCTCAATTCTCAGAATAAGTGAACTTTTGACTTTAATCAATTGCATTTTGTCAGTTTCATCTCCCCCACCCTCCCCGGACTGCGTGGAAAATAATCCCGGCTCAGGTTCTGTCCTCGCTCATTTTTGAGGGGAGGTTTCTGTCTTCACCCTTTGAGTGGGAGATTCTGGTTTCAGGTTCTTGGTGAGTACTCCGTTATGGGAAGTAATTTTTCTGAGGGGACTTCCTCTTCTTCCTTTTTAAGATTTTATTTATTTATCTGACATAGAGACAGCAAGAGCAGAAACACAAGCAGGGGGAGCGGGAGAGGAAGATACAGGCTTCTTGCCGAGCAGGGAGCCCAATGTGGGGCTCGATCCCAGTAACCTGCGACCATGACCTGAGCCGAAGGCAGATGCTTAACAACTGAGCCACCCAGGCACCCTTTAAAGGGACTTCTGAGAGCCTCCTGCTGGAATCCATGCAGGATTTAGGTTTGAGGAATATGGCTCCTGTTGTAAAATTTTGGCCCCATCGGACACACATTACCGGAGATGAGTTATAACTCCATTTGCCAAAACGGGGCATTTTTGATACCCCCAAATTAGTTTACTTGTACACATAACTGGAAAAGGTTTATAAGACCAAACAAAATGAGGGGGAAGCTTATTTTAATTGGAGGCCTCTCAAAGAAACCCTGCAAATTTTTGCTTGCCTTTGGGCAGTGAAACCCAAACTTCAGGAAACTGAATCAGCCAAGCTAAGAAATCTAGAAACATTGGCTGAAGCCTTTTAAGTCCCTTCCTCCTTCTGCTCACTGCCCACCCCCCCTTCCTTGCCCTTCCCCACCCCCTCCTGTTCTGTAGCCAGCCTTAGCTAAACAGCCCTTCCCCTCCTGAGACCCTGACAGCCTTCTGATCCTTCAGGACCCCAGGTAAGCTTAAACCTGGGGAGGCAGGAGCTGCCCAAACTTCCTTCACCCCATAGGCAAAACCTGAACTATGGGCCATAGCTAAACCATTTCCCAAAGCTACCAAAGACCCTTGTACATTTGCGGGGGAAGTTAACACTGTGATGCAAACACACGACCCCAGTTTCTCTGGTTTGTATCAACTAATTATAAAGCGAGTTGGTGAAGGCCTAGTGAGAAACTGGAAGCGGGCAGCTCACTGATAGAACCCACTAGAACACTTCCCTGAGCGGAGAGCCCTTAAACTGGGAAAAAGACTGTGAAGCTATTCCTGAGGCTTTCTTCCCCAAATCCTTAATAGGGAAAAGATTCCACAAGGTATTCAAAGTCCTGATGAATCTGTTCTTGGTTACTCTAACTAACTAGAGAGTGTCTTTGCCGAACACTCTGCCACCTAGCGAGCCAGCTCTGTGATGCTGATTATTGTTTTAAAGATTTTATTTATTTATTTGAGAGAGAGCAAGCATGCTAGCGTGGGAAGGAGCAGAGGGGGGAGGATAAGCAGACTCCCCATTGAGCACTAGCTCAGCGGGGCTCAGTCCCAGGACCCCGAGATCATGACCTGAGCTGAAATTAAGAGTCCTGTGCTCAGCCGGCTGAGCTACCCAGGCGCCCCAAGACAGCTGAATTATTTTTCATTCTACCTTTGCTGATGGCCTAGGTGTGGAACTATCATTTCTTGTTAAGCAAACCCATTTAAATTCGGCAGAGTATGCAAACTCCTGATCTTGTTAGTTTAGCTAGTCTTTACTGGCCGCAGTCTTGACAGCCTCATCTGCTGGACGATTCCTCCCTGCTATGGGGTCATCTCCTTTTTAGTGTCCCTTATGGTGCGGCATTTGCTACTTCTTTTGGCAGCCAGATGGCTTTGAGGGGTTTTTGTATCTCTTCCTTGTTTTTGATAGCTTTTCCTGCGATAGTAGGGAGGCCCCTTTCCTTGTAGACGGCCTCCCTGTATATGTACAGTAGCAAAGGCGTATCGAGAATCAGTGTGGACATTGACCTGCTTGCCTTGACTGAGGGCTCGGACTAAGGTGTGCTGACCATCCAGCTGGTAATGCCTTAGCCTCTAGGACTTCAGGGGTCATGGTCACTGCATAACCCACTTTTGGGGCACACGGGCCACGGGGTTCAGCTTCTTTCACAGATAGGCAGCTGGCAGTTGCCAGGGCCCAACAGTCTGGGTGAGTACCCCGAGAGCTTTTTTTTTTTTTTCTTGTACAAAGAGATTGGAGGATTTTTTTCCTCTGTTTGGTAGGCCCAGGGCGGGAGCCCACCCCAGGGCAGACTTTATCTCTCTGAAGGTGGCTTCTGCTTTCCCAGTCTGGGCAGGGGGTTCTCAGTTTGGTCCCCTGAGAGATCACAGAGGGGTCTTGTTTTTGTGGAGAACCCAGGAATCCAGAAGCGGCAGGAGTTCTCGTAGGCTCCTTATCGTCTGGGGCTGTGGCAAGGAGATGATTACTTTCTTCCTCTCCCGCACTAGTTCTCTTTTCCCTTGGGTGCAGAGGAAACCGAGGTATTGGGCCTATTGTTGGCAGATTTGTGCCTTTTGTGTAGTCTTCCTCTGTGTCGCTGGTGAGGAGGCGGCCATCCCCATACTGGAGGGGGGTGCATGGATCTGGGACCACTGGGTTTAGGAGATGACTGACTACCTTGTTGGTGGCCTGCAGGTCTTGGGCTGGTCGATAGCCCCCTCCTGGCTTCTTAACTGGCAGGAGTGGGGGTATTTTAAGCCGACTGGCACTCAATTAGGATACTTGCTTTTTTAAGTTTGGCCAGATGTTTGTGAAGGCCAATCTTAGCTTCTTGTGGGAGCGGCTATTGCCTTTGTGTCTGGGATTGGGCTTCCAAGATTAGTTCAACAATGATGGGGCCTGATTCTGGGCTAGTCCAGGTGGGTTGTCTTTGGCCCACACTGAAGGGAAAGGTGAACTCCAGTGCCATTTGGCTCCACCTGGGTGCAGAATAGCCTCCATTCTTTTTTCCTTGGTGTGGTAATTCCTAGTACCAGAGACCCTGTCTGCTCTTGCCCTGGGTTTAATTGGAGACTGGTATGCCCGGTGGGCTCAAGCTTATCTGAGCCCCAAGCTTAGAGAGTATATCTTGGCCCAGGAGGGGGATGGGGCAACCAGGTAGATAAAGGGAATTCAAGTTGGACCTGGTGGCCCCAAGTTTACACTGACGAGCCTGGCAAAAGGGCTGTTGTATTGCCGTGTCCTGGTAACCCCAAGGATGGCTGCAGTCCTCTTGCTGAAAGGGGCCACTGGGGAGGTGACAACAGAGTGCTTGGCCCCAGTATGAACCATCAAATCACTGGTTGGCCCCCTATTTTTATTCTGATCATGGGCTCATGGGCGCCAAGGAGAAGAGAGCCCACCCCCCCCCAGTCTGAGTCTATTTCTGCAATGCCTGTGAGGCCCCCCTTCTCGGGGTTCTTTCTTGAAGTGGGTGGGGTTTTGAGCCTTACCTTGGTTGGGACATACGTTTGTTCTTATTGTTTTTGTTTTTTTTTTTTAAATGCACCTTTACAGTAGGCACATTGATTCCTGGCCAAGATCAGGGCCAAACCCAGAACCCAGGGTTTCCCCCTTTCGGTGGTTGGGGCCTCTCTGCCTTACAGACCTGCCAACAGGGCCACTCTGAAAACCCTTTTCCAAAATGAACAGGTGGGCTCATGGGTCCAGTGGAGAGGGTTGGTGGTGGAGAAGGGTTGGTAATACATCACGGAAAGGCCGGGTTGGACTCTTCTGTCTTTATTGTGCCTCTCAGGTTCTCGTTTCTCTTGTACACGCATTTGGCACCTGGCCCGGCCTGGGGCACAGCCTGGCTGCTGGTCCCGGAGAAACTGGATCCTCTGGGCCTGGGGCGCTGGGGAGACTGATGGCAGTGGAGTGTCTGGAACTGGAGGGGGCCAGGTGTAGATGGTCTTGGGGGGCGTGTACGGAGGGGGCAGGATCAGCTTAGCCTTGGGATCTCTGGCTAGGATCTGTGGAGGCTGGGGCTTCTGTGGTCTTTTTGGGCTGCTTGGATGAGGCACTGAAGAGCCTGCCTGTTTCTGCCTATTGCAAGCAGATCGCACCCAGGGGGGAGGGTCTGGGCAATTCCTAGCCAGGAGCCGAGGTACAGAAACTGGTCAGGGTGTCCTGGCTCCCCCGTTCCAACTTGTCACACCCGATGAACCGTTGGGACATCCAATGTCCCTTCTGAAGGCCAGTCCACATTAAAGGTGGGCCATTGTAACTCACATAGGGTTCTCAGTTTGCTGGGATGCATCTTAACTCCATAGTCTTTTGAAAACGCCTTCCTGAAATTTCGATCAGTCTAGGACTGTAGGTTTGCTCTGCCCTGACCCCACGGTGATGTTCCCGTGTGTAGGGGTGCAGAGACAGACAAGGGCGGGTGCCCCTTCAGAGGAGATCAATCAGATGCCCGCCTGTCCGCCCTTCCGGAGGAGACGTGGGTGCCTCTTGGCCACAACGAGTCCATATAAACCCCGGACTGGCGACCTGAAAGGCTCACCCAAGAGCCCATGAGGTCACCACGGAAAAAGGTTGGGGCCCACTCGGCGCACTCCTAGTCTCAAGACCGTGGAGCCACAGAATCAGTCCGCCTGACAAGCCAGGTCAAGCTGCACGTTCACTCGCGCATTCGCACCGAGGTTACTACAGTTCCTCTCCCCGCCCCCAGGCCGTGCCTGTGGAATTCCTTTCAGAAATTCCCTTCTGACCCCGCTTTTGGGGGGTTCCTGACCTGAGGGACTTCTCTCCCTGGGAAGTCCTACCTGTGAGACCTCTAAGAAGTCTCCGGGAGGTGTTCAAGCTCCTGCTTCCACCCTGATGGGGGGCCCTGACTGGTCCTGGGACCCCAGGTCTTACTGGAATCCGACGGGGGAACCTGGTCCTCACTAGCCCAGTCTGAGTCCAGCGGGAACAGCTGAGCGGGGTCTGTTCGAGGGGACCGGGTGGGAGACTGCCAAAGATTAGGCAGAACGCGCCTTCTCCTTAGGATCCCTCGTCCCATCACCCCCGCGTTCCATCACCATCCCCCCCATTGTCCTCAAACCCGTGGTAACAATGGACCAGCGCGGTTGGGGTTCCAGGCCAGGGAACCAGATGCTATGGAAGGCGGACCGGATCCGGGCCAAAAAACCCAGGCGGCCCTCGGAGACCTGGGAAGATGGGAGGTTTATTTCACACCAGCGGGCCCAGAAGAGAAGAATCTCTCAGGCTCTGAGCCCCGAGCACAAACAAAGGGGTAGAGTTTGTACATTTGAATCTCCGTGTCTCTGGCCTCTGCGGCTCGTGGAGCAGGGGAAAGCCCGGAATGGCTCCGGGGCTGGGACCGGATTCCCCTGCTGGATTGGTCGGCCGCCTCAAAACACAGATTTCCTTATCAGCAGCACCAGCGGAGTAGTTGAGACTGGCCTCCTGGAAGAGAGGAGAGGCCCTGCTTACCTAGACCAAATCCCTGCTCCGCCTCCCACTGGGATTTCCGCTTTTCCAATATACTAAAGAGGGAAAGAAAAAAAAAAAAAAAAGGCTGGAAGGGCCTTGTCCTGATTGGTCAATACTGGCAGACAAGTCAGGCAGCTCATTGGTGCTTTTTGGAGCCAGGGTCCTGGGTTTTAAGACCAGCTGGTAGTTGTGGTGGTTCTGCGTCTATGGTCTGTGTCTGGCTCAGTAGCTGGAAATAAGCAAACCAAACAAACGAGAAACAAAACAAAACAAAAATTTAAAAAATGGGGCATCTGGGTGGCTCAGTGGGTTAAGCATCTGACTTTTGATTTTGGCTCAGGTCATGATCTCGGGGTTGTGGGCTGTGCTCCCCTGTGGAGCAGTGGGGAGTCTGCGTGGGATTCTCTCTCTGCCTCTTCTGTGCCCCCCCAAACTTGCTCTCTCTCAAATAAATAAATAAATCTTAGAAAATAAAACACTATAAAGAAAGCCACACAAATCATGAAACTTCAACGTCAACAACTACCTCCAAACCAACACAAACCCCTATTTGAAGTGTTACTCCAAAGTGTACCTCTTATTACTGCAAAAGGGCATTTAAAAAAAATTTTTAAAAGACTGTCTAAAACTCAAAGGACTGACCCAAGACAAGGCTAGTCAGTTGCCTCACTCTCTTAATGAAAGGGCCCCTTCCACCAATCCCCAGTAGGGCTACTCCAAAGACCTAGAGGGATCTGCTTTTTCTTCCAGACCAATATTTTGGGGACAGTTGATGTAACCATAGGTGAGAGATAACCAAGGCCCTGATAGACACAAGGGCAACTTTTTCAGTTCAAAACCTAACCAGCCTCTCCCATTCCTTTCCTCAGAGGACTCAAACTGTATAAATGGTTGGGTTTCTTAATACCCTATTATGGTTTTCAAGTCTTTCCCTATCCCGTTCCACCTGGGATCCAATCAGCAACATCATCTGTTCCTCCTGGTCCCTTTGGCTCCTATGCTTATAATATGGGGTCAAGATTTTCTTGAAGCCCATCAGGATATTCTTCTTTTCTCAAAAGTAGTAAATATTTTTGAGTAGCAAACCCCCACGTCCCAAACTTGATGAAAATATTGACACCCTAAGATCTATCCCTGTGTGTTTTTTTTGTTTGTTTGTTTTGTTTTTGTTTTTCTGTAAAACTCTAACACTGAACCCCTCTTGACTTCTATTCCCAAGACTCTTTGGTCAAAGAAATGCCACTGATATTGGGTGTATTTTTTTCTGCACCACCCATTAAAATCCAGATTGATAAAAGAAAGCCTCTCCCCAGTAACAAGCAATACCCTTTAAATGCTGAAGAAATCCAAGGAATCAAATATATCGTGGAAGATTATTCATAAAGAATTAAGTGCCCCATGTAACACTCCCATCCTTCCCATCCATGAGCCACATGGAAGGGGGACTATGATTTCTACAGGATCTTAGGGCAATTAATAATACCATATTTTCTAAAAAAGACAAAGTATCACAAAATTAATCACTGAGCATAGGATTATCCATTTTGGGCTCTTATTATAAAGAAACTAAAAATATCTGGATCTTTTAGTATACCTAGTAAATAACATTCTGTGCCACATTGAGAAAGCATGTATTTATCTGTCCATTTACAAGACCACAATTGCTTACTTCTTAGTTTTTTTCTGGGAATTAAGGATTGAAAGGTAAGGAATTCTAATAAATATCTGTAAAAACAAAATGACTAAAACTAATAAGGATGAAAAGAAATGATTATGACAAGCGTACAAGGAAACAGGATGTGTATTTTTGGTAAAAGAAGATTTGAGGATTGGAAATGCATTTTGCTACAGGAAAATGAAAGTGATTTTGCTGTAATGCCCTATTTTGGAAATGCAAAGAAGAAGGGACAAACTAAAATGGACATAAGAAGTTGTAGAAAGTATAGGGAAAGACATTTTATGTTGCATGGTCAAAGCTGGCTAAAATTGAATCGATTTATTTATAGCTTTCAAAAAATGAAACTCATAGGGTACTGATGCCTCATTAGCATTTGGTTTTCTCTCTGTTAAAACAGCAAAATGTTCTGAGATTTCTGGTCTGTTCTTAACAAGAAATTTCTTTTTCACTTATGTAATCTGCCTGGGAAACAAACACCCCATGTTTTGTCTTTTCTGTTTTTGTCTTTATCACATCTTTAATTACTTCCAAAAACTGAGACGTCTCTATTCAAAAAGAGCTAAGACTTCTGAAGCTACATGATCTTCCATATTTGTTCTTTAAATCTTTTTGTCACCTTGGTTAAGTAAATAATTAAGTATTGTTTCAAAATATTCTGCGATCTTATTTAGTCAAGTGCCCAAGCATTTTGATATTTTTTGTAAACTTCTCAAAATCAAATTCTAAATGAAGTCTTTTTTTTTTTTAAGATTTTATTTATTTATTTGACAGAGATTACAAGTAGGCGGAGAGGCAGGCAGAGAGAGAGGAGGAAGCAGGCTCCCCGCAAAGCAGAGAGCCCGATGTGGGGCTCCATCCCAGGACCCTGAGATCATGACCTGAGCTGAAGGCAGAGGCCTTAAACCACTGAATCAGCCAGGCGCCCCTAAATGAAGTCTTTTTGATCTGGAAGAAACGTGGATTATTTTTCCAGAGGGTCCCTGGAACATTCCAAACTATTTAGGCTTATTTAATATGTTAAATTACGTAGGGAACACTGTCAAATAAGTAATACTAAATCTTCTTGGACTTAGTATTTATATACTTTCTGTATTTACATAGGTGTATGTTAATATAAGTGTTCCAAAATTTATATGGATGAAAGGAGATGTACTTCAATTTTCCAAAAGCCTAATCAGATCCATAGGGGGGACTCCTACTTTGGTAGAACAGTCTTTCCATCATACACTTCTGGGAAATGAAGACGTCGAACATCACAGCCTTCAACCCAAAGACTTGGTTTATTGGAAAAGACACCTCTTCAAGGAATCATAACGGGTATTGCTAACCAATCCTTGTGCCATTAAACTAGAAGGCATCCATTCATGGATTCATGTTTCTCATTTTAAAAAGGCCCCAGGGTCACCTGGCTGGCTCCATGGGAAGAGCGTGCCACTCTTGATCTCAGGGTCATGAGTTCAAGCCCGAAGGTGGGTGTAGAGATTACTAAAATATTAAAATAAACAATATAAAAGGCTCCAATGTCCAACAGGACTACTAAGCCAACTTAGACCTTAAACTGACAAAATCCTACAAAAAGAAGCAACCATCTGTGTAGAAGGCTTCCCTGAGTCAGGACCAGGCCAGTACAATAACTCTTTCATAACATCAAACACCCAATGGAAACTGCTAGACTCACTGAGATTTTAGCACTATTGTTTCTTTGTTTAGAAATTCCTATGATTTTTCTGTTTTATACTCAGTAGGACTTCTTCACCGGTGGTAACTGAGTCTCAGTGGTTTCTGTATACCTAGTGGTGTCCCTTCCCTGCCTTGACATACATCCAACATTATGAAGCTTTAAAATCCTATTGGTTTTTCTCCCTGCTCTTTTCTCCTCCTGAACCCAGAAGGGTAATGTTGTTGTTCAAATGTCCCAATCCTTAGCTTCATCTGGTCACCTGTCTGATCGATGGATTTGCCATTTCCCACTGGAAGTTTTGCAAAAAAAAAAAAATAACCTGATACTTGTGCCTATCTCTTATTTTCAAAATACTTATTTTTAAAAACTTTACCATAACTTTTGATAAGAGGTCTTTGGCTATACCCTACCAAGCTTTTAGCCCCCCAAATCCCATTCATGCTTTTTTTTTGGTACCCTACTCTATCCACCTTTTCCTCCCATAACAAACTCTAGAAGGGAAGTTTCTAGGCTCACTTGTACTTGCAGTGTAAGTACAGGGACACCCCCGTTCCTGAGAAGAACTCACCAGTCTGTAAAACCTTCTTATGCAACCCACTTCCCTTCACTACCCTTCCCCAAGCTTGCCTACTTAGTGAAACTTCTGGGCACCCTCCCCAAACTGACCCCTGGTTTGAGCTGGCTTCCTCCTCATGGCCTGCTAATCTGCTAATCAAACTATACTATCGACATGTCTGGTTTGCTCTGTGCACCTAGAGAATATATTTTTATATGTGGATATGATAATCAGTCTTGGGCTTATGACATAGTCTTAATTGGAGAGGCTGGGCACCTGGGTGGCTCAGTCAGTTAAGTGTCTGCCTTCAGCTCAGGCCATGATCCCAGGGTTGTGGGATCAAGTCCTGCATTGGGCTCCTTGCTCAGCAAGGAGTTTGCTTCTTCTTCTCCCCCTCTCCCCTGTTTGTGCACGTGTTCTCTCTCTCTCATGCTCTCTCTCTCACACAGACTATCTCAAATAAATAGATAGATAGATAGATAGATAAATAAACAAAATCTTTTAAAAAATAATTGAAGAGTCTTTAGTGGCCCATGTTTTGGGAGACACTTAACATCCCCCTTAATTTATTCTCAAAATGACTGTAGCTACTACTCCCAAATTTCACTTGAGAAGAAAAAGGGCCTTAATCAGTAGTAGATGATCACCCTGATAAGGGCCTTTCTGAATATGAAGACGAGAGCTATGGCCACAGGGGAGGCTGCCACCTTCCTGCTGGGTATTCTACAGGACAGCTTAAC
The DNA here is from genome assembly GCF_010015895.1 of Lontra canadensis. Taxonomy (NCBI): domain Eukaryota; kingdom Metazoa; phylum Chordata; class Mammalia; order Carnivora; family Mustelidae; genus Lontra; species Lontra canadensis. The sequence continues at coordinate 7,021,646 of NW_022631030.1, read as the reverse complement.
TGATCCCTTCGAATCGTAGGTTCTTGGCTTGGAGTGGGCACAGCAGGCTTAGAAGTTAGGATGAGAAATCTTACCAGAACTGGTAACGGACTAGCTCACGCGACCACCAGAGCCACCAGAACGCAATAAGGATCTTCAGATTCCCTAGCTTGGGTAGGGCCTGGACAACAGGATTGCTGTAGATTATAGTTTGCTCCGTAGCTAATACGTTTTGCTGTACTTAGGTAAACACTTCACAAGAGGTGTGAGTAGAAACCACCAACTTACCCAAACTAGCCAAATCCTTAAAAGGACATGTGAGTTTTACCTAAGAATGGATTGATTTTAGGTTTTCTTTTTTTTTTTTTTTAAGATTTTATTTATTTGATAGTAAAAGATCACAAGTAGGCAGAGAGGCAGGCAGAGGCGGGGGGGGGGAAGCAGGCTCCCTGGCGAGCAGAGAGCCCGATGCGGGGCTCAATCCAGGACCCTGAGATCATGACCTGAGCCGAAGGCAGAGGCTTAACACACTGAGCCACCCAGGCGCCCCAGATTTTAGGTTTTCTGATATTCTTAGTTGGCTTCCTTCAGAACATAAGAGCTTTCTTACGTTGAGTTTCACAAATTGCACTGTTGAATATTATTTTAATTTGTGCCCTCTGTGTTATTTTCCAACTGCTTATTCTGTGTATTTTCTGTTGCTACTCAAAACGTCCAAGCAATGCTGGCTCAAAGACTAGAGGTCATTCATCAGATCTACACTTTGACTAAAAGAAATGAGAGCCTCACTGACATCTAGACCTTATATCCCCAAACCTCTTTGTTACCCAAATGTGGCCCCTTACATTCTCACCTAGCCTGCTTGTTGAACGTAACAAATGTCAACCAACTACAAAACTGCCCCTTCTGGGGGCCGTGAAGGACCTAGAGCAGGTCGCCAACCATCCCAGTAATGAAATGGATACATGATCATGAAATTGATCCCCCATGCTTTCCTGACAGAAAGATCTTGATCAAAAGGGGGAAATGTGAAAGAAGATTCCAAAGGGAAGCAAACATTGCTACGAAAGTTACTCAAAATGCGGTGGGAAGGATACGAGGAAACAGGTTTTACACTCTTTCCTGCTTCAATTCTCAGCACTTTGGTCAATTGCAGCTTGTCAATCAGTTCTCACACCTCCTGGAATACAGCTTTAGACTGAAATAAGGAGACACCTGTTACTAAATAACCAGCCTTGTATTAGGTAGTCAGTTTAACTGCCAGCACCAATCATAATCTTCCCAATTTATGTAAACTTTGGTTTTGCCTTTATAAGCTTACATTACTCGCTTGCAATTCTAAGCATGCCTTAGGTTGGCTGACTCTGTGTCTCCCAGATTGCAATCCCTAAAACTCCTCAAAACGAACTTCGTTGTTTTACGTCCCTATTGTCTTTTGAGTCAACAATGTCTTTTTTTTTTTTTTTTTTAAGATTTTATTTATTTATTTGACAGAGATCACAGGTAGGCAGAGAGGCAGGCACAGAGAGAGGAAGGGAAGCAGGCTCCCTGCTGAGCAGGACCCTGAGATCAAGACCTGAGCCAAAGGCAGAGGCTTTAACCCACTGAGCCACCCAGGCGCCCCCAACAGTCTCTTTTTAAAAATGAATTGTTACTGTTTAACATGAATCTTGGTGACACATTTTAGTTATTCAGGCAAAAACAGTTATAGGACTGTTGGATTTAAAATGCACTCAGGAGACTGGCTCAGTTGTTACTCTGCCTTTCTGCCATCTGCCTTCTGCTTGGGTCACGATCCCAGTGTCCTGGGATTGAGCCCCGCAGCGGGGTCCCTGCTCACCAGGAAGCCTGCTTCTCCCTCTCCCATTCCCCTGCTTGTGTACCCTCTCTCTCTGTGTCTCTCCGTGTCAAATAATAAATAAAATCTTAAAAACAATAATAAAAAATAAAATGCATGGAAATTGATTCTGAGTCTTGTATGAAACACATTTTTTAATGTCATCAGTACTTGGGCGTGGAGGTAGATTGGTAGGACACACTGAATGTTAAGGTTTGGAGTGATGTTTGCAAAATCGACCTTAATGGAAGTTTAGGAATATGAAGGCTCAATTATACACATTTATGGCTGTGAGTTATGGAACAATAAGAACTAAACCATCAAGATGGGGAAAATCGAGTACCTTGTGTAGGAGTGACTAGATACATAATTGATCTCATGAGTCAGTGGGGCTTAGTGCAGACAGTGCAGGCTAGGGAATCAGAAGTTTCAGGTTTAAGTTCTGACTCTCTTACCAGCTCAGTGTCCTTGCATAAATTATTTAATTTCTGTGTGTCATGAGTCTTCACCAATAAAACAGATTTTTCCCCTGCCTACCTCCCGAGTGGGAGATTACTCGTCCTACACAGAATAATGTATTTTTAAGCATTTTAAAAAAAAAGATTTTACTTATTTATCAGAGAGAGAGAGAGAGAGAGAGAGAGAGAGCATAAGGGGAGGCGAGCAGCAGGCAGAAGCAGACTCCCTGCTGAGCAAGGAGCCTGATAATGGACTTGATTCCAGGATGCTGGGATCATGACCTGAGCAGAAGGCAGATGCTTAACTGACTGAGCCACCCAGCCGTCCCTAATTTTAAGCATCTGTAAACATCAGAACACTATTGAATAAAATGAGGCTTTATTTTTTATATTTTAAGTTACATGTTTGAAAAAGTGTCAGCCAGCACTCTTCTGAGCTTCTTCTTCTTCTTCTTTTTTTTTTTTTTAGGTGCTCAGGAAACTTAAATTCAAAAGGTTGAACATATAGAATTAGAAAATTAGATCTGTTCCAAAAAATCATGCTGTATCACGAAGTCCCATCAGTAGTATTGTGGCAAAGCACGGTGAATCACAACAGCCTTTTTTGTAAATGCATATGGTTTCTCATATGTTTTTCTCTTTTCTTCTATAGTATTGATTCTTAAATTATGGTCCCTGCGGTAACAGCATTACCTGGGAATTTGTTAGAAATGCAAATTCTTGGATCCAGATTAACCATCTTAGACATTTTGGGAGTTTCTTTCTATGTTTTAACAAGCTCCTTAGGTAATTCAGCTCCATGCTACAATTTGAGAATAATTATTTTAGAGAAGTCTGAAATTATAGGATATGGGGCCCTAAACAAGTGTAATCTTTAATGATCTCAAGTAAAAATTAATGTATTGACTACTCAATGCCAACCACTTTCTTTTTGTTTGTTTGTTGTTTTTTTAAATTTTATTTTTTCAGTGTTCCAAGATTCATTGTTTATGTGCCACACCCAGTGCTCCATGCAATCCATGCCCTCCTTAATACCCACCACCAGGCTCACCCAACCCCCTCCTCGCTCCCCTCCAAAACCCTCAGCTTGTTTCTCAGAGTTCACAGTCTCTCATGGTTTGTCTCCCCCCTCCGATTTGCCCCAGCTCACTTCTCCTCTCCATCTCCCAATGTCCTCTATGTTATTCCTTATGCTCCACAAGTAAGTGAAACCATATGATAATTGACTCTCTGCTTGACTTATTTCACTCAGCATAAAATCTCCTCCAGTCCCGTCCATGTTGATACAAAAGTTGGGTATTCATCCTTTCTGATGGAGGCATAATACTCCATAGTGTATATGGACCACATCTTCTTTATCCATTCGTCTGCCAACACTTTCAATTTGACGCTTTCTATTTAGTTTTCTGACATGAGGATTTTTACCCTCCTTTTGTAGATGAAGAAATTGAAGTTCAGAAATGCGAGCAATTCCAAATCCAGGGCTCTGTCCACTATCTTAAGATTTATAAAACACAAAGACTACCTAATTAACATAGGTCATGCCAGTGTGGTTTAAAAAAATATATTTGTTGTTGTTGCTGTTTTCATTTGAAGCAAAATGTATGCACTGTTGTAAGTTTTGGAGTCTGTCACTATTATTGGGATTGGTTGAAGTTTGTTTTTTTGTTTTTGTTTTTTTGCCTTGACTACATCATAAGCTGACTGGCACATTTAATTAACCTCTTCTGTGAAAGGCGCACAGAGTTGACACGGCAATGCACTTGAATAATGGAAAGATGAATGGAAACTTGTATATGAATAAATCTATTTCTAAACTACGCTCCACGCCCAGCATGGAGCCCAACATGGAGCTTGAACTCACGACCCTGAGATCAAGACCCAAGTTGAGATCAAGAGGTGCTTAACTACTGAGCCACCCAGAAGCACTGGGAAGCTCTCTTCTAAACAGTAGTTTCCTGATTGATAATAACAGTTTTCTGTAGGTCGAGGGTACCATTGTCAAACAAGCTTGAGAACACGTGCATTTAACAGTTTTGGTATTTTTTTTAAAGATTTTATTTATTTATTTGAGAGAGATCACAAGTAGGCAGAGAGGTGGGGATGTAGCGGGGCGGGAAGCAGGCTCCCCACTGAGCAGAGAGCCCGACACAGGGCTCGATCCCAGGACCCTGGGATCATGACCCAAGCCGAAGGCAGAGGCTTTAACCCACTGAGCCACCCAGGTGCCCGAACAGGTGGTTTTTAAATAAAGGCAGACAGTTATCCTAGGCTGTGTTGTAAAGCTCTGTCTGATAAGAGGTTATGGTAGGGAGTAGTGTTTCTCAGATATAAGGTCACTTTAAGGTCTAAGACTTTCTGTGGTTCTCTAACCTGTAAGATAGATACCCCCAGAAATAAGTCTGCCTTTCCAATTCCACCTTTTGTTTGTTCTGAGAGACACTGCTGAACGATTTTATGACACAGTTACCGCCATCAAGGCCGGGGAAGTGCTGGGCTGAGACCGTTCCATTCATCCTACGAAGGAATTCTCAACGCTCCAGTTCTACAGGTATGTAAATGACAGCACAGATATGTTAATTAACTGGCTTGAGATTACACTGGTGGTCTCAGGCAGGGTTGGGCTTCAACTCCAGGGAGCCTGGACCTTTTGCATCTGTGCCCATAATCACTATTCTGTGTTCCTGTTCAGATGTGTGTGACCCCAAAGCCTGGGGTGTGTGATAACTTATAAGAAAAGCAAATAACAAAAAAAGTCTTTCTTTCTTCCTTTCTTTCTTTCTTTCTTTCTTTCTTTCTTTCTTTCTTTCTTTCTTTCTTTTTCCTTCCTTCCTTCCTACCTTCCTTCCTTCCTTTAAACAAAAAGGTCTTAAGAGATTTAAAACCATTTGATTTTTATTTAGTGTGTAAACCGTATTTTAAAAGTGGCATGTAATTTTTGAATAGTTAACGCACTCATATGGTTTAAGAATCAAAACCTAGAAAGGAGGTGTTTGGGGGCTCCTGGGTTTGGGGGCTCAGCCGGTTAAGCACCTGCCTTAGGCTCATGTTATGATCCCAGGGACCTGGGACAGAGCACTATGTCAGGCTCCCTGCTCAGCAGAGAGCCTGCTTCTCCCTCTCCCTCTGCCTGTTGCTCTGTCTACTTGTGCTCTCGATCTCTCCGTCAAATAAATAAATACATACAATCTTTAAAAAGAAAAGAAAGGAGGTGTTCGGTGCAAAGTCTTTTCCCACCTCTGTCCCTCAGTCTTCCAGGTCTTTTTTCTGGAAGCAAACACTCTTATGAGTCTCTTGTGTATCATTTCTCAAAACATTTTAGTACGTGCTTATATGTGAATGTTTATATACGTGTCCTCCTCCTACCTTTTTAGACAAACAGTGGAAGATGACAAACATGTTTTGCACTGTGTGTGTTTAATTAACAAAATATCTTGAATACATTTCCCCAACAACATCCAAAAGATGTCCTCACTCTCTGATGGATGGTTAATATTCTATTGGATGCCTGGGTGGCTCAGTGGGTTAAAGCCTCTGCCTTCGGCTCTGGTCATGATCTCAGTCAGTGTCCTGGGATTGAGCCCTGAGATTACTGGGCTCTCTGCTTGGCAGGGAGCCTGCTTCCTCCTCTCTCTCTACCTGCCTCTCTGCCTACCTGTGATCTTTCTCTGTTTAAGGACCTATTTAGCAAGAGGCTTTCATTAAAGTTAAACTGTCCCTGCTCCCCTTCCCCCAGGGGATTTACTTAAAAGCAAGTGCCGGAAACCAGCTCCAGGTAACAAAGCCCAGATACAAGGGTGGGTCAGGCCCAGTGGAGACATCTGATCAAAAGGGGGTTGCATACTGTTTCCCTAGCTACCGAGGAGTATGGGCCCTGCCCTTTGGGAGCATTTGGCGCCAATTCTAACCAAGGTGTGATAGGCTGGTTCAAATGTCTGCTAGGGTAAATTGTAATTCAGTTGCTCACCTAGCATGACTGTGCAGTTTTCTCTGTGTGTTACAGTTTCATTGGCCACCTGTGCGTGGCCAGGCCCAACTGCATGGCCTTTGCCCTTAAAAGCTAGTCTGTGAAACAGAGAAGGGTCGCCCTCTCTTGTAAGAGGTGCGGCCCTGAATGTTCGGTTAGATTCTTGATGCTTGGCGCGGAATAAAGCTTTGCTTGACCTTCGCTTTGTATCAGTCTCGCTCCTTTAATCACGGACCCATTATTGGGGCATAACACTCTTGTGTGTCAAGTAAATAAATAGATCTTTAAAAAGATATTCTGTTGGATGCGTATATCATAATGTAACCCCTTCTCTCGCTGGACTGGTCGTTTGCTGTATTTCGCAATTTCAAAACTACTGTCATATGTGTTTGTATTTTGCATGATCAGAAGTGAGTATGTAGGATAAATTATGTTCTTCAGGAGTGTTTTTCAGTTTTGTTCATCAGTTATACACAGTTCTGGCTTCTTGGGTATTGGGATTATGCTCCCAAGTATTTTAGCTTTCTGTTGCTACTCCTTCAGTGTAACTTCTAATGTCTGTATTTCTGGGTGCTATTCTGACCTGCTTTTATTCACAACACTTCTTCTTCCTTTTTTTTTTTTTTTTTTTAAGATTTTTATATATATATTTAAGAGAGAGAGAGCACAAGCCCGAGGGGTGGGGTGCAGGGGGACAGGGACAAGCAGACTCCCTGCATAGCAGGGAGCCTGATGGGGGGCTTCATCCCAGGACTCTAGGATCTTGACCCCAGCCAAAGGCAGACGCTTAACTGACTCACCCAGGCACCTCTGCTCACCACACTTCTAACACCAAACACGTGGGTTTTCCTCCTACCAACAGCCAGTTCTCTAATTCTCCAGACACAGCTGAGTGAATGACTCAGATCAGTCCTGATACTAACTGCCCAGAGTTAATGCGGACCCCAACCGTCTTCGCTTCAGATGGCAATTGCAAGTCCCAGCCCTCTCGTACTTCTGGCTGACTGGCTATAAGTGGAGGTTTCCCTGTGACTTTCTCCTCAGGTTCCACAGTTTGCCGGAACAGCTCACAGAACTCAGTGAAGAGAACTCACTTTCCATTACTGGCTTACGATAAAGGATATTACAAAGGATAGGCACATAGGGCAAGACCAAGATGGAGAGGTACATAGGACAAGGTTGGGGTGGGAAGTGTGGAACTTTCATACCCTCTGAGGGAGCATCTCCTTCCTAGCACTTTGATGCATTCCCCAGTATGGAAGCTCTTTTTTCTTTTTTTTTTTTTAAAAGATTTTATTTATTTATTAGAGAGAGAGAGAGAGCGAGCACAGGCAGACAGAGGGCGAAGCAGGCTCCCTGCCGAGCAAGGAGCCCGACATGGGACCCGATTCCAGGTCGCTGGGATCATGACCCGAGCCAAAGGCAGCCGCCCAACCAACTGAGCCACCCAGGCGTCCCAGTCTGGAAGCTCTTTAAGCCTCATTGTTTAGGGATGTCTATGGAGGTTCTATTATATAGACACGATTGATGAAATCATTGGCCACTGGAGATTAACTCAAGCGCCCCCCCCCCCCCGCCCCCCCGCTCCCAGGTTTGGGTCTGAAAGTTCCAACCCTCTGATCACTTGGTTGGTTCCTCTGGCAATCAGCCCCCACCCTCTAGCTATCTAGGGGCCCAGCAAGAGTCCTTTGCACAAGTTCAGGGTTGAGATAGGGTTGAGAGGGGCTTATTCTGAATAACAAAAGATGCTCCTCTCACCCATATCACTTAGGAAACTCTAAAAGTTTTAGCCGCTCTTGTGTCAAGAACCCAGGCAAAATGTCCATTTCTCATTATAGTAATACAGCTATTGATTTCTCTACTCCAGTGATGTACCCATCTGTCTTTCTGAATTTTCTTTTTGTTTATTACAGTTTTTCAGTGGATTCTTTGGGGTTTTTCAGATTTATAGGATATAATTTGCAAAAAAATGATTTATCGCTTCCTATCCAGTATTTATACATATTACCTTTTTTTTTCTTCCCCTAAGTAAGTGCTTGCCAGAAACTCTAAAACAGAAGTCAACAAATGGTAGCCCATTGGCCAAATCCAGCCTGCCCTCTGTTTTTGTAGGTAAAGTTCTAGAGAATCACACCCATACTCATTTATTTACGTAATACCGGTGGTCTTTTTAGTAGAGCTGAGTAGTTCTGACAGAGACAATCTGGCCTGAAAAGCTTTAAATATCTACTATCTAGCCTTTTGTAGAAAAGATTTCCCCATCTCTAGGCTAGAACAATGTCAAATATTAAATCATAACTAATAGGGAGCATTCTTGTTTTGTTTCTGACTTTGATGGAATGCTTCTGGTGTCTCCCATTTAAGTGTGATACCATAATGGTTTTTATTTTTATATATTTATTTATTTAAAAGATTTTTATTTATTTATTTAAGAGAGAGAGCATGGCAGGGGGAGGGGCAAAGGGAGAGGGAGAAGCAGGCTCCCTGCCAAGCAAGGAGCCTGATGCAGGACTTGATCCCTGGAGGCTGGGATCATGACCTGAGCTGAAGGCAGATACCTAACCGACTGAGGTTAGGACACCCAGGGGTCCCAGAGTAGACCTCAGTTTTAAGAGGCCTGAAGCAGACCCTATTTGGGAGGCACTCTAAAAAAAAGAACAGAAAATTAGGAACATACGTTTTGGGCCCAGGCTTTGGAAGGAGTCCTTCCAGAAGACTTAGTTGGTTAGCTTGTCAGAGGCCTAGCAATTAGACATTAGCATGAGCTGGGTTCAGAGGCAGGTCAGACAGCAGGTCACTCAGTGTCATGGGTGTGTGGAGAACCCAGGGGACCAAGCCAGAGCAGAGCCAGAAACCCAGAACAGTCTGGGGGCAAGGACATGAGAAGCTGCCTCCAAGTCTGGAGTCCAGATGCTTCCACTGCAAGCCTCCCTCTTCCTCTACCGCTGTAAGGGCTGACACTTTGTTTTAGGTAAATGTGGGGGTGGGAATGGGGAATAATTTCACTGGGCCAGACTCCTCAGTGGGAGAGGGAGAAGGAGAAGGTTTCTTGGGACTGTCTGATTGAAGCCATGTAGGGTCTTCATTGAATACCTCTCTGTGTTTCCTGGGCTTGCTACAGAGTTACTGAGGACTGACTGTTGGCTCTTCCTGGTTACTTTCCTATCCTGGGCTTCCCTCATACCTGTCACTCCACATGCACAGTCAGAGCTCGCCGACTTGATTGGAACCTGTCCTATGAAGCAAAGGATTTTGAGTAAGGAGCCCTGCAATGCCTACCCCTGCAATATTCCACACAATTACAAGCTGATCAGGAGCAGGTGAGAGGACACGTTCTAAAATACTATGTGAAGAGCCCCTATTCTTAGGGCTTTGGGTTTCCCAGTCATTGAAATCAGAGATGTGATGGTTTAGCAATGTTCTGACAGTGACGTCAAACTTAGAGACTTTGGGCACCACCAGTTGGCCACAGGACAGGAGCGTCGGGCGTTTACCATTACCTAGGCCAGAAAACACGCCACGAATGGACTCCAACCCAGATGCGTGGAGGTGCAAGCGATCCTCCCACGACGTGGACAAAGCTTGTGCCTCGGATTTTAGCAGATAGTTCCAGGGACGCTCCCAAGTTCTCATTTTCGTTCAGGAAAGCCAAAGGCAGTTTCCCGGAGATGACAGAGAACCAGTAAAGGATGAGGGTGTGGAGGGGCTGTGCCGTGGCCGTGGCCGGGCTGGCCGTCCAGCTGGCCAACCACATGTCAGGTGATTGTCCAGGAACTTCTCATTCTCATTCCCCTGGGTTGGTTTTAGGAATGGATGCGTCTGGCTTTGACCCGTTTTTACACACTGTTGGTGTCATAATGATCCCAAGTAGAACCCCAAGTAGAATCTTCCAGGTACTTTGAAGTTACCAAAAGCTCAGACATACATCGGCCCACGTGACTATTGCTGCACTCGGTAAGGTAGTTGGAACAGGCCCCTTATATTCAAGGAATATACTCCGGCTAAGTGTTGGCCTGAGAAAGAAGCAACCATATGTCAGGCCCCGCACCAGGACCTTAGGGTACCCTGTGCTCTTTAATCCTTCTCGATAACTCCATGAGAGGGGAATTTGATCAGACCTTGACAGTTGAGAAACTAAAATTGCAGAGAGATTAGGAAGCCAAATAAAGTCACACAGCTGTCTCAAGCAAGTGGCAGATCAGTGGTTGGAATGGAGGTCAGTCTTCTGTCTCACAGTCCTGTGTTATTACCACCTTCCTCTTAAAAAAAAAAAAAAAAAAAAAAAGGAACCCTGTCTTACCTCCAATTGTTTCCAAATGGAAGCATATGTTTGGGTTGGTTGTTGAGTCTGAAATAAATAGCTTCTTTTAGACTGTTGAGACAGCCAAATGCTTTCAATATGCTCCCAAGGCCAGTGATTGGGTCTGAATAGAAGCCAGATGTCCTGGATTCCAGAACTATTTCCTTGTTGTACACTTCCCCTAACCCAAACCGCCATTAAATGGAGGAAGGGAAGGTGAGCCCAGACTGACTGATTTTTGCTTTTCACATATTTATTTCTCTTTAGAAGGAGGAGGGGAAGGAGCAGCCGAGGTTACCGTTGGGCCAGAGCAGGCTGTGGGCTTGGGGTGGGAGGTGGCCTGGAAGAAAAATGGCCAGGAAGACTGTGCGATCGCTTATTCCAGGCCCGTCAAACCCCTCTGTCGCCTGACCTTTCTGTACTCCTTCACAGTTGACAGCCCAGACTGGGCTTCCCGCTAGGAGGAAGTCCCCTGCAGTTAGTCTGGTGATTGCTAAAACAGAACCATCATAACACTTGTCAGCTCGGCTTCCTCTGCGCACTTTGGAAGACTTTTTTTTTTTCCCCCCAGTTTCTTGTTTTATTACTGTTTGTCAGACCGGGGAGCCTTTGAAGTTCTTTACAGATCTGACTTTTATCAGAGCATGGAGGAGTTGGGGGGTGGCGAGTGGGGTGGAGGCAGCCATCAAAATATTCTATTCTGCACCCAGCAAGCTCACCCCCCTCTGTCTTTGTCTGAAAAGGTTTTTGACATGGTGTTTCTATACGTGGCCTGCCTTCCAGATGAGAGAGTGACATCTATTGTCGTAATATAGGGAGGAAATTATGATTACTTAATGATAGGATGTCACCGCTTGTCACTTCTTTATTTTCCTTTTAAATACTTGCTGTCACAGCAACACACAATTGGCCTTCCATCCTGGGGCTGGGTGGGACCTCATGTGGTACAAGGTGGTGCAAGGATGAGTTATTGGTAAAGTGGGAGAATCGGAGTGAACGGGGACCTATTTCTGCGTGCCCGGCCTGGCTCCCTGCCCTTCCTCTGTGGATGGGAAGCAGAGGCTTGCCTCTGGTCCACTGTCCTGAAAATAGCGTGGGCAGCTTCAACATGCCCAGGGCACCCTTAGTCTCCCAGATCTGCACGATCTTTCCTTGTCTGCTTTACACATAGAATCCAGAGGCCATTGTTCATGGAAACAGTGAGCAAAGGGTGGGTGGGCTGATCTCTACTGGCTTCCCTGAGCTTGTGCATTCTCTGATGACAAGCATCATTTCAGTCCTGTTTTGTCACCTGGTGTTGATGCCCGTTTGTTCAAACCACAAAGTGCAAAACCCTCCTTTTATCCTGCACTATCTCCCCTAGTCTGGCCCAGATCCACCTGAACCCCACTTCCCAACCACCTCCCAACCTTTGCCCCAGCCATGTATCTTGCTCTGTTCCCTGAAAAATTAATTTTCGTCCTGGAACGTTGCAAGCATAGGAAAAAGCCAGAAGACCCAGAGACACTTGTGTGTCCATCAGCTAGGGGTAAATGTAAAAAACATGATGTTGAGTGTAGAAAGGAAGTTGAAAAACACATAACAGTGGAATATTATTTATGAAAGCTTTTAAAGCCCCCAAAGCCTGTTCTGTCTCCACCTGGCAAGTGTCCACTCGTCTTTATGACCCTGTTGACGTACCGCCCCCCCCTCGAGTCCCGGGCTCGCTTGCACTGTAGAATTGCTGTTCCTCCTCTGTGACTTCCAGCTACTCATTCATCCACATCCCCAGCGGACATTCATCCTGCCTGAATGATGGTTTCCTGTTTCACATTGGTCTCCTGCACAAAGCCATGAGCTCCTGAAGACAGCGACTCGGTTGCATTCTTCTTGTTTGTACGAATGGGACCTACGCTCAGAAGTTCAGTGAGACTAAAAGACCATTACGAGACACAGGACCATGATCTAACTGTGGGCACTATCGAGAACCATCTAAAGTGGGGTCCCTAATGTTAATAGCAACAGCTGTCTTTTATGGTGGACAAAATGCTTTCTGCTTCATGAGTTCAGCTTCGTTATAATTCTTCCGGGTACATAGTGCATTTCCCATTGAAGAAAGATGAAACCATGCCTCAGAGAGGTTGACTTGTTTGTCGTCACACAGCTTGTAGGTGACGGGGCTGGCTCTTCTCTGTGACATCTTGGAATTGGAGTAACTCCACACATCAGTCCCTCCTTTTCTTCCTCCTCTGGTGCTCTCTCTTTCCCTTCAGTCATTTGTTTGTGTGACAGTTATTAATGGTGCTTCCTCTCTGTGTGCTGTGTTGGTCTCTGGGAATAAACTAATCAGCAAAACTAGACCTGGTTGTGGCAGCCCCAAGGGTACAGTCATTTGGAGAACTTGAGATCCTCCCAAACAAGATCCAGCATTCAGGCCTGTAAGTGTCCAGTAACTCCTTGCAAGACTGTGTTATGCTGGAATGGGGATAGGAAGATAAAATGCTTCCTGGTGCTTTGACAGAGTTCTGAGCACTTTGAGATTTTTCTGAAGCTAATTGGGAAGGGGGGGGGATTTAATTCACTTTGTTTAGCTCTGAAGAGCTCTCCCCTCTGTAGTGAATTGCTTAATGGTGGAGGCTTTGATGCTGGCAGGTACTTTTAGTGGAATATGACTTCTGTTGCCCTCTCTTACAACCTGCACTGTTGTGTGGGCTGAAACCAATTAGACCTAAATTAATTAGCAAGAAAATGATGGGCCCACTTGCTGAGCCATTCACAATACCATGTGAAGAAAGAGGAACAGTGTTTGAAGGTTGCTGTGTGTTTCTGCTCCATCCTAATGATTGAAGTATTTCCAAATAGGGAAGTAAATTTGAGCCATTTCTTGATTAAGTGGTCCACTTCTTTTAACCCATGAAAGTCCTTTATTCAAAGTCAAATTAGGAAACTAAAGAATTCCTATGGGTCCTAGGACCTTTGATGAGCTTTGGGATGAATTTAGAAGATATGTGGAGTCATTATATAATTAGACTTCCCAAGACCCAAAGCAGATGAGGAAATTGATGGCAGAAAATTATATGAGGATCAATATCCCAAAGCGTTGTGTGTTACAGGTAAGAAGGCTTTCTTCTGAAGGACCAGCTCGGTTCTCCCTGCTCTCCATTTCTTTACAGTCTCCTTTGCTGAAACCTCTTCCACTGCTTATTCTAAAATGAGAGTAGCCCCAGGGCTTTGATTTCGGCGAATGGTCCCATGCAACCATAAGCCCTTCTCCCTGATGGTAACTACCACCTCTGCACTATTTCAAGGGCCAACTGCTATCCAGATGCCCTCCTCAACTCCAGCTGCCCATATTGCCTCTACTGGATCTCCCACTAGTACCTTAAACACGTGGCTCTAGAATCTAACCTCTTCTTATTTCTACAGACCAGCCAAGTGGTCACCCAAGTCAGAAACCTAGGAGTCATCCCTGATCCTTTCTTCTCTCTTATTTCCCCCATCCAGGATACTGGAGAGCTCTGTTCATTTTACATCTTTTTTTGAAAAAAATTATTTATGTGAGAGAAAGAGAGAGAGAGAGAGAGAGAATGAGTGGGGGAGGGGCAAAGGGAGAGGGAGAACAAGAGAATCCCAAGCAGACTCCAAGCTGAGTGTGGAGCCCAATGTGGGGCTCGATCCTATGACTCCAAGATCATGACCTGAGCTAAAACCGAGAGTTGGATGCTCAACCAACGAGGCACTCAGGTGCCCCTGTTTATTTTACAACTTAAGTATTCTCAATTCCATTTCGTACACTTCTTTCCAACCCTTGTTTAGACCAAGCCCTTGCCCCTCTGCCCCCTGGCTTACTTTTCTGGACACCCTTGATGGCTCCAAGTCCTAAACTATCTCTTAAACATAAGTTTTTCCTGGGTGTTTGCTACCAGGTAAAAAGCAAATGACCGCCAATGGCAGTCAATGACTTTACTCATTTCATTTTCATGCTGAAGACTCTGGAATATGTTTCCAGCTGCAAACTGTCCCCTGAGTTCCATGTCTACACATCCAGTGATAGGCCAGGCACCTCCACACTGAATTCCACAGGCATGTCAAACAGCATGTCTATAAGCAAGTTCATTATCTTCCCCCGCAAACCTGCTCTCCTCCTATAAATAGCATCTCTATCCATTCATTTACACAAATAAGCAATCTGAGTGATGCCATCCAGGACTCCTGGCTTGGCTCTCTCCTTCCTTCTTTTATACCTTTAGCCTTGTTTCCAAAGTTAGTTGGCTCCAAATTTTAAAACTACCAGTGTGTCCAACTTCTCATCATTCCCATTGCTGCCACGTCAGTAAAGACACCACCATCTCTTCCCTGAATTACTGCAAATATTCTTTTTTGGTGATCTTGCATATTATTCTGTGTTTTTCTAATCTACCTTCTGCATGGCCAGATTGATTTTTTTTTTTTTTTTGAGTGCTGAGTGGCCAATACTGCTCTAAAACCTTGAAATGTTCATGGTTCTGCAGCTCTGAGGATAATACCTAACTCCTTACTTTGTCTTTGCAAGGCCTTTCTTCTTCCTTTTTTTTTTTTAATAGTGGGGGAGGAGTAGAAGGGGAGGGAGAGGAAGAATCCTAAGCAGGCTCCACACCCAGTGCAGAGCCCTACTCAGAGCTCCATCTCACAACCCTGAGATCATGACCTGAGAAGAAATCAAGATTCCAAAGTTTAACCAACTGAGCCACAGGTGCCTGCATGATCTGGCCTTCTAATAGAATCCAGGTACATCCTTTTCTACTTCATTGTTGGAATGACATGCTCTTCGGCTCTATAGAACTTAGTATTTTTCCAAATGTGCAGTGTTTCTGCTTGTGTCTGGTTGTAAGAACTTTCAAAAACCTGTTTATCGTTTAGACCTTAGCTTAGATGGTCCTTTTTGGACATCAGGAAAACTGATGTAATTACATGTAATGTAAGTGCTGGCTTTGTCTGTCTTTCTCATTAGACTAGAAACTTCTTGAAGGATGGGACTGTGCCTTCTTCATTATTGTGCATCTAGATGTAGGTTTGCTATGGACAGAGAAGAAAGATGATCCACTGATAGTTGATGATTTTGAATTTGAATGTTGTTCTCCTCTTAGCCTCAACCTTTTCTAGCCTGTCTTCCACACTGCTCCAGAATGCTCTTTCTAACATGTATTTCTGATCATGCTGCTTTCCTGAAATCCTTCAGTGCTTCTCTACTGCTACTGGAGAGAATATGAGTTATGCTTTTTTGCCATGGCCCCCTGTTGTTTTTACTACGACGATGTATTAATGCCACTTTTGGAAGAATTACAATAATTTTCCCTCGATCTCAGATTCTGGGACTAGAGTGAGGTTGACTTTATCCTAGCCTTCAGGGTAGAACGTGTGATCCAGGCCTAAGACAGTCGTAACAAATCATTCCCTTGTACACAGTGACTGGTTTGGGAATGAGCATGTTAGTCAAAATGGCAATGAGAGTTTTGCTAGGATTTTTGAGAAGCTGACTCTTCCCAGATTATGGGAGCCCAGACCAAAACAGTAGAAAGTATAGCCCAACTTGAAGAGAGACTGAGTCCTGGTTATTTGATCCTTGAGCCCAGTGGTAACTGAAGACAGCCTTTCCCTGTGATTGTAGCTTGCGTAAGCCAATACATTCCTCACTTGTTTAAACCAGGTTGGTCAAGATTGTTCATTACTCAAGTACTCATTGAGTTCTTGCATTGCTCTAAATGCTATTGTTGAGGTTAGGGATACAGCAGTGAACAAGGCAGGCAAAGTCTCTATTTTCAAGGGGGTATCATAAGAGACCTTACTTATACCTTGCAAAAGAATGCCACAGCTACTTCTATAATCTCTTATGCCTCCCTCCAGCTAAGCTAAATTTAGTCTTGTCCATCTGATGGAATCAGATGGAATCTGAGTTTCCATGTTCCTTATCATAGTAGGCCTCCATCTCTGGAATCATTCTATTCTCATTCTATTCTCTAAACACTCTTATCGTTTTACTTCTTGGCACCTCCATCCTCCTCCCTATCAAGACTTCTGATCTTTTATCTCCTTTTTACCGTCTTCCTCACATATCCATTACCATCCTGTTTCTATGTTTCCCCTTGAGACTGCCTTAGATGCTTAGGAGAGAACTCCAGCCTCAACCCCCTTGCCATGTTCCTTTCTCCCTTCCCTGCCCTCAAAAACCCCAGTGCTGTGTCAGCCTGACTGCCCACCATCTATGGACCTACATCGGCTTTGCCGGGTGTGACTGGGGGAGGAGGGCAACGCTGGCTGCTGGAGCTGTTCTGCTTATTTCCAGGGTGGCCCGGAAGTGCTGGGACATGAAAGTCCTCCCCCCCGCACCAGGACCCTGGAATTCCTCAAGTAGTGACCTATGGGAGTAGGCGGATAGACACCCATTCCCCCTAGGCCCCCCGGGTGGGAAATCCCTGATGGGTATATCAGGCGGACTGACAAGTGTTCCTGGTGGAATTATACACCAGTGGCTCTGGTAGTAACTGGTTTAAACCCTCACGGGTTATTGTCTTCCTTCTCCACTCCCTGACTCCCAAATAAATTCCTTGCATTCCACACCCACTTTTGCGAAACTCAAATGAAGTGGCGAATGAGCTGTATCAGGTTCCTGCCTTCATGGCTCTTACATTCTGTAGAGCATTACAGACCATGGAGACAAATAAACACTGCATTTTCACCTAGAATTTATGTGGTGCATAAAGGAAACCAGTGTCATAGAAAGTCATGGTAGAGCAGGGAGGCAGACATGGCGAGAGTGGGCTACATAAATGGGGTATTCAGGGCAGACGGGGTGGGTGAGTCTCTGTTGTTTTTCCACCTGTTGCTTCCTCTTGCCTGCATAGTCATGCCGTGCCCATTCTGTCTTCTTGATGTTGCTGCATTCTCTTGGCTCTGAAGATACTCATCTCCTGTGGTTTTCCTTCTGGCCTTTCTGGTGATTATACCCCAAACTTCTCTATGAACTTCTCTCCATCTATTTCAAATCCTACATGTCAGATTTTTTCCAGAGGCCCTTCCTGTTCCTCTTTTACCCCTCTTTGATGGCTTCAGCCAACACCTCATGGTGATGATTCTCACATTTATGTATACTGTAGACCTTTTCCCTGAATTCCAAGTCCAGATGTCCAATATTTATTCCATATCTCTTCCTAGATGTTTCACAGACACCTTAAACTGAAAATATCCAAACCCAACTGAATCTTTTCTCTCCTCAAACTGGTCTTCATCTTAAATTCCTTAAAAAAATTCTGTCGGGGAATGGCATCAGCCAGAAGTCTTCATTCCTTGTTGACTCTTGACCCTGAATCTCCATTTCCATGACGGACCAATGTTCAGACATCATTCAGACCCCTTTCCTGGATTACTACAACACCCTTGAACATACCGCTGTACCCCATCCATCTATCCTCTAGGTGGTAGCCCAAATAACAGTTCTAAAATTCGAATTCAAATTTGCTTGTGTCCCTCTTGTGCTTTATAATCATCATGGGCTCAGTTGGTTAAGTATCTGATTCTTGATTTCTGCTCAGGTCATGATCTCAGGGTCAGGGGGTTGAGTTCTCTGTTGGGCTCTGGCTGAAAGTCGACCCGTGTTAAGACTCTCTCCCCTTTTCCTCCCTCTGCCCCTCCCCTGCTGCTCACATACTTTCTTTCTCTCCAAAAAAAAAAAAAAAAAAAAAAAAAGAAAGAAAGAAAAGAAAAAAAAAAGGTCATCGTGGGCTCCCATCAATTTCAGATAAAGGTCATACTATCTAACATTAAAATCAAGATGCTGCAAGATCTTGCTCTTGACTCCCTTTCCAGCTTGTGTCATTGCTTACATTGCTTCTCCCACACTTTGATGCTTGGTGTATTCTTGAGCACTCTGTAGGATTCAGCTAAAGCATCACTTCTTTTGGTAAAGATGTCTTGATTCCCAACTGGAGGAGATTTTTCCCCTCCAAAGTCTCTTAGCTCCCTCCATATGAGATTATCTGTCTGTAGTACATTGTCACGGTTTGCTCTTTGCCTACTTCTGTCACTTAACTTTGAGCTCCTTAAAAGTAGGAAATGGTTTATTTATGTCTATAAATGGTTTATTTATTAGTGTCCAATACATGAGGATGTGCAGTCAACTTTTGCCCAATGAATAAATAGTGTAGCTTACTCCCAAGTGGACATCTGAGATTAACTATGGACTTGAATCTTTTCCCTGAATCATACTATGATATATTCTCTTTTATATAGAAATCAAGTTGTTTATAAAGATCACTCACTCTATTCTTTAAACCCCCTGGACCTTTGCTTTCTATGACATGGGACTTCAGGAACAAAGATATTGTCACATTAACCAGCCCATTTCCTGCACTGACTGTGGTTTCTAACAGGGAGCTGTGGTTCAGTCTTTGAATTCCTGTTAATTTTTGTTCTCTTTATGTGCTTACAGTCTTAGACAACAGGATAGAGAGGGTGGCTTATTCACTAATTCTTTGCTATGTTGTTTTTGAAATACGCTTTTGTTCTCTTTATCTCTTTACAAACCAATTTTGGAGGCAACCCATGAAAAACAAATTGAGGGAAAAAAAGCAGATTTGATAAATTCTTTTCAACTTCCTATTTCACTGACTTAGGATCTGTGTTGGCAAGGTCTCTCCCATCTTGCTCGCTCTCAAACAAAGCGTTGCTTGTCTCTGCAGTCAGCCCTTTGTTTAAGCATTTACTACATTCAAAGCAGAGAAATAAGCACCTTATGTCTATTATCTTATTCAATCTGTCCAACAAGCTTATGGAGGAGTAGCGTGTGGAAACATCTGGAGCCGAGAGAAAACATGATAAATAGGGAAACTGAGAGCAGTTCTGTGCTGATTTCAGTGCTGAGGTTGTGAGGGTGGAGGAGGAGAGAGGGGAGAGAGGGTAAAGCTGCAGTGAACCAGAAGATAACCTCTTGGGGTCTTTGTAAGTCACGTGCAGGAGTCTGGGCTTTATCCCAAGAGTGATGGAGCATTGTTGGTGGTAGCATTCTCAGATATGTGCTTTGCGAAGCTAGCTCTGGCTGCAGAGTGGACAGTGGACCAAAGGACCATAAAACTGAAGGGAGAAAGAGACCAGTTATGCTAACCCAGTAATCTAAGTATGGTTGACCCTCAAACAACACAGGTTGGAAATACACAGATTTAAAAATAAGTACAGTACAGTACTGCCAATATATTTTCTCTACTTTGTGATTTTTCTCAATAACATCTTCTTTGCTCTAGCTTACTTTGTTGTAAGAATATAATGTATAACACATATGATATACAATATATGTGGATTGACTTTATGTTATCACTAAGGCTTCTGGTCAACAGTAGGGTATTAGTCAAGTTTGGGGGGAGTCTAAAGTTATACACAGATTTTCAACTGTGCAGGTGGTTGGTGCTCCTAACCCCCATGTTGGTCAAGGGTCAAGTGTGAATCATAATGGTGCCCTGAACCAGTGTGGTGGGATCATTCAATCAACAGATACTCAGGAAGTAGGAATGTAGTATAGTGTAGGAAGCCAAACAGAGATCAGTACAAATCTCTCTGCCATGTATTAAAGTGACCTTGGGCAGTTTAGGTAAATTTGCTAAATCTGTTTTCTCATTTGTAAAATGGAGTTAATGGTAGCCATCTCACAGAGTTCTTGAGAAGATGAGTAGATAATACATGTTGTGGTAGCCAGACTACTGGCCCTCCAATCCTAATCCCCAGAACCTGCGAATATGGCAAAAGAGACTTTGTAAGTGTGATGAAAAGTAAGAATCCTGAGATGGGGGAGATTATCTTGAATTATTCCTGTGAACTCAGTATAACCACACATGTCCTTAAAAGTAGAGAACCTTTCCTGGTTGTGGTCAGAAAAAGGTGTGAAATGGAAGTGGATCGGAGAAATGTTATGTTGACGGCTTTGAAGACTAAGGAAGGGGCCATGAGCTAAGGAATGTGAATGACTTCTAGAAGCTGGAAAAGACAAAGAAATGGATTCTCCCCTAGAGCTTCCAGAAAAGAATGGCAACACTTTGATTATACTCCAGTGAGACTTGTGTTGGACTTTTAACCTACAGAACTGTAAGATAAGATGTGTGTGTCATATTAAACCTTTAATTTTGCAATACTTTGTTATAGCAGCAGTAGAAAAATAATGCATACACAAAGGGCTCAGCCTAGTGCTGCTTCTAGCGGGCAATGAAAAGAGTGAATGGGTCGGACATGGTGATTGATGAGACATTGGGGAAGAAGGAAGAATCAAGAAGGGTGCTTGGGAATCCATGCTGTTGCCACGGTTTATTTTGGGAAAAGCTAAGTTTAGAAATCTGAGAGGGGGTTTCTGGGTGGCTCAGCTGGCTGAGCGTCTGACTTGGGGTTTTGGCTTGAGTCATGATCTCAGTGGTGTGAGATTGAGCCCCGTGTTGGGTTCTACGCTCAGTGGGGATTCACTCTCACCTTCTTCCTCTGCCTCTCCCTCCAGTTTCTCTTCTACCCCACTGCTACCAAAAAAACCCCCAAAACAACAACAACAACAACAACAACAAAAAACCCTTAAAAAAAATAGAAACCTGAAAGATCTCCAAGTGGACATGTTCACTAGGTGGTTGGCCATAGAGTCTGAACCTCAGAAGAGAAGTCTGAGTTACAGATTCACACTTTAGAATTAACATCACAAAATGAAGGAGATTGCTTCACTCCATCATACCCATGAGATAGTTGGGGGAAAATGATCCTTCCCCTCATCCCTGATTCCTCAGACTGCCTTCTGAGGCCTTATATTTATTATATATACTCTGGATTGCACAAGGCCAAGGGGGGGGCATCTTTGCATCTTGGTCAGCCATTTTTGGTTGAAACCAATGTCCTAAATATGGCCATTTGACCCAGGAAGTTTCTGGAATTGGATGTTACTCTCCTAGAAGCCACAAAATCCAACCAAAGACTTATTTCCTATGTGAAAAGCAGTGCCAGGCCATGGATTTTGGCGCCACGGACTACAGGTGGCTAATAGTAGGTGGTTGCTTTGATTGGTTTTAACGTGTTGAACATCTCTCTCAAATACCAGCAACCCTAGCTATGAGGTGGTGTCATGATTCTTCCTCCTTCTTTCTGTTACCACCTCTAGTTCTGAGAGCTAGCCTTGTAGTCCTGTTCCCTTGTCATGGATGTCAGAACACTTGAGTAAACCACTCCCCACCCCGACCCCAATAAGTGATTCTCTGCCGTGAGGATTTCATGGAGCATCTTCTCTACCTCCAGCAACAACAGGCTCACCCAAGAGACCATCATGCTTCCATATTGACATTATTCCACACTCAGAATAGAAAAGTTCCTATGATGGTCAGCCTAGTGCCCAAGCACAGATCTGTATGTCCCAAGCACACGATCATGGACAGGAGCACTCTGGTTGTGCCAAGGCCTTCTCCACTTCCTGAGGTCTGCCGCAGACGTGCCTATTGGCTGAGATGACTCACCAAGACTTAGGAGCTTATGTCAGTTCAAGGTCTGTTCCAAGAGGGTACACTGTATTGTCACCACAGCGCACAGCATGTGCTAGAAGGCTAAACTTTGCTTCACCCTATGCTAGGGCTCTTTCTGTGTAAGGTTTCTCACTCTCATCACTGTAACAAGAAGGGGATTATTATGACCATCCTTGTGACTTCATGACCAGGGTTCCCCATCCTGGATTTGCTTATTTATTTTTAAATTCAAACCACTATTGGTTGAGGGCCTTCTGTGCTGGGGCCCTGTGTGTGAGGAGGGGGATGTGTTTGCTGTCTTCAGAGAGCTGACTTTCTAATGCGACAGACAGATAAGAAAACAGACAGGCAGTCTTTGCTGTGACAAGGGTCACTGTGGAAGGAGGCAGCTCCTTGTGGGGATGGGGATGGAGAACCATAGTGTTCTCATCTTCATCATGTTATTTGCCTTTCCCTGGAGGGGCCTTGTTCGAGATGGTCTGTGGTCCTTCATCTGTGTGCAAGCGGTCTCTGGGATACACAAATACAAAAATGCATAGATATGGTCCTGGTTTATACAGTTTTCCAACTCAGGCACTGTTTGTTCCCTGCCACGCATGTCTAGGGACAGCTCTCTTCCCTCATTCATGATAAAAGGAACAGAAGAGATGCATAAACCATGCCACAGTCAGTATCTATTACCTGGAGGCTGAAGGCCAAGGCCACAACTCTGTCGTCTCCCAGACACACATTTGAACTAAGAGTTGATCTCCATTGGCACCTTGGGGACCGGCCCTCCAGAGTCTCAGAACTGGACCTTTTAGGTCAGCCTCATCAGAAGCCTTACCTTGCCATTCAAGGCCCCAGCCCTTTCAAAGCCACCAGCATCCAGCAAGATGCTATTCACCAGAAAAAAGTGGGACTTCTCTCTGTTTCCACCCCGACTTCCTGTTCTCTGAAACCTTGACCTTGGTTCCTATTCACTACTACACTTTACATGATTGCCCTTGTGTTTTAGTGTTCTCCTTGGATGTCCTCTGCCCCACCTGTCATTTTACTCACTCACTGACTTTGCCTTTGTCCCTCAGACTGGCTTTGACCCACACCCGCAGTGTTTCTGAGTATGGATAACTGGCAAACACCCGATTTTGATCTCTTTTTTGCTGGTCCCATAGGCTCTGGCTGGCTTTTGCATCTGTTTGTTCTTCCCAAATATTACTCTCATTCAGGAACCTTCAAAGATCACTCATTGCCACGGCAAAGATTTTAAACCCTTGATCCTGTCTTTGGAAGCCAGCCCGCGTTTTGGCCCCTACATCCCTCTACTGCACAATCCAGAGCCCACGCTCCAGCCGATGGGGACTCCTTCGTGGCCTCAACGCATTCCTGATCCTGCATAAGGTACTTTATGCTCCAAATATGCTTCATTCATTGTTTTCCTTTTTAAAGTTCCCACATCTGCCTGGCTAGTTCCAAGAGCCAGTCAGAGCCTCTCACTGCGGGGGCTGGGGTCACAGAGTGCCTTTTCACAGGCTGCAGGAATGACCTCTGTCCTGACGTCAGGTGTGTCCCTTGCAGGCAACGTCTTACTACTCTCTTTGGCCATTCCTTCCCCTACCTCTTTCCCCTACTTTGTAAGTAGTCTGGGGTCTGACACCTTGCCTCTCTCATCTGTTTATCCCATCTGTAACACCCGAACACAACACCTGGTGTTATAAGAGATGTTCTGTTATTGTTTCGTGGGTAAACAGATCAATACTAGCTTTATTTGCCGTTCGTTTTGAGCACAGAATTTGACCGTGGTTAGGAGACAGGATGGAAAATGTCACCAAGATGGCACTTGCTGATACGAAGCCATCAAAACGAAAAGGATTTTACCAGGCAGAGAAGCGAAGAGGCACGTTTTAAGTAGAGGAAAGAGCTCTGGGCTATTCAGGGGCCAGAGAGAAGTCTGGTGGGTCTTAAAGGTCGGGGGGAGTTGTAGGAGATGATGGACAATCAAATCTGGCTCCAAAAGAGCCCAGTCTGCTATACTGAAAAGTTCAGACCTTTTCCTGTGGTGACTGGAAGGGCCGTCGTCCTTCTGAAATGTCTAAGGGAAGAGCGACATTGATTAAATACGGTTGCTGCTGCACTTTGAGGCTGTTGGCTTGTTTTTGAGATGTTGTGCATAGGTGTTCTGGAAAGTGGTCCCCCAAAGAAGTCGTCATACTGTGTGCTAAGCTCGTAGAAGGATAGGGTTGCCCTCTGGGAACAAATGCAGGCATTTGGTCCTCTTGGCTCAGCCAGAGGCACGCCTGCCACTGGAGGTCACTGTTGTACCATGGATATGCGTGCAAGGTGCCATGACGCCCTTTCCAAGTTGGCATCTGCAAAGGGTGAACTCGACATCACCTGGGCGGGTTGGAAAGTGCCTAGTGCAGACATCTTTCTGTCCCGATCCAGGACTGGCCTTCTGACCTGAAACATGTGGCTGGGGAAGAGCTATGTCTGAGGCAAGAGGGAGAGAGGCTGGAGGACCTGGTGTAGGGAAGGGCTGGCGCAGTAATCAAATACGGGGAATTTCGTGTGGTCTGGATTTCATTACTCCAATGTCTGGCATGGGAGGGGCTGGGTGCCCCTTTGGGTCAAGGCAACTTTTCTCCTGCTGCTTTCTGGTTTGAATCTGGTTGAGGTTAGGGAAGGTTATGATTGTCCTGTGGGTCCATAGAGGTCAGGGGACACAAATTGAGTTGGGATATCTCACACTGCACCCTAGTGGGGGAGTCTGGGGATGGGAAGAGGCCTTCTTCCCTCTTCTGGGCTGTGACAACAGAGCTGCCAGGTAGGGGAGGGGAATGGAAACTGAGGCCCACTACTTAAACACGCTCATTTCCAATGGACTGTACCCAGGGCTGGACCTCAGAGAGGAGAACAGCAGAGAAAGGAAAGAATGGGTGTTTCTAGTGAGATACTCTGTCCCAGGCCTTTGTGTGTAGTTTCTCACTCAATTCTCCTATTAAATGTGTATAGTGGATATTATTTTGCCTGTTGATTGTTTGAAGAATTTGAGGTTTAGGGCCCACATGTGAACCCCTGTCTCTTAGAATACAAAGGGCAAAGATGGAAAAGCAATTACTTGTGGACACCTTCTAAGGATTGAGTCATGCAGGGGAACAGAGTCTCTGGCTATGTAGTTCTGGTAATAACTCACTTCCACGTTGGTTGAGAGTAATTTCTGCTAGGAGTTGAGTAACCTTCTCATAAGTCATCATTTTCTGTAACTTTACATAGACCAAGAACATCCACACATGATAACTCATTTGATCCTTAAAATAAATATCCCCCTTTCTGTGGATGAAATCTGAGATCAGAGGGATTTGATTTGCCTAAGATCACATAGTTAGTGATAGCTATGGGACTCAAACTCAGGTCTTTTTATTCCAAACGCAGCTTTCTTTCCAGCACACTGTTATTATACTCCTGGGTGCATCTCAGATGATGGGAAAACACTGTACTGTAGAAGTCACTAACAGGTCACGGAGCCCACCATTTTGTTTTTAGAGATGAGGAATTTCAACCCGGGAAGGAGCAAGTTCCTTGCTCAAGTTCCTATAGATCTGGGGTGAAAAAAATGTTATCATCCTAAGTCAGGGTTCCCAGATTGAGCAAATAAAAACACAGGATTCCTAGTATCGATGAGATATACTTGTCCTTAAGAATTATTTATCTGAAATGCAAATTTAACTGGATATCCTGTGTTTTATCTGGCAACCTTATCCTAAGTCCAAAGAGAGAAAGCTAAGCTTGCTTTGAATTTTGGAAACGAAAATATTTTCAAAGGAGCACCCTGAGTACCCTTAAAGAAGTAGGAAGACTTTGTATGGTTATATCCTGGCTTTGCCAACCACAACCTCCATGAGCTGATTTTGCTCTACCACATCACCTAAGAGGTTCATTTAAAAAAAAAATTTTTTTTATTAACATATAATGTATTATTAGCCCCAGGGGTATAGGTTTGTGAATTGCCAGGTTTACACACTTCACAGCACTCACCATAGCACATACCTTCCCCAATATCCATAACCCAACCAACCTCTTAAGAGGTTCATTTTTAAGGACATCTATGAAAAAACCATTGCAAAGCAGCTTGAAAATTCAAAGGGCTTCAGGACAATTATGAAAGAAACCAGCCCAGCTAATCATACCAACTACTCAAGGGAAACCAAATCATGGAAAGAAATCCCCAAGGGGCATTAAGGAGACTACCCTTCCCCTGCACACCTTTAATCAAGATTCATAAGGAAGACAGTTTGTTCCCTTTGGAAACTGTTATGTAATGAAATCAACCCTTCTTTGTACTTGCAGACTAATTACTGGATTTATTCTCCTTACTCAATTTATTTCTAGGTACTTAAATATTTTTCATTGATATTCTTTATTTGACTAAAACAAACAACAATAAATAGTAATAATTGTTTGACCTGACCAGATGTAAGTATGCTGATTTTAGAGCTAATGGTAAGGATATAAATATTAAAGGAACTTCATGCTTCTTAAATATATGGGTTTAAGTATAAAGAGAATTTCCCTATCTGTTGTGTGTATCAACGTAGGGCTTGTAATGATCAAGCTCTGTGTCTATGGGGTGATCCTCCCTGACGCTGGACAGAAAAAAACTTTTGATTCTTAAGGTTACATGGTGATAGGGTGGACAATAACACATGGATGTTTCTCCTAACATTGTATAAACACTGGCAATTTGAACTTTTTGTTTCCATGTTTCCTGCCTCTTTCCACCTTTCTCATTCATTCATTTGTATTTCCCTCTCATCGCTCATTATCTCAACAAATATTTTTTGGGCACCAGCTGTGAAACATCTCCTGTGACAGGGGCTGGGGACACAGGATTGGAAGCCACAGCTCTTGTCCTCAGCATGCTCACAGGCTGGGGGAGGAGGAAGGGCCTGTAAACAGTGAGGATGAACAGAGTAAATGTGAAAGCAAGGAGGAGAAGGCAGTTAATTCTTCCCTTGGGGGAGGTAGGAAAGGAACAGAAATGTCAGTTCCAGCCCCTTGTAAATGAGAACAACGTTTACAAGGCAGAGGCTTTTTGAAGGACCCAACATGGTTTGTGAATGACAAGAAATTTACAGCAGAGTGAAGGAAAATGAGGCTGGGTGGATAGTGGGTCCATGTCAGGAAGACCTTTGTACATGAAACGAAGGGGTTTGGGTTTAAAGGGATGTCATTGAACATCTTTAGCAGGAGAATGATAGCAGTTTGGTTTTAAAGGCAAAGACCCTGGAGAGACAAGTCTAGGATAAATGGGAGTGGGGAAAGATCAGCAGAGAGGCTGGTTAAGATGCCACTGTGTCCAAGGGGGGTGATTTGAAACTGGTGAAAAGCTTGGGCTAGAGGGCCTGGAAAGGAGGAACATAGACTCCCTTTGATTGTATTCCATTATTATTATTATTATTATTATTATTCTTTTAAGATTTATTTATTTATGGGGGGGGGCAGAGGGAGAGAGAGAATCTTAAGCAGACTCCATGCTAAGCATGGAGCCCAACACAGGGCTCCATCTCATGACCCCGAGCTCACGACCTGAGCAGAAATCAAGAGTTGGATTTGCTAAACCGACTGAGCCACCCAGGTGCCCCTCCATTTTTATTCTTTTGGCTCCTCTCATCTTCAGGTCCTGCAAGACTCAAAGTGGCAGTTCAGTAGGATGATGTAAGCATGTTCTGATCACAGGAAGTGTTGCCAGAGTGGGGAAGGGTCCATAGAGATCCCACAGGAATGACATTATGAGAATATTTCTGCCAATGTTAAGCCAGGCCCAACCTCTCAATTATTTTTTATTAATGATTTGAAGATAGAAACTTTGCTCAAATTTATAGATGTTAGAAAGTTGAAAAGGATAGTTCATACAATGGATAAAAAAAAAAATCAGATTCCAAACAGATAACTAAAGTATTCAAAGATCTGCTAAATCTAGTAAGATGAAATTTAATAGGGATAAATGTAAGGTTTTGCAGTTGTGCCAAAGAAATTAATGAATAATTACAGAATGGAGAATATTAGTTTATAAAGATGAGGAGTTTAGGTGACAACATGTTGATATAATGTCCCTCCTCTCCATATTAATGGTTTCTTATGCTGTTTCTTTCTTTCTTTAAAAAAAAGATTTATTTATTTGAGAGAAAGGGAGAGTGAGATTGGGGAAGGGGGCATAGAGGGTAAGGGAGAGAGAATTCCAAGCAGACTCTCTGATGAGTACAGAGCCCAGTGCTGGGCTCCATCCCATGACCCTGAGATCATGACCTAAGCTGAAATCAAGAGTTGGAAGCGGAACCGACTGATCCACTAAGAAGCTCCCCCACCGCTCCCCTCCCTTTTTTTTAAGTAGGCTCCACACCCAACATGAGGCTTGAACTCATGACCCTGAGATCAGGAGTCATATGCTCTACTGACTGAGCCAGCCAGGCACCCCTCTTATGCTGTTTCCATAGGTGCATGGTATTAGGATAATAGACGCTGTAAAAAAAATAGAGCCCTAAATCTCAGTGGTATAATATAATTGAAATTCAAGTCTTGCTCAGTTAACTTTCCAAGTCAAATATTCTGTGTCTTGTGTGTTATTTCTGTCTACGTGGAGACCCACATCCTGGGGTTCTTCCATCTGGCGGACTCAGCAATTCTTCAAGCTTTGGCCTCACTGTCATTTGCATCTAGCTTGAAAAAGAGGAAAGAGAGGAGAGGGAACCTCTGATTCATAAAACTCTTGGTTCAAAGGTATCATAGGTCATTTCCCCTCACATTTTATCAGCAGGGTAGACTAGCATATACAGGTCCTGGATGGGCAACTGTTTCTAGCGACAAATTTATGTTATGGAAGTTGGAAGACACGTATTGCTGAATTTTTTACCATCTATGGCCTTTACGCCATCCGAATGGAGATGATATTTTTAGCTTTTGTTGGTTTCCAGTTCATGGATTAGTATCAGTTGAGAGTGTCCCATTTTAGGAGGGAAACTGGCAAAGTGAAATATTTGGAATCAATTGAATAGAAGACACAGTGGAAAGATCCATGAATGTTCACTGTAGAAAAGAGAAGACCCAGGAGGAACACAAGGGTGATCTCTAGCCATTGGAAATTATCTTAAATGTTATTGTTCCCCAGGATTCTGTGTGTATGCTCCTTTCTGTATCTGGTTGTGTTCTATAACTGGATGATCATACACTGTCTTAAGCTTATATTATTTGTTTAAATGCTGGGTTCATTGCTCCAATTTGGTCTTTCCTCTGAGTTGACTTGTATCCAATTACTAACCATTCATCTTAACTGGTGTTTTTGTTGTTGTTGTTGTTGTTTAAGATTTTATTTATTTATTTATTTGAGAGAAAGAGAGAGAGAGAGAGCATGCACAAGCAGGGGGAATGGCAGGTAGAGGGAGAAGCAGGCTCCCTGCTGAAGCAAGGAGCCGGAGGCCTGGCTAGATCCAAGGACCCTAGGATCATGATCTGAGGCAAAGGCAGATACTTAAGGACTGAGCCACCCAGGCCTGCCTTCACTAGCATTTTAAAGTAACATCAACAAACCCAACTTCAGCTCATTCTAACAGCTCCGACTTGGTGTACCAACAACTGACAGTACCAAGAGCCATTAGATTACTCCAATTAGAAGCCAGAGAGTTATCTTTGAACTGCTACCTCCCTTATACCATCTTCATCAAATTAGTTTTCCAGGGGTACCAATTCTATTTTATAAATATTTCTGAAATGAACTCACATTACTACAGAGTGAATTCAGGTTTTTGTCATTTTCAATTTTTCACCTGGATAACTGAAATAACTTTTTTTTTTTACTTTTTTTTTTTTTAAAGAGTTTATTTATTTATTTGACAGAGATCACAAGTAGGCAGAGAGGCAGGCAGAGAGAGAGGGAAGCAGGTTCCCCGCTGAGCAGAGAGCCCGATGCGGGGCTCCATCCCAGGACCCTGAGGTCATGACCTGAGCCGAAGGCAGAGGCCTAACCCACTGAGCCACCCAGGTGCCCCTGAAATAACTTCTTAAATGGTTTTGCTTCTTCTATCTTTTTTCTCCACACTGCCACCAAAGTGATCTAACAAGAAGGTAGATCTGGTTTTGTTATTCTCTATTTTAAACCATTTTGGAGGTTCTAGGTAGACATACAAGTGTCTCTATCAGATTCCTGCCTCTGTCTCTAACCCCATTGTATACCACTCCTTCCTTATATCATTCCCCTTGTCATTCCTTGAATATACCACATTATTTGCCATTTCTGTACTATTCCTGAAATTTTTCCCTTTAGAAAATGACTTCCTTGGCTAACTCTTAATTGTCCTTACAAATGTAAGATTTCCTTTAACTTCCCAAATCTGGAATAAGTGCCCCGTTCCATACATCTGAACACTGAGTATACTAGTATACCTCTCTCTCCCCATTACAACGTAAGTATCACTAAAGCAAGAACCACGCCTCATTCATTCATTCATTCATTCAGTATCTAGTACCTAGCACAATGCCTGGCATACATTCAACAAATGTCTGTTGACTTGAACTGTCCTGTGGAAGAGAGAACAGATTTGGTCTCATAATGTTACCTCAAAATGCAAAGTCACAATAGCAGGTTTTGGCTTTTATTAGGTGGTAATGCATAAAATTCGTGAGTGACTTTAGAAAGCAGTAGGTCTCTCCCTTGTGGTATTTGAGTGGAGGGTGGGAAGGCTGCCTGATAAGGTATCATAGTTGGGATTCAAGAACCAATGGAGGCTTAGACTTCACATCCTGGAACATCCCAGTAAACTATGACATTTATTTTTTATTTATTTATTTTTTTAAAAAGATTTTTATTTATTTATTTGACAGACAGAGATCACAAGTAGGCAGAGAGGCAGGCAGAGAGAGGGAGAGGAGGAAGCAGGCTTCCCGCTGAACAGAGAGCCCAATGCAGGGCTTGATCCCAGGACCCTGATATCATAACCTGAGCCGAAGGCAGAGGCTTTAACCCACTGAGCCACCCAGGCGCCTCAAACTATGACATTTTGTAGTTTTGATTCACAGTTTTTTTTTTTTTTTTGTAAAACAAATGTATTATGATTATCTGAAGTGTGTTATGGGAGGTCATAATCGATGGTCTTAAAAAATGTTTTATAGAAGAAACAGACACAAAGATCTGTAGGTAGGAAACCCAGTCTATATCTTAATGAGCTTTGAAAAAAATATATTCTTTTTTAAAATCAGACCCCTCTACCTCACTTTTCTGATGTCTATACATATTATAATAGCTGGGCCACAAAGGAGGCTAAGACCTATATTTGAGATGCTTTAATGAGCAATGATTATTCTGTTATATTGCACTTTGTACCTCAAATATCTACATATTTAGTTTCTCATAAAGGATTCAACAGAAAAAATGACAAATTACTCAAGATTCCATGAATACATTTTTTTGAGGGCTCTGGACTAGTGCCTTGATTCTAGTACCTATTTAAAATAATTGGACCCTTACTATTGTGACCTCAAATTGCAAATCTTTTGGTTTAGCTTTTCTGGATTGCAACATTAAGAAAGGAAACAGCATTAGGCAAATAAAATAAACGTTTTTTTTTTTCCAGGAAAGAGCTCTCTTTTATCTCCTGGGCCACCTTTGCCTTCTGAAGCTGAAACTCAAGGAGAAATGGAGCTTTTCATTATCTGGCCTTTAAGCCTGCCAGCAAATTTTATTCTCTGAATGTACAGGAGGTTATTTTTCTGAGCCTTTTTTTCCATATATTTTTTTAAATTTTGTTTTTTCAGTGTTCCAAGATTCATTGCTTATGCACCACACCCAGTGCTCCATGCAGTCCGTGCCCTCCTTAATACCCACCACCAGGCTCACCCGTGTCCCCACTCCATCCCCTCCAAAACCCTCAGTTTGTTTCTCAGAGTCCACAGTCTCTCATGCTTCATCCCCCGGCTCTGATTTCCCCCAATTCACTTTTCCTTTCCTTCTCCTAATGTCCTCTGTGTTATTCCTTATGCTCCACAAGTAAGTGAAACCATATGATAATTGACTCTCTCTGCTTGACTTACTTCACTCAGCATAATCTCTTCCAGTCCCGTCCATGTTGCTACAAAAGTTGGGTATTCATCCTTTCTGATGGAGGCATAATACTCCATAGTGTATATGGACCACATCTTCCTTATCCATTCGTCCGTTGAAGGGCATCTTGGTTCTTTCCACAGTTTGGTGACCGTGGCCATTGCTGCTATAAACATTGGGGTCCAGATGGCCCTTCTTTTCACTGCATCTGTATCTTTGGGGTAAATCCCCAGTAGTGCAATTGCAGGGTCATAGGGAAGCTCTATTTTTAATTTCTTGAGGAATCTCCACACTGTTCTCCAAAGTGGCAGCACCAACTTGCATTTCCACCAACAGTGTAAGAGGGTTCCCCTTTCTCCACATCCCCTCCAACACATCTTGTACTGTCTTGTTAATTTTGGCCATTCTATCTATGAGTCTTTAAGAACGATGACCCCATTTTTCTTACAGTAGGATGAATGTGCACTTTTATACCTTCCTTGCATGAAAAACAATGGTTTTGTTTTTTGTTTTGTTTTGTTTTTAACATATGTAAGCTCTTTGAGGGGAGGCATATTGCCATTATTTAAGAAAGAGGTGCGTGTGGTGGGAAGAGCACTGGATCTGGAATTAGGACCCCAGTTTTAACTCCAAACCTGGCTGTTGTGTCTGAGAGCTCTGCTCCCAGCCTACAAAATGGGGTCATTGAACAGAATAACCCCTAAAGCTCCTAGCTACTCCAACGTTCTGTGTTCTGAGATCCTAGATGGCACCTCCCCAACACTTGCTCATTGGGTTTGATGAACTTAAATAAAGAAAATTACCTCCCAAGTTCCTCAGTTACATTTTGCACAAAGCACACTCCTCCAGAAAGAATAATGTCATTGACCTTGGTTTGCTTTTCACGGACGGCCCCTACCTCCATACAAGGACTGTTGATCAATGATGGTTAATTACAAGCATGGGATCCTGTTTATAACAATTACTTCTGAATTTTTCCCTCTTCCGCAAGTAGCTTTCTACTCCAATTTATCCTATAAACTACCATAAATTTAATTTTCCCACTGATTTCCTTTCATTCACTTGATCAAAAATGCTTGTGAATTCTTCATTGTTTATGGGGAAAAAAGTGCCATATTCCTATACATGCAGTTCAAGGCTCCATATTATGGCCCTGGTCTGTCTTTCCAAATTGATCACTGAACATGCTCCGTGCATAAAGCCTTTGTTCCAAGCAGACTGAAAACATCATTGTGGTGCCAGGTGGGGAGACGAGGTGCTTGCTTACCTACATACTTGCCTTTGGTCACACTAGTTTCCTTTGCTCTGACATCCCCATCCTTATTGTTTAGAAGTCAGTGAAAATTTCTTTAGAAATTTAATTAAAATTTGATTTAAAATCGAAATAGAAATTCTTCCCATTTTTTACAGTCAGTTCAAATCCATTCCAGTATCTGTCACTGACCCCCAAAGCCCGCCATGACAGCTCTCAACTACTGTGTAGATCCTACAGTGAGTTCAATGTCAATCTTCAACTCTGACGTGTTTGGGATAATTATACATTTGGCACTGCCTACCGGGCTAAGGTGTGTTTTTCTTGTTTTATCACTAGATTAAAATCTTCTTGAGAGCAAAGATAGGGTCTTAGCCATATTTGGATCCTCGGTGCATGCTAGTCTATATTCCCATATTATCTTGTTCAAATCACCAATAAGGTATTGATCATAGGACTTAGTAGCTATTAACTGTTCTGGCTTCATAGTTGAGCTATGAGTTTTTTGATTTAAAAAGAAACAACACCTGGCTTTTTTCCCTAGTGGGGAGCCCCAGTGCCTGGCCCATACATGGTAGACACTCAATAAGTGTTTGTTGAAAGAATGAATGCACTCAGCTTTGACTTTGCCAGAAGAGCTGACTGTGTAAGAAGTTGATAAATTGAACTGCTATATGATCGTCTAAAACATAGAAGGTGATTGCCTCTGAAAATGGGATGCATCTTTTCTTTGTTTCTTGGCATTTTTCCTATTAGGACTAGAACTTGAGCAGATTAAATAGGACTCAATCTTGAATCCACAAATGACACCAAGCCTGAAATGATGCTGAGGTTGGAAGCGATTTAGTTCACTTGAATTTTATTTGGGGCATAATGTTTTCCTTCTGGGAAGAGAAATGCTAATGAAAAAAATCACCTCCCGACTACAACTCAGAAGTAATAGGAATCTGGCCAGAAATATGATCTTATGAAAATTGTCCAAGCAAAGCATCTTATACTCATGTCTATGCCTTTGGATTGACATTCTGGTGTTTGCCTTTCTCTAGTTTCCAGAGCTCAGGGTGGAGAGAGGCGCCAGGGTAACAAGCCAAATAGGTCTATTATGGGATGTCATGCTCACTGGGCATGAGTGCTGTCTCCTAGGACATTTATAGCGTTTATTACTCAGTCCAACTTTAATAACACATGGACAAGCCTGGGGCCATTTGTACAGGATCTGAGAGTTTTTTGTTATGAAAGTCTGTATTATAGAATTAGTGGGTCTCAGACTTGGACTGGATTGGAAAGATGATCTCATCAAAGAGTCCCAGCTCTCTAGTGGAGAAGAACTCCTTTCAATATCCCTGACATTCTAAGTGGTCATGAGTATTGGGGGACAATTTATAAGAGTAAGTTAACAGATGGTGACTGTTAAGTTATAAGTTAGGATATGGGCAAAATGGCAAATCCTGACGCACTTTTATCCTGGGGCCAAGGATGCCTGTGGAGAGGTGGCACAGGGGAGGAGTGACCAACCATCCTAAACTTTCTGCTGTAAACACAGAGAGGAGAACATGATGGGGATCAATGATGTAAGTCAACCAAGAAAGAATCCAGTATCTTCTAGATTAGTGCTTCTCAAACTTTAATGTTCACAATATCACTTGGAGATCTTGATAAAATTCAAATTCAGATTCAGGAGTTCTGGGGTAGGGGTCTGAGATTCTGTGTTTTTAACAAGGTTCCAGGTGGTGCCAATGCTGCTGATACATGAACCACATTTTGAGTAGCAAGATTCTAGAATCTTCCATACTGATTAGGTTGTTGGGAATTGAGCCCTATGTTAACCACCTCCAGTAGAAAAGAAACATAACCTCATACTGATGAAAAGATTACTGAGTAATAGGTGATCAGAATAAAAAAAAAAAAACTTCCACATAGTCCAGTTAATTGGTTTCCAAATTAATTTTTTTTTCAATTTCTTTTTTTTTTTAAAGATTTTATTTATTTGACAGATAGAGAGCACAAGTAGGCAGGGAGGCAGGCAGAGAGAAAGGAGGAAGCAGGCTTCCTGCTGAGCAGAACCCTGAGATCATGACCTGAGCTGAAGGCAGAGGCTTAACCCACTGAGACACCCAGGTGCCTCTCAATTTCTTTTTTAAAAACAAAATTATATGCAGAACCTCAATGTATACAAACCAGCTCAAAGCTTTGGTGCTTTGATCAAGTCAACAGAAGCTTGGTGCCAACTCATCCTCCTAGGACTCCCCTCAAAGACTCCTAGGTCATCTCCTTGGAACCCTAGGACTCTGAGCAACACTGTTTGAAAACTACTGACCTTATTTAATGCACTAGGAAATAATAAAGTGGAACGCAAATCCAAATCCTGATCGCTGGTCTGATGTTCTTTCCAATATGCAAGGCAGCATAATTTATTACCTTGGCTTGAAAGCTAATTATCATTGATATGGGCTATCTTTGGCTCTCAGGGCTCTGGTCAGTCTCTGACAAAATACTTGGTCCTTGCTACATCCCTTGTGCCCACAGCTAACCGTGTGGGCGGGGGAAAGCCACCAGCTTTTGGAGCCTCCATTTCTGACTTAGAAAATGAAAACAATTACAACCTCTAAATATATCACCAGCACAGAGTGTCCAGAACCTTCGGGGAACTAAGTAAACACTGAGTGAATGTAAATTAAGGGAGGGCAGTAACTGCACTTCTCTTATCTACCCTTCTGAAGGCCTTGCATGGTGCCTGTCATAAGCAGATACTCAATAAATATTTGTTAAATAAATGAGGAATGATGCTATCAGAGGCAGGAAACTATTTTTTAAACTTGTAAGTGTTATAAAAATTTAAGGGATCATTAGGATTATCATCATAATCAAATAAGCTCTAAATTGTCTTCAGAGCTCCGTTGGGTGTTGACAAAAGGGAGCCCCATTATCTCTGTCTCTGGCATCTGGTTACTCACAACCTCTGACAAACAAGGATTGGCATATACAGGGCTCAGGAAGAGTTGCACACAAACCTAATCCTTTAAAAAGGGATTAGAAAGGAAGATTTTACACAATATACAGATACAGAGACGCATTTCACATTGAGGAACAAGGGCAACTACATTTTGGGTAGAGAGTAAAAACAGTCACAGATCCTTTTATTTTCACACCAGGTAGGACAAGGGATTTTGTGAGCCTTCTTCGGAGAAACTGGAGAAGGCGTCCTGAAAGAGACGGAGTTTTCAGAATCTTGCAATCCCCAGTTCTTTTGGCAACAGGGGAGAAGCCTTGGTCAGAGTGGAAGTCAGACTACCATCTGGCCCCGCTCTGGGTAATGGCCAGTCTGGAAAACGGTTGCGCTTTCGGTAAAGAATTGCAGAGCAGATAAGTACAAACTCTGTTCCTTGTCCGGGTCTTGTTTGTTTTCCTGGGGAACAAGACAAGGGGGGGGGCACATAGTGCCCAGATGAACGGCCTGGGACTGGTCGGTGACATGACCACTCTGCAGCAAGCATGTGCCCTTTAAACAGCTACACCAGGATGAATTTATCTTCTTTTCTTATTTGCAAAAGGCTTGACGGAGAATATCCGCTGGTTCTGCCAGAGAAAAGAGACTTCCTGAGACATGATGTCATCTTTGCAAAGGGGAAACACATGTTGAGTCCCGCAGCACTGAACAATACAGAGGTGCTGATAGTTTCGCTGTCAGTCACGTGACAGGATGCAGGGTGGACTGGCCAGCGCTACCCAGGAGCCTTTGGAACATGAGGTTGTGGGGGGCAGGGGGAAGAGGAAAAAAAAAAAAGCCTTGGAGACATTTGAGATATGGGGACTCCACTAAGTTTAGGAGAGCCTGGAAGAAATACTTTTCTGTGTTTCGTTAGCATGATCCTTGTGTTGGGAATACAGGATTATCACACACGGGCTTCTTTCTCACTCCAGACCCAGTAGGTACTTAGTGCATTTGGGTAAAGAAAAAGTTTGGGTAAATCTGCATTTACAAATTCTGCATAAGAAGTGACGATTTTATCGGCAGTATCATTCTTCATGAATTGTTCATGAGGTCATGTAGCTCATGGTGCTCTCACAGGGTGACGGGCTACACACGGGCACGAGGGTTTTGGAGACGCTCTGGGTTCTCCTTTCCCCAAACACTTAACAATTTGATACGTTATCCCTGTGTCAGGGGGAAGTCAGGGCTCGGCCCAGGAGCAGAAGGTGGACAAAGGTGATGCCCATTTATGTTTCTCTCCATCCCTCTCTGTAAGCAGCTAGCTAGTGTCAGCTGGCTGCACACCTGTCTCAGGTGCTATGTCCTGATAAAAGGCAAAAGTCAACTCACTTTTCTTCGTTACATAGTTATTTTTCTAGTTATTGAGATGATCAGAATATAAGACGTGGAGACCCCGAAAGGGGATTCCTCTCACACCGGTGGCCCCGGTAGCTCCTGGGAGCTTGTAGCAATA
Organism: Lontra canadensis; assembly: GCF_010015895.1. NCBI lineage: Eukaryota > Metazoa > Chordata > Mammalia > Carnivora > Mustelidae > Lontra > Lontra canadensis. The sequence continues at coordinate 6,983,853 of NW_022631030.1, read as the reverse complement.
CAGAGCTCAGATTCCAACCGTAGGATTCACCTGCAGAATAAATCCCAGAAACAGTGGCAGAAGTAATACATTAGGGGAACAGACAAGAGGAAGAAATGACTTCCGGAATGATGATAATGGAACGCTGACATGCGCCTTGAAAAATAAGTAGCTTGAAATAGGCACCAAGGTCTGGAAGTGAGAAAACAGTGGATCAGAGAACAGGGATCGTCTAATAAGAGGATGTGTTATGGGGAAGGTGGGAGATGGAATGGACAGATCCTTTAGGGCGGATTACCAAACTAGAAGTTTGGGCTTTTGCAGTGTAGATATAGAAATGTGATTGGTTCACATTTACCTAGTAATAATTGTAAAAGTAAGAGTAACACTAACAAGGTTATGTTACATTATTAAAATTAAAGTGATTATATGTAAATTTCTATTCAAAGATTTTTTTAAAATAAGAGATATTATTTCATTAGGTTCTTATAGAAACTATGCATGATAGGGGCTATTGCTATATTCATTGAGGGGCAGATTAATGAAGAGGTAAAGAAAATCTTTTTTTTTTTTTTTTAGCACCTTGAAGGTATGGTTTCATTGTCTTCTGACTTGCATTATTTCTGGTAAGTAGTCTATGAGATGTTTTTTTCCCTTTCAGGTAATATATGTGTATTTTTTTGTCTGCGTACTTCTAAACTTTTCTCTTTATCACTGTTTTATTTTGGTTGTTGTTGTTTTTTTTTTTTTTTTGCCATTTGGTTGTGATGTGAATTGATGTTTTTTAAAAATCAAATTTGGAAAAATATCTAGCCATGACTTCTTTATTTTTTCCGTCCTTTTTTTTTTTCCGGGACTCTAATTACATGTGGATTAGTTGCTTGAAGTTCTTTTATAGGTCACCGAGACTGTCCATTTAACTCCCAGTTTCTTTTCCTCTGTTATACTTTAGATAGTTTTTATTACTATGTTTTCAAATTTAGTGGTATTTCTTTTAGTATGCTATAATCCAGTAGATTTTCTATTTGAATATTATAGTTTTCATTTCTAGAAGATCCATAATTTTCTTGTGTGTGTGTTTTATATCTTCATTTCTTTCCACATTTTGTTTACATTTTCTTTTAAATTAAGGGTTAGTAAACTATGGCCCGTGGGCCAAATCCAGCTGATGCCCCGTGAGCTGAGAATGGGTTTTACATTATGAAAGGATATTAAAAAAAAAAAAATTAGGGGTTCCTGGGTGGCTCAGTCCTTAAGTGTCTGCCTTTTGGCTCAGGTCATAATCTCAGGGGCCTGGAATGGAGCCTCATGTTGGGCTTCCTGCTCAGCAGGGAGTCTGTTTCTCTCTGTCCCTCTGCTCCTTCCCTGCTCATGTTCTCTCTCTCTCTCTCAGATCAGTAATATATGAATAAGTCTTTTAAAAAATTAAAAAAATAAAAATATTCAATAGAGACTATATGTAGTCCACCAAGTTTAACGTATTTGCTTTCTGGCGCTGTACAGAAGTTTGCTGCTCATGCTTTAAATCCCTGATTTAAATCGTAAAATAGCTGTATTAACGTCCATGTGCTGATTCTGTTCCCTCTGTCATTTCTGGGTTTGTTTATGTTGACTTACATTTTCCTCCTTGTGTGCTGCTTCTTGACAAGTTTAGTAATTTTTTATTAGATGTTGGACACTATGAATGTTGTGTGTTGAATATTTGTATTTGTTGTCTTTCTTTAAAAATGTTGAGGTTAGGGGCGCCTGGGTGGCTCAGTGGGTTAAGCATCCACCTTCGGCTCAGGTTGTCATCCCAGGGTCCTGGGATCAAGTTCTGCGTCAGGCTTCCTGCTCAGTGGGAATTCTCTATCTCAAATAAAAAAATAAAATCTTAAAAAAAAGACTAGATTGAAAAACAATAAATAACTAAGTTGAGGTTAGTTTGGCAGGCTATAAAATTCCTTATAGATTAACTTGATAACTGTGAGGCTTTGTTTTGGGACTGGTTTAGCCACAATACCAAGTGTGTCTGGTGTCTTTTCTCAATGCTCTGCATGTTTAACAAGTCTCTCTATTCAGATTGATAGTTACTAGAAACTTCTAGGCATGTGTGAGCTCAGGGAGTCACTCGGCTAATAGGTCCCTTGGAAGTGAATCAGTTTTTGTCTTGCCTGGTGGAATTTCTTCATCAACTTGCATAGATAAGTGTTTAGCCAAAAACCTGAGGGGACTGTTATGTAGATTTCTGGATCTCTTTCTTTCCCTAGTTCTTTCCTTTTCGATACTCTTCTCAAGTTGCATCTTCTTTATTGTACTTGAACTCTCTTTCTCTCCTTTTTTTTTTTTTTTTTTTTTTTTTTTAAGTAGGCTCCATGCCCAGTGTGGCGCTCAGTGCAGGGTTTGAACTCACAACCCTGAGATCAGCAGTCTGACGTTTCACTGACTGAGGCACCCAGGGACCCCTAAACTCTTGTCTCTGACTCTTCAGCTCAGTCAAACCCTGGGGCTATTCTTGGGTTTCCACCGTGTAGGGCAATCTGCACCCAGAGAGAAAGATGAGGCATCACAGATCTCACTTTGCCGTTTCCCTCCTCTCCTGGACTGCCTCCCCTGTGCTGCCTATAGTCCAATCTCTGAGAATAGCTGTTTTGTGTATTTTGCTTAGCTTCTAGTTGTTTACAACGGGAGAGCAAGCCTTGTGCCATTTACTCTTTTGTGGGTGGAAGTCTAGAGCATGGGCATTTGAGTTAGACTTACTTGTTTTCTAGTTCTGACACTGCACTTCCTAGCTGTGAACCTTAGGCTAGCCATTAACTTCTGCGAGCATCTGCTTCTTATTCAGAGAACAGGAATAATAATAGGGTATTTGTGAGGATTAGATCAAGGCAGTGCATGTCAAATATTAACAAAGTACCTAGAAAATAATAATAGGAAATAAACACATGATGGTTATTATTAACATCTCATTTTTGCGGGGGGGTGGCGGAGGAGGAGACATGAAGTCGCCTGTTCAATATCCGACAACAAGCAGCTGAGTTGGTCTCCCTCCCAGGACTGACAGCTCCTAAGCCCCTGTTTCATGTCAGCACTGACCGTGTCTAGCTCATAAAGAAGTGGTTGAACCACAGACCAAAGCATCCGAAAGTCCAAGAAAGGGCCTCCCTTGCACAGAATGTCTTAAAAAAATGAAAGGTTCTGGATCATGATTAGGTCTGAGTGGAAGCTCAGACTGGGACACGACTTTGCTGCTTACTAGAGGCAGATGCTGCATAATGGTGAGCATATGCTAACATTTCGAACGAGTGGGTTTCTTCCTTACTGAGCGTTAGGTTACACGGTAGTCTTCTACTTATTGATCCAACCAATATGGTTCTAATTGTTCATACTTCCCATTCTCGTCTTCCACCCACATTATTGGGGTGTTTCAGTTAGACCAACTCTACCTTTTCCAGCTGTCTGCCACCCCCAGCTCCCTGGGTGAAATATCACTTCAGTGCAGGGGACTCCTGTATGCCATAAGTGGGTAGTCAGGAGGTGGAAAAGCCATCTGGACAGTCTAAGACACGTATGCCAAAGCCCGGCATCAAGATGGACCTCAGTTATCCTGACGCTGAAGCCATAGAGTGGCTCTGACAGCTTCCAGATGCAGAGAACATGAATCTTGGTAAAAGTTTGGCTTGGATTCTGAGCTTAGCTCTATGACTTAGTAGTTGGGTAGCATTGGGGTAACTAACCTTTTTCAGCTCCTAGTTTATGAAATGATGAAAATAGGTACTTCTTATGTTTTTATTTATATTTTTAAAAAGATTTTATTTATTTATTTGACAGAGAGAGATCACAAGTAGGCAGAGAGGCAGGCAGAGAGAGAGGAGGAAGCAGGCTCCCTGCTGAGCAGAGAGCCTGATGCGGGGCTTGATCCCAGGACCCTGAGATCATGACCTGAGTTGAAGGCAGAGGCTTACCCACTGAGCCACCCAGGCGCCCCCCCAAAATAGGTACTTTTTAAAAAAAGATTCTTACTTTTTTATTTGATAGAAAGTCGGTGGAGAAAGAGAGAGGAGAGAGATAGAGAACACATGAGCAGGGAGAGGGGCAGAAGGAGAGGAAAAAGCAGACCCTCTGCTGAGCTTGGAACCTAAGGCAATCCCCAGGGCCCAGAGACCACGACTTGAGCTGAAGTCAGATACTTGACCAACTGAGGCACCCCAGAGCCCTGAAAATAGGTACTTTTTAAGATTAAATAAGGTAATGTATGTAACACACCTCAAACATAGTTAAAAATTGACAAAAATAACAATATTTTCCCTCAAAATAGTAAGATTCTCCCCAGGATTTCTAACTTTTCCTCTCAGACGTCTCCTTCGCTTGATTTCCTCCCAGATTCCTGCACCGCTAGGAGCCTGGAGCTGTGCTGATGTTGCTCTGATAACCACTTTTATGCATCGGCACAACCCTAAACAATGGTTTAATCTGGAAAACAGAAACCATATGCATTTTAATTTTTTTAATTTTTTTAAAAGATTTTATTTATTTATTTGACAGAGATCACAAGTAGGCAGAGAGGTAGGCAGAGAGAGAGAGGTGGAAGCAGGCTCCCCACTGAGGAGAGAGCCTGACGAGGGGCTCAATCCCAGGACCCTGGGATCATGACCTGAGCCTAAGGCAGAGGCTTTAACCCTCTGAGTCACCCAGGTGCCCCCGTATGCATTTTCAAACACAGAGAGTTTCGTGTTAAGAATTTGGGAAACAGCTCTTGGAAGAATGAAAAGACAAAGAAGGAACAGCAAAGTGACATGGAGTTGCCAGAAGAACCCCCTTCCTGGGACTGTCCCCTTGGAAGGACAAAGACATGTCCGGGGTGTTAGATCCCAGAGCTTTGAGGAATGAGCTGGGATTGAGAGGAGGGCGCTCTAACCTTGCTGGCACTCAGGAGTTCGGTTTGGGGGATCCTGTGGAGGTGGGAGTCAGACATCTGGGGAAGGGGTCCAGCGTAGCTGGTGCTGGTATCTCTGAGGGGGTCCCGGGATAAGGGAGGCTGAGAAACCTGGACCCTGAACCAGTTGGTCCTGGAATTAACCGCCACTGCTGGGTTGAAACCCTTGCTGGGCAGTGCTTACAGAAACAGCAAGTAAACAGGAATTAAAAGCCCCCTCTCCCTCCCCTGGTCTTACAGTCCATTGACAGAGCCCAAGAGGGATCTGGCTGGCAAAGGAGGAGCGAGGGTTTCCGAGTCCCTGCCCAGTGTCAAGAAGCAGAGTCCAGAGGAGTAGGTCTGGAGCTGAGAAACAATAGCTGAAAAGCCAGCACAGCTTGCTTTGTGCACTGGTCCCTGACCTTTTCCTGATCTCCTTGGCTCCTGGCTCCCAGATTCGCTTCCTGTTTACAAGCTTGCCTTTATGCTAGAACCTGGTATTTCATCTCATTTATGTAGCACTAATCTTTGGGGTTCTCTCCTCGATTAGGATTTGTACCAGTTAAGACTCTTTTGGGTACAAGACGCAGCAGGCCAACTTGACCTAGCTTAAACATGTGAGTGAGGGGCCATGTTGGGTGATGTAACCAGAAGGGACAAGGTGCAGCTGGGGGCAGTTCAAACAAGGACGCAGTCCTGCTGGTATCTCCATTCCTGGTCTGATTTTCTCCATGAGTTGGCTAACTCCTCTTGTAGGCAGACTTCCTCAGGGCATGCTCAATGGTAGCCTGTTGCTCTCTCCACTGTATAGAAAGAAAGGGAAGAGTTTTTACTCTCCTGGCTCCAGAGCGAACATTCTAGGAATCCTGATTGGCTGGCTTTGGTCTTAGGTCCTCTCCTTAGACCAGAAGAGAAGATATTAGGTTTGTGACTTAGCTGAAGTCTTGTGTCCACCCCTGTGAATAGCACGACTAGAAAAAATGAGTGAGAATACTCAGAGAGCAAGATCAGCAGTTGTCCACAATAATTTTTATTTAACTGTAGGCAAAAACTCCTTCATCATCCACAATGACAGATGGAGGTTGTACAATGATAGGTCTGTTCTGGACAATTCCTTGATTATATTGTCATATCTATAAGTACCATGTAGTCAAGTCTATGTGGCCATTTTGTAGGGTTCCTATGAATCTTGTTGTTGGATAATGGAGACACTTAACTCTAACTTTTTTAAAAACCAGAGTTCTGAAATAACTGGATAAAACCGTAGGATCCCCTTGATGTGACAATAAAGACATGAAATTGGTCTCATTAAATCTTTCCTCTACTACCTTCCTTAAAAGATGGGTCAAAAGGATAGAAGTAAGGAAATATATCAATAGGTTTACAAGGAAAGAATCAGTAAAGCAATCAATATATCCCAATTCAGGCACAACGTGCTAGGTAAAATGAAAGATTTCAAAAGAAATATGGAATATTCAGGCTTAACCCCTAGTGATGTAATTGTATAAATGGGGAGACAGGATGAACACACCGTTTTATTTACTGGGGACTCTCCCAGCGGCTGTCCCAAATTACCCCATCCCTCTTGGATTCTCAGTCCCTCCTCCTCATTCTTTCTTCTTCCATCTCCCCTTTCTCCCTTTCCTTTCCTGCCTCCTGTTTCACTGCATACACGGAGGCCACTGTTGTAGTCGGGTTTGACAGAGACACAGATCGGTAGGAGGTATACATTAAGAAGTTTATTGCAAGGATTTGGTGTACATGACCATAGGGGCTAGCCAGACAAGTCTGACATGTGTAGAGCAGGCTATGAGGATTCTAAAACTGAATCAATCACGTTTTCCTCATTTAACTTGCCCTCTTAATCATTTTCTCTTTGAATTATGCTTTTGGATTTCCGAGCTGAAGTCCTGAAACTGGTTTTGGTTCTTTCCACTTCCCTGTAGTCAGTTGTTAAGTCAGTCAGTTATTAAGGTCAGTGTTTCTTTCTTCCTGATGGTTCTTACTTTGGTCCATCCCTTTCCATTCCTGCTGTCACCTCTCTGGTTGGGAGACCTCAGTCCCCATTCCCGGACTATATTGCTAGACTTCTGTTAAGAGATCTTTGACTTTTTTGTTCTTCACTGCTTCCTACATAACACCACCAGATTATTGGTCTCAAAGTACTATTTTTAGTATGCCACTCCTCTAACAAAACTTTCCTGTGGATTAAAACTGTATGCATGGACCTGGAGGGATATCTATGGTGAATTGTTAGATTAAAAGGGCAAGTTGCAGAATGTTGTGCACAGTAAAATGCTACTTGTTGGTGCATCAAAACTATATATTAGAATATGTTGGTTTGAGGGGTGCCTGGGTGGCTCAGTGGGTTAAGCCTCTGCCTTCGGCTCAGGTCATGATCCCAGGGTCGTGGGATAGAGCCCCACATTGGGCTCTCTGTTCAGCAGGGAGCCTGCTTCCCCCTCTCTCTCTCTGCCTGCCTCCCTGCCTACTTATGATCTCTGTTTGTCAAATAAATAAATAAATAAAAAGCTTTAGAATATATTGGTTTGAGTATAGAAGAAAGGGTGGGAGACGTCATTCACTGAACTGTTAACACGAATTCATTGATGATCTAGGGCAGTCATTCTTAATTGTGACTTGACAGTGAAATCATATGGGGAACTTCAAAAAAATACAGAGATTTAATTGGACTGGGGTTTGACCTGGGCATCGAAATTTTTTTTTTATTTACTATTTTTTTTTAGAATTCAAGTATAATGAACATCAGTGTTTAGTGTATTAGTTTCAGGGGGACATCAGAATTTTTAAAAAGTTCTTCATGTGAGTCCAGTATGTTGAGAACCATTGATTTAGGGGATCAGCCTGGCTAGAGTGATTCAAAATATGTTTCTACACATGTGAATGCATCTACGCACAATTCAGCCAAAAATGCACTTTGACTTTGCTTAGTGGCATGTGAGAAAAGGCAGCTTGACTTAAAAATATATTATAGATGATCTATAAAAGTGAATGAATAAAATTACATGTACATTCTACCTACCTATCTTACTTAGCTAGACACATACACATATATGTGTATACGCATATGCGTATATACTTGACATTTAATTACGGATTCCTACGAAGAGACATTATTATTATTTTGGAAACCAGGGCATTTTTGTTCGTATTTTCTTTCTTTGCTTTTTTCAGTGAGACATCCACAACAGGAGAAGGCTTCCTGGTGTCGTCCTGGTATTCGACACCAGAGGGATCTGATAAAAAGACAGTATTCATGGAGATTTGATGAAGAGGATGTGGGTGAATGTTATCTGATCATCACTAATTAGGATTCCAGGTTCCCTGTGATTTCCTTTTCTCAAAGCCAAACAACCCAAAATAGACACAGGTCTCTAACTAGACAAACTCGAATCAGATTTCACAAGGGGCAGGTGAACAGATGAACTTAGGTAATGAGCCAAGCAGTTCTTGGTCTTGTCCTGGAAACCTGAGAAACCATGCGTAAGGACCCGAGTTTGTTCAGACCTTGAGAACAGGTAGGCCAGGGAACCAATGGCATATTCCTTCCCCCACTCCAAGTGTGGAAACCTTGCTTATTACTTGTCTGCTTTGATCTGGATTCTGCCGAGTTAGTTTCTGGTTTGGTGATCTCAACAGTGTATGTAGCACGCAGACTGAAAGCTCCTATCTACACAAGATTTCAATCAAAGTTTGAGTGATAGGAAGTATTCAGAGAGGGCAGATGTTCTATATGAAAGGGGCAGGCTGGTCCCTTCAGTTTCGGGGACGCCCCCTCACTGTCTCATTAACAGAGCCCTTGAAGGTCTGTAGCGTCTTGGAGAAGCGGATGAGCACTTGGCCACCAAGATGAGATGTGTTCAGTGATGTACTTGGCTGGCTCCAAAGAGGTGATTGGTATATTTTCCCATGTTTTGCTTGTTGATTGTTAAATCTGGACACTCTTTTTACTTTTTAAAATTTTTATTTTTAGAGAAAGAGAGCGAGAGTGTGAGCAAGCGTGGGTGGGGAAAGGGGCAGAAGCGGGATGGGGCGGAGGGAATCTTAAGCAGGTTCAAGGCTCAGTGCAGAGCCTGACTTGAACGCCATCCCATGGCCTGGAGATCATGACCTGAGCTGAAGTCAAGTGTCTGATGCTTAGCCAGCTGAGCCACCCAGGCACCCCAAATGTGGACATTTTTTTTTTAAGGTTTTATTCATTTGTCAGAGAGAGAGAGAAAGCACAAGCAGGGGAGTGGCAGGCAGAGGGAGAGGGAGAAGCAAGCTTCCTGCTGAGCAAGGAGCCCGATGTAGGACTCGATCCTAGGACCCTGGGATCATGAACTGAGCTGAAAGGAGACGCTTAACCAACTGAGCCACCCAAGCATCCCCTTGTGGACATTCTTAAAAGTTATGCAAATTTGCAATTAATTACATTAATTAATTACATTGAATTATATTAAAGACAAAAATAAATCCTATCACCTTCCTATTTCCTAATCATTTTTACTACAGTTGGCTGTTATCTATGCCCATGAGGTCACTCAGGTCTACTGTGTCTGCACTACAGAAATACTCTATGATGACATGATGCTTTTCTCTTCCTAACTCTGCATTCAGTAACTTCACACCGGTCGCTTGAAACCGGCCACTCTGGGCTATAAGGCAACAGCAAGGCCTTCCTAGAGGCTGTGCAACCCATGTAGTCATACTAGGGTCATCTTCACCTACTTAATTACCTGTGTGATCAGGTGTAAGAATGGCCCAGTGTCAGAAGATGGCTAGGTCATAGGATTTGGCGTACTTCACAAAGACATGCAGGAATGCTGGAGCCCAGAAAGGATTGCCTCTCCTAGCAGCTATGGCTGCAAGAGTTTAGTAAAAGTCAATGAAAGCGAACTAAGAGGCAACCGATGGCATGGGATTTATGACAGAGTATTATATATTTTATCATTATTTGTAAATGGTACACTACACATCCTTTGCAACAACAAAATTTTGGTAATCATATACACACACGTATACACTTTTTTTTTTTTTTTTTTTTTAGAGAGCTATTAATAGTTACTAGCATAGCACTGAATGCCTTCCATTATAGAGTTTCTTGTTAGCAGCATAACCCAGGCTCGGAGGTAAGGATGCAGGAACAAAAGGAGGAGGAGGAATTTCTCAGTGGTTTCTGGATTATAAACCTTGAAGAACTCAGAGGAAATGGGTCTTCCTATGTGAGGCAGGGGCCCAATACTCATAGACAATGTAAGACCCTCTTATTATATAGGGAGGCATTCTGAGATGTGTAAATTTCCCACCTTTGATACTCCTACTAAACAGATAGGGGTTGTCTCAGAGATATCAACATAGATGCCACTCTGAAAGCATGAGTTGCCTCCAGCAGCAGCCACAGGGGAGAAGCAGGGGGCTGGAAAAAGGAAAGTGGAGTCTCCCTTAATTTTTCCCCCCCTTTCCCTTCCTGCAAAATATCTAATTTACTTGTTAAAGCCAACCTCACATTGTTTATCCAGGCTGTCTATTTTTTGGTCCTAATTGATACTAATTAAAATCAAAATAAAATTACAACTGCAAAACTTGGCTGGGGTTTTGACTCACTGCCAGCATGCCCACAACCAATGAGACTTACTACATAAACACTCTCGTTTTGAAACTCCAGGTATTTTAACAGTGAATGAATGTGAAAAAAGAGAAAGAACTGTGCCCTCATTCTAAAATTTCTTTTCAGCTTCCATTATGGAACATAAGAAAATAAGAGCCTGATTCTTTATTGAGACTGAGTCTTCCATTAATAATAAAAAAATTAACTTGGTGTATTTGAGTAAATACTAATATGAACTTGGAATGGTTAAGACAATTTTTTAGTATTTGATACTAATGAGGCTGGACTCCTGGGTTCTGTCCCCCTCTAGGATGATTATCTTTACCTAGAAGAAAACTCTGATCCACAATTGAGAAGGCATTCCAATTGGCAGAGTGATCTTGCAAGTGGAATAATTGGTCATTTGGGGACTGGGCAAGTTTATGAATGGTTCAAGGCAAATCAACCACCACCACTTCTAGAAAATAAGTCAAAAAGTCCATTTTTACTGAGGGTAGGTTATTAACACCCCCTCCAGTTTGCTGTAATACACCCAACTGTAGCACTGAATTGAGTAAAAAGCTGTCTTACATCTTATCCAGAGGAGATCATTGGAGGTATCAAGTTCATGAGGTGTTGTAGAAAGAACTTTTTACCTTCATTTAGATGTGGGGCTTCTGTCATTGGTAAGAGTTAGCATTTGTTACTCTGTGCTGGACATAAAACTAAATTCCTCCCATTTTCTCATTTAATGCTCTTAAAAATCCTATGAGTTAAGTGCTTCTGCAACCCGATTTCCTAAATAAGAAGTTAGGTAACTCACCTGTTTTCACACAGGTGAGCGAGTGAGCTTGCATTTGACCTCAAGTCTGTAGAGTTTCAGAACCCAGAGCTTTAACCACTTTACTAGGCTATTTCCACACCAGCTCCCTTGTGTTGAAGGGAGAGTTGATGAACATCTCCAGGTCTTGGATTTCTCTCTTTTATAAAGTGATAATAATGTCTGTTGCTCCCACTGGAAGGGTGCTAGGATCAGGAGATAAAGTAGGTGTCTTGTAAAAGGTTGTACAAATGTATTATAATTCTGACATTGGCACGAATCCTAAGAAGAACATTATGTAGCAAGACTATTATTTAAATGTAATGTAAATATGCGTCAACATTTATCCTTGGCCAATGCTTCTGATTTATCATTTATTGATTTTTTTGAATGGATGTCAATTCAGCTACTAAACAGTAGAAAAAGACTTGGCTTTGGGGTTGATCAGTTTGGAAATTCTGGAGATCAACTCTTAATTGTCTCTTGGTTGCTGTTAGAACTTGTCAGACAAATTCCTCAAACCCTCTGAGCCTGTAGGACAACAGCTGTTTCAGAGGGGCCATGGACAGAATCAATCAAGCATATGGGCACCCCATTAATGTAAGCTTTGCCAGTCCAAACTCTTGCTAGGTGAGGGTCATAGGAGGTTTACGAGATAAATAAAAGACAAATACCAATATAATTTTAGACCTAGAGGAGAATTAGAACTCATCTAGTCCAGTATTCTCTTTTTGCTGATGCAGGCGACAAGGTCGAGAATCTGATTCAAGATTACACAGCCAGCTAGCAACAGAAATAGAATTGGAAGCCACGCCTTCAAACTCCTAACATTCAATTGAATAAAAATACACTGGCTCAGTGGGTTAAAGCCTCTGTTTTCGGCTCAGGTCATGGTCTCAGGTTCCTGGGATGGAGCCCAGCGTCAGGCTCTCTGCTCAGCAGGGAGCCTGCTTCCTCCTCTCTCTCTGCCTGCTTCTCTGCCTACTTGTGATCTCTGTCTATCAAATAAATAAATCTTAAAAAAAAAATACACTGGCTCCTGAGTGCCTCTCAGTAATGACAGTACGCCGTCTTCGTGTCCGAGCATCAGAGGAACAGACACGTAACTGTTTTAGAAACATAGTTTGGAGATGGCAGCTGTGAATCAAGCTTTCTGGACTTCACAAGGATTCTTCTGTTTTACATTTGGAAGTGCCACCCTTGAACCATTCCCCTTGCAAAATCACCGCATATTTATTGTATAAGTACTCCAAACCTCAGGGTGGCTTTTGTCCTCAAAGAGCTTCCTCCAGACTTGTGGGCACAAGACGTGGACATATAAAAAAGTTGAAGAAGAAAGAAAGAAACCTAACCTAGAATTATTGCCTGGCGAATGATCTAGAGAAATGAGGAAAGCATTTCAAAGAGGAAGTTGTTTGTGTCAGAAATATCTCAGGGAGACTGTGAGTGTCCGTCTTAGTCTTCAGGGTATGTGATCATTGAATATATGGAAAAGGAAGAATATTCTGGGGAGGGATCAAAATGTGAGCCAAGGTCTGTGTTGAAGAATCCGCACAGTGCATTTAATTAGTAATTAGTCTAGCGGAGTGCTGGGGACATGTTGGGGTCCACTGGGAGATTAGGATAGACGGATAGATTGGGACAGCACAGAAGGTCTTGAATGTTATACTAAGGAGTTTGAATTTTATCCTACAGAGGACTGGTGACTAACTGAAACATTGGTGGCAGGGGAGGGCTGTGAACACAGAGGGAAGGTTTATCTGGTGGTACGATGGTAGCTAGGAGAAAGACTTGGAGCCAGAACACTGGTTAGAAGTTGATTTTGACAAACTGATAGGATGATGGCCAGAAGAACACGAATCAGAGACATTAAAGAGGGAGGATAGGAAGTCTTGGTGAGTTAGAGGCAGGGAAAACTCAAAGATGATTTTTCAAGTGGGTAACAATTAGATTAGTAATACTATGACAAAGAGGGAAAAATAATGAGATGGAATGTGGGGAGGGACCTAGGAGGGTACTTTGAGATAGTGAGCTTGCTTCTAGACTTAAGATGTTTGATGTAATGGTAAAGTATACAAGGAGAGATGTCCAGGAACGAAGTGCATATAAGGGTGGCAACGGCAGAAATTTGAATTTCGTTGGTTTGCTGAAGCCCTTCCGTGCCAGCTTGGAGCTTAGACCCCAAACACTGTAAAATATAAAATCCAACCTGTTACCAAATTATTCAGATTTGATTTTATTCTCTTAATGACCTAGAGAAAGAATTTACTGTCCCATGTATTTTTACAACTAAGGAAAAATAATACTTTAAAAAAATCATTAATGATCTCTGAACTTACCTGGTAAGACTTTTTAAAACTGAGGAATTGGGGTGCTTGGGTGGCTCAGTTGTTACGTGTCTGCCTTCGGCTCAGGTCATGATCCCCCCCCCAATCAGGCTCCCTGCTCAGCAGGAAGCCTGCTTCTCCCTCTCCCTTCCCCCTGCTTGTGTTCCTTCTCTCGCTGTCTCTTTGTCCAATAAATAAGTAAAATCTTAAAAAAAAACAAAAAAACCTGAGGAATAACCCACTTACTGTAAAAATCTAATGATGGATTTACACATACACACACACACACACAACCACCACAACCACCACAACCACCAAGATCAAGATAATAGAACATTTCCAGCACTACAAAAAGCACTCTAGAAAGCTTTCTTCCAGACCACACCCAAGGATGCCCACTGTTTTGACCACTATCCACATAGATAACTTTTGCCTATTTTGAATTTCATATTAATTGGATCATATTATATCTTTCTATCTATCTACCCATCCATCCATCCGTTCATTATCTAATTTATCTATCTGAAGATTTTACTTTTTTTTTTTTTAAAGTTTTTATTTATTTATTTGTCAGAGAGAGAGAGAGAGAGAGAGAGAGAGCACTGGCAGGCAGAGGCAGAGGGAGTAGCAGGCTCTCTGCTGAGAAAGGAGCCCGAAGTGGGCAATCCCAGGACACTGGGATCATGACCTGAGCCGAAGGCAGCAGCTTAATTCACTGAGCCACCCCGGGCATCCCTAAAGGTTTTCCTTTTAAGTCATCTCTACACCCAACATGCAGCTTAGACTCACAACCCTGAGATCAAGAGCCACACGCTCCATCGGCTGAGCCAGCCAGGCACGTCCTATATAAATCTGTATATCTAAGTATATATTTTACATTTACACACTTCTGTTTAATGTATGTTTTATATTTACATACTATATATATATATTTTTTTCTTTTGGTTGAAATGCATTTTTTTCAACATTTTATTGATGGAAAATTTTAAACGTATGCCAAAGTAGAAATAATTTTCTAATGTATTTACACTCAGATTCTACCATTAACATTTTATCATAGTATATACTCTTTGAGGTTTAAATATATCATCTTGCTTTTTGTTCTCTATTCTACTGCTCTTCTTTCATACTTTTCCCCTTCTATGAGGTTGTCTTTTTTTAATACATTCTATGATTATTTTATATTTTATTTCTATTATTGACTTAAGACCTATACTTCCTTTTCTAGTAGTTTTTCTACAGTTTACTTTAATATTTAACTTACTAAGTCTATTATTAAATAACATTAAAGTATTTCATGTACACTATAAAACCCTTCGTCCAGCATACTTCAATTTCTCCTCCTGTCCTTTATGCTAATAATAGCATACTTCTGAAAATATTATAAACCCCATAATATATTGTAATTTTTACTTGGAGTCAATGATCTTTTACAGAAATTTAGAAAATGATTTTCAAATGTGTTTTTTTTTTTTCCTTTTCCTCTATCTTTTTAGACAGGTCTGATTCCTTTCACTTACTAGTGTATCTGTAAGATTCTTTTAGAGTCTGAAGAATGTTTATTTTATTTTTATTATTTTTCTTTGAGTATGGTTGACACACAACATTACATTAGTTTCAGGTGTACAGCTTGGTGATTTGACAAGTTTATGTATTACACTGTGTTCACCCCAAGTATAGCTACCACCCGTCCTATTACATTGTTGTTACAATATCACTGACTGTATTCTTTATGCTCTGACTTTCATTGCCATGACTTACTCATTCCATAACTGGAAGCCTGTATTTCCCTCTTCCCTTTACCCATTTTGCTCAACCCTTCCCTCCCACCCCTACACTTGGCAATCACTAGTTCATTCTCTGCATTTATGCTTCTGATTCGGCTTTTTGTTTATTTGTTTTGGAGTCTAAGAATGAGTAGAATCCTATGGTATTTGTCTTTCTCTGTCTGATTTATTTCACTTAGCATAATACCCTCTAGGTCCATCTATGTCATCACAGATGGCATGAACTTATCCTTTTTTATGGCTACAATGGTAGTATTCTATTGTATAAATATACCACATCTTCTTTAACCATTTGTCTATTGACAGACTCCAAATTTGCTTCTATGTCTTGGCCATTGTAAATAACGTTGCAATAAACATAGGGGTGCCTATAACTTTCTGAATTACTGTTTTTGTTTTCTTTGGGTAAATAGCCAATAGCGGAATTATTAGATCATACATTATTTATATTTTTAACTTTTTGAGGAAACTCTATATTGTTTTTCCACGGTGGTGGTACCAATTTACATTCTCACCAGTGGTGCATGGGGTTTCCCTTTTCTCCACATCCTCCCCAACACTTGTTATTTCCTTATTTTGATTTTAGCCATTCTAACTTGTGTAAGGTGATATCTCATTGTGGTTTTGATTTGCATTGCCCTGATGATTTATGATGCTGAGTAACTCTTCATGTGTCTGTTGCTGTGAGATTCGTTTTTATTTTTGCATACACCAGTAGGTTTTTTAAAAATTACTATGTGGTATGTCACTGTATATATATCCCACACTTTTAATTTTCATATTTTTTCCATTGCTGATGGATATTTATGTTGTTTCCAGGTTTCAACTATTATAAACAAATCTGTGATAAGCATTCTTTTGAAAAGATTTATTTATTTGAGAAAAAGAGATCGAGGAGGGGGAGGGGCAGAGAAGAATTTCAAGCAGACTTCCCACTGAGCACTGAGCCCAACATGGGACTCAATCTCAGGACCCTAAGATCATGATCTGAGTTGAAGTCAAGAGTTGGGTGCTCAACTGACTGAACCACCCAGGCGCCCTTGTTATAAACATTCTTATACATGTCTTTGGTGGCATGAACACAGGATCTGATTTTGAAAAGTGATTTCTGGGGGTGCCCCCTGTCAGGCTCTGGACTCAGCGCTGAGTCTGCTTCTCCTTCTTCCTCTGTTCCTCCCCCTGATTGTTCTCTTGCTCTTGCTCTTAAATAAATAAATAAATAAATATCTTTTAAAAAAAAGGTAATTTCTGGAATTCTCTGGAAGACTGCATTCTATCAGTCAGTCCATTTGTGTTTTTACCAGTGATGAATCTTTTGCAGAAATAACTTATGACTTTCTAAATGGTTGGTAGGAGCTAAGAGAGGCTGTTCATCAAATATTTTCCTGTACGATGTCCCAGGATGCCTGTGTGCTTGTATAATAACATCCTTAAAACTTAAAGGCAATACAATTAAAACCAGACTCTCTGCACACCTTGTTTGAAAAATAACACAAACCCACACGTATCATCACAAAATAATGCAGACATGCTCAGGATCCATGCAGAGACACAGGATACTATATAGAGTACCATAACTTTGATATGATTAAGATTTGCTGTTGAATCCTTATTCTGGCTCTTTCTAGCTGCTTGTCCTTAAACAAGAGACTCAACGACTTGCCTTAGTTTTCTTAACTAGAGAATAGTGAGATTCTTACACATATTATATAGGTGTGAAGATCAGAGGAGATAGCAGATGTCATGCACCCAGAATAGTGACTTTTCTCAGGGGACTTGCTAAATTCTTTAAGGAAGGTGGGCACACAAAGACTGTAGACGAACAAGGAGGCATTCTTCCTGAGGAGTGTGTGTGTAAGCAAAAGCAGGGAGATGGCAATTTATTTGACACCTTCTTCAATGATGAGTTGCAAAGTTTGGCTGGAGTGGTGTGCGTATGAGAAGTGGTAGTTATCGTAAGATCTGGGTGGAGAGGCAGGTTGGGAGCAGATTTAAACATTACTGCATGTGGGGATGAATGGTTCAACTTTATCCTGTGGGGAAGTGATTTTTTGGAGGGAAGGAAAATGCCCAAATGTTTGGGGCGGGGGAGAGCAGCTTGGCCATGTTGAGAAGTTTGAAAGGAGGGGAGGGAGGAGGCATAGAAAATCTGTGCTTTTCATGGATGAATGGACTCTGTGGGACACGGCTACATTTTCCAAGAGAAGATTGTTGAACCAGTCAGGCAGACCTGTTCACTGTCCTCTTTTTGGTCCCCTGCTTTAGATGATTTCTTTCCCTTTTCTCTCTGCCAACTCATGTTCCAGTCTTCCTTCAGAATTTGGCTCAAGGTTCACCTCCACCAGGAGACCTATTTGGTGTCTGGTCTGTAACTGATTTTTAACTTGGGTCAATGATCCATTAAAGAAAAATGGTTCCCTATTCTGAACTCTAGGACTGACTGCTGCTAGATATGCCAAAGTTTAGTGGACAGTGTTGAGAAACTGCACCGATAAGAAGCAGTCAGCCTCTCTGTAGAAGCCGTCAGATACTGGATCTGTTGGAAATGAAGTCAACTCTTCATTATATTTTCCTCTTTGTGTACTTTTCCTGGGATGGTGCCCAAGTCTGGGAAGAGGAGAATGAATATAGCTCCGAATGGGTTAGCTGTGAGTAAGCATCTGTGTTCTTGGATCTCTTAGCCTAGGGAGCAGGAGGAGGTCAGCATGCCTGTAAGAGGGAATGGAAGGATTTTAATTAATGCACGGATATGCCCAGCATGCAGGTCTACACAAAGTGGAAAATTTTGCAACAAATTAATTTATGAAAAATGTGTGAGGCTGATCTTGTACTTGCTCTTATTTTGTGACCATAGAGTAAAAATAAATAGGGCCTTAACAGTATGTAAGTTTGTATCTGTCTCAAATACATTTTCAGCGTAGCGTTTGGTCATTTAAGTCAGGCTTCTTTATTTTTAAGTCAATTTTATTGAAGTGCAATTTACATAAAATAAAATTCATTCTTTTTAAGCATACAGTTAAGTGAGTTTTGACACATGTTTACAGTTATGTAACCATCATCACAGTCCAGATATAGAACATTTTCAAATCCCCAACCCAAAACTCCCTTATTCTACTTTGCAGTAAATCTCGTGCTTCTGTTCCTGTCCCCAGTCAGTGATCTCATTTCTGTCACTTTAGTTTTGTCTTTTCCAGAAGGTTATATAAACCATATCTGGCTTCTTTCACTTAATCTATGCTTTTGAGATTTATCCATATTGTTTCATATTTGGGTGATTTGTTCTTTTTTATTGCTGAGTGGTATTCCATTGTATGGAAATACAATATAGTTGACACTTGAACAACCTGGGGGTTAGGGGGTTAACCCCCTGCACCATTGAAAAATCTGGGTATACCTTTGACTCCCCCCAGACCTTAACTACTAATAGCTTACCACTGACCAGAAGCCTTGTCAATCACATAAACAGTCAATGAGCCCATATGCCTTACGTATTATGTACTGTATTCTTACAATAAAGTAAGCTAGAGAAAAAGCATTGTTAAGAAAATCGTAGGAAGGGGGTTGCCTGGGTGGCTCAGTGGGTTGAGCCTCTGCCTTCGGCTCAGGTCATGGTCTCAGGATCCTGGGATCGAGCCCCGCATCGGGCTCTCTGCTCAGCGGGGAGACTGCTTCCCCCTTCCCCTCTGCCTGTCTCTCTGCCTACTTGTGATCTCTCTCTCTGTCAAATAAATAAACAAAATCTTTTTTTTATTAAAAAAAGGAAAATCGTAGGAAGAAGTACCTTTTTACATTACTGTACTGTATTTATTGAAAAAAATCCATGTGTAAGTGGACATGCGTAGTTCAAGCTTGTGTTGTTTGGGGGTCAAACATAATTTCTTTATCAATTCAAGAGTCCAATTCACAATGGACATGTGGGCTGTTTCCAGGTTTCGTTCATTAAGAATAAAGTTGCAGCCGCCTGGGTGGCTCAGTGGGTTAAGCCTCTGCCTTCGGCCCAGGTCGTGGTCTCAGGGTCCTCGGATCGAGCCCCACATCTGGCTCTGTGCTCAGCGGGGAGCCTGCTTCCTCCCTCTCTCTCTGCCTGCCTCTTTGCCTACTTGTGATCTCTCTCTCTCTCTCAAATAAATAAATTTAAAAAAAAAGAATAAAGTTGCTATAAACATTTGTGGGTAGGTCTTTGTATGAATGCATATTTTTATTCATATTTTTATTCTGTAGTGTAAATACCCAGGAGTGGGATTTCTGGATCATATGGGAAGTGTATGTCAAGCTTTATAATAAACTGCCAAACCATTTTCCAAAGTGGCCGTACCATTTTGCACTCCCATGAGCAAAGTATAAGAATTCCAATTGCTCTGTAACCTTGCCATGCCATTGCTTTTTTTTAAGATTTTATTTATTTATTTGTCAGAGAGAGAGAGAGCGAGCACAAGCAGAAGGAACAGCAGGCAGAGGGAGAAGCAGGGAGCTGGATATGGGACTTGATCTCAGGGGCTTGGGACCATGACCTGAGCTGAAGGCAGACATTTAACCAACTGAGCCACCCAGGCGCCCCTCCTTGCCATTACTTGATATTGTCACTCTTTTAAGTTTTAACAATTTAAAGGTTGTATAGTGGCATCTTATTTTCGTTTTTATTTGCATTTTCCTGGTGATTAAATATATTGAGCCTCTTTTCACGTGGCTATTGACATAAATTTTCTTTGGTGAAATATGTATTCAAAAATTTTTTTAAAGATTTTATTTATTTATTTGACAGACAGCGATCACAAGTAGGCAGAGAGGCAGGTGGGGGGGGGGTGAGGAAGCAGGTTCCCCGGTGAACAGAGAGCCCGATGGGGGGCTCCATTCCAGGACCCCGAGACCATGACCTGAGCCGAAGGCAGAGGCTTTAACTCACTGAACCACCCAGGTGCCCCTGCATTCAAATACTTTGCCCTTTTTATTAATGGATTATTTGTCTTCTTATTGAATTTTGAGGCTTCTTTATATATTCTGAATGTAAGTTCTTTATCACATACAAGTTTTGCAAATACTTTCTTCCAGAGTATATCTTATCCGTTAATTGTTAAGGGCTTTTTTTTTTTTTTTTGAAAAGTAGAAGTTATAAATTTGGATGAATTTCAAGTTACCAATTTTTCTCTTATATGGCTCATGCTTTTTTGTCCTATATACAGAATCTTTGCCTGACTCAAGACCACAAAGATTTTGTCCTATGTTTTGCTTTAGACATTGTATAGTTTTTAACTCTTAAGATTTATGTCTCTCATACATTTGAAGTTAAATTTTGTGTATAGTGCAGTTAATTCGGGGTGTGTCTATGGATGTCCAATTGTTTTAGCATTCTTTGACTCTAAAGAGCTATCCCTCGTTACAGGACCTTTGGTCCCCTCAGTGAAAATCAATCAATCATATGTTAGCTATTTCCTATTCCATTGTTTTGTGTGGCTCTCCTTATGCCAGTACCATGCCAACTGATTCCTGTAACTTGGTAGTAAATTTTAAAAGTAGTGTAATTCCTCCAAATTATTTTTTCTTTTTTCAAAATTGTTCAGTCTCTCTTAGGTTTTTTGTATTTCCACTTAACTTTTAGAGTCAGCCTATAAATTTCTAAAAGCTTGCTGGGACTTTGCAGGGGACTGCATGAAATCTATAGATCAATTTGTAGAGAATTGTCACCTTAACCATACTGGGCCTTCTGGTCCATGTGCCCAGAATGTTTTCTCCATTGACTTCAATCTTCTTCAAGACCTTTTAGTAATGTTTTGTAGTTTTTGGGTGTATGAAGTTTTCATATTCTTTGTTAGTTTTATCACTAAATATTTCATATTTTTGAGGCTGTTTGAAGTGGTATTAAAAATATTTTAATTTCCACTTGACCACTGCTACTTTTTAGAAACACAAACAATTTTTGCATATTAACCCTGTGTATTCGTTTCCTAGGACTGTTGTAACAAACTACCACAAATCTCATATTTTTGAAGGCTAGAAGTCCCAAATCCATCTACAAAGTTGAAAAAATAAAAAGATACTAGAACTGGTAAGTAGATTTAGCAAGGTAGCAGGACACAAGGCATTGTGGGTTGGATTGTGTTCCCTAAAAAGATGTTCTGTAACTGTGAATGTGACCTTATTTGGAAATAGAGTCTTTGCAGATATAATCAAGTTCAGATGAGGCCATATGAGATCAGGTTTACTTACTAGTTCTAGTTCTTTTTTTTTTTTTTTTTATTCTTTGCTTTTCTATATAGATGGTAGGTTAGCAATGCAACATCCAGACAAAAATCTGCTCTAATGTAACTAGTTATGGGATTAAAAGGTTTTTTCTCCTTTGAATTGTTTCTGTTAGTTGCAATCTTGACTAATACACCTTAAGCAGACCTCTCTAAATTTTTCCAAGACCCTCTTCACACAAGGTGTTGTCCCAGTCATTACATGTTTTTCCAAGGGTGAGGTGTGTATTGTACTTGCTTCAGGTGCAAAACTTAAGGAGGCACCAAAAACACCAGTAATTCAGATACATGACACCTTGATATAATATTTTAAAACAAACACACAAAAATTAACAGTGAACAAAATATCAAAATTTCAAACAGAAAGGATCCTGCCCTGCGTGTGCATGACCCTGCCTCACTCACTTCACCCTTGTCCTGGCACAACTATTGAGATCGCCATAAACTAGTCTTCCCCGAAGTGGACAATTACGGGGAGACCAGTCACACGTACCTACCACAGCTTCAGGGGCCAGCATGGCCAAACTTAATACCGTGTCTGTTTTCTCTTCCTCCTTTCACCTGATTTAGTTGCATAGCTCAATTGCTTCTTAGTCTTCTGTTCTTAAGGATACGATTCCTGCTGTGATGGGTTGCACGCACAAGCCTGGATTTATGTCAAAGTCTCAACTGCAGAATCTTCTGGATAGCCCGAGGGCACATGTTCAATAAAGAAGCCACTCCCTTGGGGCACCTGGGTGGCTCAGTAGGTTAAGCGGCTGACTTGGGCTTGGGTCATGATCCCAGGGTCCAGGAATAGAGCCCCTCATCGAGCTCCCTGATCTGCGGGGAGTCTGCTTCTCCCTCTCTCTCTGCCTGCTGCTCTGCCTACTTGTAGTCTCTATCTCTCTTGTCAAATAGATAAATAAAATCTTAAAAAAAAAAAAAAAGCAGCCACTCCTTTGTCTCATTTCCAACCTCCACATGCGGTGTCTCCCAGCCATGTGATGGTACCGCAGGTGGATAGCTGAGTGAAAGTGAGCCAGCTTTGCTGTCTTCCAGTTTGGAATCTGATTTCAAAAACAGTGTATGAAATACCGTGTTGAGGCAGGAATAACAGCACATAAACTGTTACGTACCCATGTTCTAGCAAGTGGAGAGAAAGTTGGTTAGCAAAGAAAAGGGTTTTAAGCAGATAGACAGGACTAAGACAGAGAGGTAGAGGCAGCCTTGGATTTCTAAGAGCTTCCCAGTTCCTGCTTCCAGTCCCATCTTTAGCCACGGCTCTATTCCTATTTTTGAATCCTATTACCACCATATCATTCGTAGAACAAATGCCTGTCCCAGCTTTTTTCTTAAGGTCCCTCCCATTTGTTTCCAGTAGTTGCCATTGGAGAACATTGACTAATAAGCTCTTTCCAATTTCCCAAACTCGATGCATGCTTTATCCCCCTTGGTGCACCAAGGAAGCTACCCAAACTCTTCTTTCCTGTTTTGTTGCTGCTTAATGAAATCCTTTTCTCTAGTAGTACCGAGACTCCTTTCTGCCTTTTAGCTTTCTTTCCCTTCTTTCTTTTGCATGTTTCCTTGGTGTTCCTTACACGTATCACACCAACTTTGTTCCCAAGATGATTCTTCCATTATGGTTCGTTTCTTCTCAGCACATTTCTTGGTCTATCCCAAATATTAGCATTTATTAAGTGTCTCTATTGCATAAAAGTTACAGAAATCAGCTTTTTTTCTGATATTTTCCACCTTATTCATTGTGCCATCTTCAGTTTAAACCTCATTTCCATGATGAATCCCTCTCTCACCAATTTCTTTCCTTCTGCTCCAGAAAAAAAAAAAAAAATGTAGGTAGTTCTTTGTATATGAATCTATTATAATATGTCTCTCTTATATCCCCTCAAGGCAAGGATATCTTACTCAGTTGTATTATGAGCACTTAACCCATAGTAGGTAATTAGTAGGTGCTTGCTGAATGCATGCATGAATGAAAGGCTATCTAGTTTGCCACTATCTCCATATCTCATATCTCCAATATGAGATTGGAGAAAGTGCCTAATGATCACACGTAACCCTTGGACACTGTGTTCCTCAGGGCTCTGTTCACCATGTCTCCTCCCACGTCACCCTGTTTCTCTGCATGATCTTAGTTACCTCCAGGACTTCATTTGCCACCTGCCATATGTCAGTCCCTCCCGAGTCTATATTTTTAGCCCAGATCCTTCTCCTTAGAGCCAAACTCATAATTTCAGCTACTTAGTAGGCTTTTCCAGTGGGTGTTTCTGAAGCCACTTCAGACTCAGTTTAGTCTGCCCCATCTTTATTCATTACCTTCTCCACCCACTCCATCCCCACTTTCTTCTCTTCCTTCTTTCCCTCCTCCTCCTTGGATTCCTGAAACAGTCAATGGCAGCGCTATGTAGTCAACTGAACAAACCTGATGTCACCCCAACCTGTATGTAACACATCGCTTGGTACTAGAGGTCACGGTTTGTTGAATAAATAAATGCCATTCACAAAGACGGCCAAGTCAATTGAAAATGATAAATTTGGTGGTTACATTTAAGAATGGTCTGACTCAGCGATCAAAAGCGAGGAGGAGTGTAGGCTCTGGGACTTCTGCAGATTTCACTTTTGGTGTCTTGGAACATGAAACAGACCAATGTCATTCATGAGGTCTTCATTTAAAATCAGACCTAGAGGTTAATTACTTGTCATCCTCCGTGACACTATTTGAAATGTTTTCCTCTAGACCTGGGGGCCTTCGTCGTGATGCCCTCTCATACACAGGACATGGACCTCTCTGGAGAAGTGCCATGGGTAAGTTTTTCTCTCCTAGAGATTGGGGATATTTTGTGTAATATACCACTGGGAACAAGGCTCAAAACTACTTTTTCACTCTTCATTTTTGGGTTAGTATTAGAGGCATCAATTGTGGAACACCAGGGACTTTGGGAGTCAGACCAATGCGAGTTTGAATTCCAGCTCCTTCATTTACCAGCTCTGTGACTTTGGACAAGCTCCTTTCAGTTCTTTGAATCTCAGTCTCTTCATCTGGAAAATGGAGATGATATTAGGCATAGCATAGGGTTATCTGAAAGTTATGTGTCAGACAAAAGAGAGACGGGGAAGCCTCATTAGACTTGACCTTTCTTCCATTCTTCTGTTAGTGAGTGGTGTTCTCCAAGTGACAGCTCTTGATTGTGTCTGTTTCCTCATCAGTGAATAAATTAATAGTTATCCACAGGGTTGTTGTGAGGACAGAATTAGTTATACTCACATGAAGTGCATGGTTATTTAAGAAATATTAGATTCCTGGAGCACCTGGGTGGCTCAGTGGGTTAAGCCTCTGCCTTCGGCTCAGGTCATGACCCCGGGGTCCTGAGATGGAGCCCCACATCAGGCTTTCTGTTCAGCAGAGAGCCTGCTTCCCTCTCCCTCTCTGCCTGCCTTTCTGCCTACTTGTGATCTCTCTCTCTCTCTCTCAAATAAATAAATAAAATCTTAAAAAAAAAAAAAAGAAATATTAGATTCCTTCCTTTCTTCCTTCCCTGTAAGATTCTGGGAAATGCCCGAGTGTATTTTCAGTCTGTCAGAACATTCTAGTCAACCTTCAGGCTCTTGTTAGACTACAGGAGACCTGGGAAGATACCAACACAGAAGAGCGTTACTGCTTTGCTCATTTGTAGAATTCAGGGTCGCTCAACAGCAGTGATTAGGAGAGGAATATTGCCATCTTCTCCGTGACAGCAGCATGCTTCCCCGGATGGTATCTGATTTGCTTTGGGGTGGGGGGTGGGTCTTTCATCATGGTGCATTTAAGCAATGTTAAATGACTAATGGGAGCGCTTGCAGGTTACTTGTGGGTACGCACAGTTTCTGATTGGTGGAAGCACCGGCCAATCCTTATCCACTCAGCAAGGGCAGTTTGCTTATTAATTAGGCAGTTACTGATTTCAGCTAAATCAAGGTGTATTTCCCAGCCATCGGGACCACTCTCTGTTTCTTCCTCCTTCCGTTCTGCACAATGCCCCCTTCTTCACTCCCTGTCCTGAATAAACTGATGGTAATCCATTCTCTTCAAATACCCAGAAGACTGGACTTTCTTCAACTGACAACTACAATAAAAGTAGTAACAGCAACAACTGCATTTCTCCAGAAACAGAACTCTAGTGATGAGGGAACGAAGGTAACTTCAGTTGCATATGTTTGTATAATGGTGTGAGTTGGTTATATGGCAGGTGATGTGGGAAACGAAGGCAAAAGAAAAAAAATTAAATTTCCTTACTGCCTACAGCCCACTGACAAGTCCTTGAGACAGGCAGAGTGACCTTCCTCTAGGAACTTGGGCTGGATGTTAATACTTTGCTAAGGGCAAAAGGCAATCTTAACATTATCCTGATGACCCACCACCCCTGAGTCCCAGGATCGTGTAGGCCTTCTTTAACATATAAAAATTCCTTTGGAAACTTCTTTATCTCTACCCCCCAAAGATACATGGTGGTAATCATCCCTCAAGTATATGGCCCAAAGATATACATCTGAAGGGTCTCCTGACTGGGGTTTTACTAGGCAGTAATAAATAACATTTTCCCAGCAATAGCTAGCCCCCTCAAGGTCATTGAAACCTTGTTGCTAAAACACCTTGGAGGCTTGCGCTGACCCTAACCCCTTCCCAACTTGGAAGTATATAATGGGCCCCACCTCATGACCCCAGTGCAGCTCTTTCTGCCCTTGGGTCCTGTCCCCAAGATTTAATAAAACCACCTTTTTGCAGCAAAGATGTCTGGAGAATTCTTTCTTGGCCATCAGCTCCAAACCCTGACATCTTTCCTACCTCAGAAGGCACATGGAGGCAGGTTTTTCTAGCATGTGCCACACACTGAAGTGTGTGAAATCTGCCTACCAAACACCGTTTTCCAGGATGGGTTGATAAATGGATGACTCTCAGGGGGCTTGACTGTGACAAACCCTGTCACTCACCAGCTTACTTTGACTGGTTGCCTTAAAAGCCTCCAGGTTTGAATTTCTGTGGGTGTGGCAGGAATGGAAAATGGTAGAGGGAGTTCAACTAGGAAGAAGAGGCAGCAGAAGGGAGGCCACAGGGATGGGGTGGGGATGGGAATTTCCATGTGAGAGCCTTTTGGGAATCTGGAAGCAAACAATTTATTACCCCAAACCTCCCAGTCCCTTGATAGATTGCTGTTGGCATTGGTGTTATTGGGGGCGGGGGGGGGGGGTAGTCCTTGTTTCTTAGAAAAAAAATTAGCGAGGCAAATACAGGACATTGAAATGCAGCAGTGGGAAGGAAAAGAAGGGGAAAATGCACTTGGCAAAGAATTTCAAGACAGCCAATTGTCTTTATTGAAATGGCATTGAATTAAAAACTGAAGGGAGGTAATGGCATCTTCTTTAGTAGAGAGATTTAAAAGAAAAAACCAAGATCAACCACCAGGCCAACTCTACCCAGGAAACACTGTAGAAAAAAAAAAAAAAAAAAATATATGAATCTATTCAAGGTTTTTTTTTTTTCTTTCCTTCCTTTTTTTTTTTTTTTTTTTTTGTTTCTTATCTCCAAACAAAGAGATCTGTGCTTGCTACTGAAACAAGGCAAACAAACTGCCCACATAGCCTGGCGGTTCTGAGTCTCTCTCTCTGGATGGCGACATTCCCCCCCACCCCATTCCTGGCTGAGTCCTGCCCCTCTGCCTGGTCCCCAGGCCCCCATTTACTCGGGGGCTTGTTTCCAGAACATGGATTTTCTCAATAACGGGGCAGCGTTTCTCTTGCCGATGAATGGTCCAAAATGAGGTTCCGGGTGAGAACACTTAGAAACTGTAATTGCTCTCTGGACATCTCACACTCTGAGCCACATTCTTATTTTTATAAGGAATTAGCTACAGATTGGGTAGCATTTGTCATGCGTTGAAACATTTCCTGTGTCTTTCTGGCAGGACCACGTTCTTGTTAGAATGCTGGAGCTTCTCATATTCCCGCTTCCTCTCCCCATCTCTCTCGGTCTCTCTCTCTCTCTTTTTGGCTCGCCAATTCCAGCACCTTCACATACATTACCCAGTCCTTTCATCTCCAAGATGACCTGAAATGACCTTTTGCTTGGCACGAGACGTGATTCAACTGATAATAAAAGGGATGGGGGAGGGGGTGGGAGGCGGCGGGAGGCGGCGGCTGTCTGCGCAGGGCCGAGCCGGGAGGGGAGCTGAGAGGGGGACCGCATCAATTTAAAGACAAACGCCGCTTTTTTTTTTCTCCCTAAGTAAGAGACCGATTCCGAGAGGATCGATGAGACTTGCCATGGGCATCTATTTGGAGTTCTGGAGTTAGTGAAAAATAGATGCCCATGGCAAGTCTCATCGATCCTCTCCGTCTCTGTCTCTTACTTAGGGAGGAAAAAAAAAGAACACACTATTTATTTGGCTCCTCGGCGGAGGGTGCGGGAGTTGCCACAGCAACAGCTCTGAACCTTGCACCGCCCGCGGCTCTTATTGTAGCCTGGCCCGCCTCCCCCGAGACCTCCTCTTTAAAGAGACACGCCGGCGAGACTGCGCGAGTTTGGGGTGCGGGCGGGTGCGTTGACGTGTCATCGACTCCACGGGAAGAGACAAAGACAAGCGTTTTCTTGGGTGGTTCGCAGGGTGTTTTTAGCCATGCTTGACTAGATCGGATGTCGGAGGAGAAATACGGGGGCTTAGGAAGTCAGCGGGGACCCGAGATCGGGGATCTTCTTGTCTAAAGGCTTGTGAAATGCTAGAACACAATACAAAGGTGTCCTGGCCCTTTCTGAGGTTGAGGACAGCTCTCCTGTGAGCTGGTTGGCACCCTCTCCTCTCTTGGGCCTAAGGAAACAGGCTCCAGGTGCTCTGAGCTCAGAGAGGTGAAATTCATCGCCCTGGGTCTGGGAAGAATCCTCTTCCTGAAGTGCCCCATAGGCTGAAATTCCACAAAAGGCCAGGGGTCTGCTCCACTGCTTGTTTGCCTCTCTGGCTTTCCTTGGAAACCATTCATTCACTCATTCATCTGGGACATCTTGATATTTGCTCTGGGCTAGGCACTGTAGATACAGGGTGGAAAAAAACACTATTCCTAGCCCTTGCCGTCCAGAGGCTTAAAGTCAAGAAGGGGAAAGAAACAAGTACACAGATAATTAATTTCGGGGGAGAAGTGCTGGGAGGATGCTGCCAGTTCAGGGAAGGAGTAACTATATGGTCCTCCCAGTCCCATTACAGCTGCCAGTGTGATTTCCATTAATTCCTTAGCTGAAAAGGAGATAGGTCCTGTGAAATGCCTGATGGAATGCTTTCCCCTCTCCTCTCCTCCAGTCAATATCCCTTTCCTATCCATCTTCAAGAGTGCCTTCTTAGAGGAAAAGAATGACCATCCTGGAACACAGGAGTGCCGGGAAGCTGACCTTGAGGACCACAGTGTGGAAGGGCCCTGCTCTTGTCTTTGATGAGAACCTCAGCTCAGGTTCTTTCTAAAGCGCTGTAGAGAGGCAAAGAAGCTGGTAGTACCGAGCACCTTCCATGGGCCCCACATTATGCTGATTACTGATTTACTGTATCTACATTCGATTGAGTCTGCCTGCAGTCTTTCTCACCTGGTACCGTGTTGTGTGCGAACCACAGCATATGGAAAATGATTTGAGTTGACTGTGTTCTCTCAATTGTCCCAATGATGATCAGTAACTAGTACCATTCTAGATACAGGGAGAGAAATTGATTCTTTCCTTTTTGACTCCAAAATTTACTGTCTTTCACGATTGTTTGAATAGTTTGCACCAGGAAAAAGAATTGGCTACCATTCTACACGCAACTATTAGAAAGAAAAAAGAATGGCATGTTAGGGTAAAAAGTTTCAGTGGTTTGAAGTCATAAGTGACTTACAGAGTAGTTTGATTGGAAGATTTATAAAGACAAGAATTGAGTAACAGTATCTCTCTTAGAATTGTCTTTCAAGTTAGGCAAAGAGCTCACCAAGAAAGACACCATTCAAAGTGACAGGAACACCTTGTTTTTAACTTAGACCATTACTTCCCCAGCCTGATCACTCATGGGACTTACCCTCACACGACTTGTAAAAATGAATACCCCCTCAAAGGCTGGAGTCTTTGTCATCAAAATCAAAGACTAGACCTCCAGCCCTAGGACCATTCCAGAAAAAAAGCTAGATAACTCTTATAATCAATACTGGCATGTTTGGCAGAAGTGAATGCTTTTAAAGGAACGATAAGGATTTGTAAGGGTTTCTCTATGAACTTTCTTCTTCATGCAGTTGGTTCTCAGTCCAGGCTATGCAACCTTGGCCTCTGTCCCTTCATTTCATCTAAAAAATGAAGTAATGCTAGTATTTATCACATGGGATCATGGTAAGGGTTACTGTGAGATTAAGCATGCAAAGCACTCAGCACAGTGCCAAGCCCATATGAAGTGGTTTTTATTACACTAGCTATTATTATGTTAATTATTATCATCACTTTTATTTGTATTAGAATTGATTGATTAAAGTGGATAGTTGGCATTTTCTTTCCCATGCCTACGGTGGACTTAAGCCACATTATGAGGCTGATAAATCTTTTTCTTTCTGAATTCTTTGTTTTCCCCTCACCATGACACCACTTCTCTTGGTTTTAAACATCCATTTATCCCTGCACTCCTCCCTTCTTCCTTCCTTAGACCTCTCAAACAAAACAGAAACTCTTGCTTCTAAAATGGCTCTCTTATAAATCATTTACACTGGGGATCGGTGTTTTTTTTTTTTTTTCCTGGAAAGAGCCAGTAGACTTTGCAGCATATGCAATCTCTGTGGTGACTGTTCAGCTCTGCTGTTGTAATGTCCAAGCAGCCACAGTTAATACCTAAATGAATGAGCATAGGTGTTCCAATAAAACTTTATTTGGGAACATAGAAATTTGGATTTCATGTAAGGCTCACATGTCACAAAATATTATTCTTTTACTTCCCCCCCCCCCCAACCATTTAGAAATCTAAAAACCACACTTAGCTCTTGAGCTCTATAAAAATAGGCAGTGGGCCCATTGTTGGCCTTCTCCAACTTATACTTGAACGTGAGTTTCAATCACTGGGACACTCTTAGGAATATTTGCATTTTCTTTCTTTCAAGTTCTAGAAGAATGTACAGAAAACACCATTTTGAGGGGGCCGTGGTGGTCAGGGGGTGCACACATAAAGGCAGCTTATCCCCCTTGGCTCTCTGTGGGAAAGATGGCGGGCACAGTCGGGCTCAGCTTGGCCAGCTCAAGGTACTCATTTACAGGAAAACATCAAATCATGTGGGAAGAGGCAGTAGAAGAACATCTGCTGTCATGTCACATTTGGCTTCCACCACATTCAGACTCCAGGGCCTTGATAGTATTGTGATTTGGGCAAGTCTCTTTAAAGTCTTTGAACTTGGCTTTTCCTTTCCACTTTCCATAAAAGTGGAAATCATAATGCCTTCTCTGAAGAGTCTTGGGAGGCTAAGTTATGTAGATCCTCTAAGTGACAAAGTATACTAAGGAGATGAAGACTAGAACCTGAGAGATACTCTGTAGATGTTGGAACTGTGTATCAGTAGCTCTCAGCCCATGCTTTCTTCAATCAGTCATCAGTGGGGGCAGTAGGAGGGAACTTCGGCTTTTATGAAATGTAAGGGCTGTAGGATTGCATATGGCTGTTCTTCTGGTATTTGAAAAGAGGCCTTCCGATTGTTTTCAGGCATAGATGCAGAAACTGGTGAGAAGACAGAGTTGGGATATTTTTGGCAAAGGAAAATAAAAATAGAACATTTGAGATGAGACCCAAGCTTGCAAAAGTGGCTGCCATCCTCAGGTTAGAACGTAGCTCAAGATGACATTGGTTTCTGAGAGGACAGTCGAGGTGTCAGAGCCATTTCTGGAATAGCATCTTCAGGCAGAAGGAGCCAGCTCTGCCTGGTTCCCACATGAATCAGGCTCTTTGAAAGGAGAATCAGGGCCATTTGAGAGGGCTCGTTTGCACAGTCAGACCCTAAATCACTGATGAGGGACGTGTGTTTATGTGCATGCATGCGTGTGTGTGAGAGTGGGAGAATGAGGAGAAACAGGCAAACAGAGAGAGGTGTCTCTTTACACTCACTTAAGGTAAGTCTTGCTGTGGGGAAAGACATGAGAGATGAGGCCTAGGGCTTGGGAAACACAGTTCCCTTTACTACAAAAGACAGTTTGCTGTATGGGTCGCATGCCCACACAGCACAGGGTTCTGAGCTCAGGGAAAGAGACCTCTTAGGTCCCAAGAGAGCTTACAGGTGTGCTTTTTGCATATATGGTTATAGAGATTAATTCATATTAAAAGTAACTTATGTAAAATTCCCGATATTCTTTTTTTTTTTTTTTTTACGATTTTTTATTTATCTGAGAGAGAGAGAATGCATGAGGGCATAAGTGGGGGGAGGGGGGACAGAGGGAGAGGGAGAAACAGACACCCCACTGAGTAGGCAACCCAAAGCTGGGCTGGATCCCAGGGCCCTGGGGTCATGACCTGAGCCCAATGCGGATGCTTAACCGACTGAACCACCCAGGAGCCCCATTCCTAATACTCTTGATAAACAGACGGCTTAGTCAAATTAAAAACAATTCTACTTCTCCTTTATTTTAACAAATGTACCTGCAATATTAGCACAATATTTCACTTAGGACAAGGTTTGGATTTCATCTCACAATTTAAGATTTTCTAAAAATTAAAAAAATCCTGGGCACGTAGGTGGCTCGGTCGGGTAAGTCATGATCCCAGGGTCCTGGGAGGGAGTTCTATATCTAGCTCCTTGCTCAGTGGGAAGCCCGCTTCTCCCTCTCCCTCTGTCGCTCATGCTCATTCTCTGTCATGCCCTCTCTCTCAAAATAAATAAATAAAATCTTCAAAAAAATTAAAAAAAAAACTCCTACCTAAATTCAGTAAGTTGAATTCAGTAAAAGTTATCATTGTTTATAAAAATTATTTAAAATTACCATTCTATATTGGGGCACCTGGCTGGCTCAGCCGAAGGAGCATACCACTCTTGGTATTGGGGTTGTAAGTTTAAGCCCCACGTTGAGTATAGAGATGACTTAAAATCTTAAAAAAATAAAATAACAAGAATTCTATATGTAGAATCATATTTAATTATATGAACTGGTAATGTACAGTTGTTGTTTTTTTTTTTAAAGACTTGATCTGGTGAGTTCTCCTAATGCTGCAAAGCATATGGACATAGTGTGTTAGCTTAAATTGTAATTTCCAGATCTTTAGTCAACCTTAGGCTAATATTAATTTAATTAATACATGAACTTTGGCTATGAGGGCAATTTTTAAGTAAGATAAAGATGCAGATATTAGTTATTAAATATCATTTTAATTGCCTTTGCTCCTTACTTTATACATAAATGATTGTACCTTAACAGGATATGCAAATGTCTTTAAGTGAAAGAATATATATGCTTATTTTCCTACCTTAAAATTCATCAAAGTGCTATGAAATGTGTGTGGAAAAATTAGCTAGACTGTTTTTGTTTCCTGTCTTCCAGTTTTCTCTTACAGCTGGAAAAACAAAAGTTGCTTACTTTAGTAAGGGAGTAATTAATATAAATTTTTGAGATAATAGCAGGTACAATAGTTTTGGAGAAACATTTATACAAAGTAATAAATATGGTTTGTTTGTCTTAAGGAAACTGTTTTAGTTCATTAGGATGGTAAATTCAATTACACACACACACACACACACACACATGCACATTGTCTCATTTTATATGCTGATAAAAAGTATAGTTGAAGTAATCTATTTTCATGTTTACTTATTTGTATATGTCCAATTATATATAAAGCCATATCAAGATTAAGTTAAAAAGTTTAAAGGTAAGGGGCACCTGGGTGGCTCAGTGGGTTAAAGCCTCTGCCTTCAGTTCAGGTCATGATCCCAGGGTCCTGGGATGGAGCCCCGCATCCGGCTCTCTGCTCAGCAGGGAGCCTGCTTCCCTTCCTCTCTCTCTGCCTGCCTCTCTGCCTACTTGTGATCTCTGTCAGATCAATAAATAAAATCTTAAAAAAAAAAGTTTAAAGGTAAAAAAATAATAATAAAAGACTAATATTAAGGCAAACAAACTCTAAATGTTAACGGTCTGAGGTTGGAAAGCTTTGCCAGGTTAATAAGGCAGCAGGAAGGTGAAGGAAAGACTGAATTGTGTAAAAGAAAATATTTACAAAGTTGGCTTAATGTTAATGGATTTATTAAAAAAAAATTAAAGTTTCCTGAATCCTTTACTGCAAATTGTTGTATGGCTAATATATATACAAAATAAAACTAGGATTTGGGTTCTCCTTTTTAAAAATGACCAAATTATTCTGTGTCTAGATAAGAGACATCATCACCAAAATATTCTGTTAAATATTTAACTTTTTGGGGGCATATTTTGAATCATTTTGATAAAATTTCCCCTTTGGTTGATAAAACTTACATTTTTCATAATCATTAGGTTTTCTTGTGAGTTTAAAAATGTTGCTTATAATTATTTTTTGCTTTTGGATATGATCATTTTTTTTCCCCATTGGTTTCCCTTCTGGATTTTTAGCTTTCCAAAGTAAAATTCCCAAATCAGAAGAATCAAGCTGTTAAGATACCTTTTAAACAAAAGCTACGTTTGGATTTTCTGGTAGCACAAAGATGAACTTTACCTTATAAAAGGAAGACTAATAGAAAAAAAATTAGAATGTTTTGTATGATTGCCTTTGTAATCACATTTTCTTACAGTAGAGCTTGGGATGATATAGGGAACAATGGTGTTTTTTTGGACATTCGCATTTTTTCCCCAGACCTTATGAGAAAAGCTCATTACCTAAAGCTAAACCGCAAGTTCTTTCGATTTAGCCATACTTGATCTTTGAATTTCACATTTCAAATTTCAACTCCTGATACTATGCCACTCGTAATGAGTGGTCCAACACTTTCTGATAGTATTTGATAATCCCACTGGAGTATTTTTTTTTTCCTGAAAAGAGATCATTGGATGGACCCTAATATCTTCTGTTGAATTTGCAGTAAAAAAAAGTCTGTTGACTACATTATCCATAGATTGGGCGTAGATCTGTCATCTTGCTAAACTTTTGCTTGACTTCAGGATAGTCTCTGACATCAACTAGGTTTTATCTTGGGCCATGGAGTTTTCTCCTAAGAAAAAGAGATTTTATTATACACACACACACACACATTATTTATTATATATATTTTATTATATGTACACATAATTTATTATACATATTTTATTATATGTACACACATTTTTAAAATATTTTATTTATTTGACAGAGCGAGAGAGAGAGACAGCGAGAGCGGTAATACAAGCAGGGGGAGTGGGAGAGGGAGAGGGAGAAGCAGGCGTCCCGCTGAGCAGGGAGCCCCATGCAGGGCTCTATCCCAGGACCCTGAGATCATGACCTGAGCCGAAGGCAGATGCTTAACAACTGAGCCACCCAGGTCCCCAGGAAAAGAGATCTTTAGATAATTTAATTTAAGGACAAAAACTAGGTCTCATTTAAAGTTCAAAGCCTCTAATACCTGAAGGAGTACTCCAGAAGGCCTTTTTCTGTCTTTAAACCCCTTCCTTTTACATTTTATTAAGAATCCCCCAAGTGTGGTTTAAGGAAGAACAGGAGAGTTAGATGGCATCAGTGAGACTGAGTAGAGCTTTTTGTCTAAGAGGCCCGTGAAATTCGACAAATGGTAGTTTAAGGTAAATAATGTAATACTGGCCCCCTCAAGGTGTCCTATGTGTCCTATGAGAGGATTTTTGTACTTATGTCTTTATAGACTTCTCTAGTATCTTCAATGTTACAACAGCATGTAGGGATCAAAGAAATCATGAATTGGTTAATACTGATTGGTCAATACCCCCATATCTAGTTCTTTCTTCTCTTTGGATTAGGGATGGAATTTATTTTCTGGATTTAATTTGGGAAGTCTTAGGTTCTCGCTTGAAAGCGGACTATAAACTCTAGTCACATTCCTTCTCTGAGTATTTGTCCTAATTGCAGTTCTCAAATATATGGTCTCTTGACTCTTAAATGCTCCTGGGTACCAGTCAAATGATCCAAGAAATGATGTTCTAGAACAAAAAGCAAAAGAAAGCTTGGGAGGTCCGAAGCCCCATGAAACATCTTTGCAGATCTGGATCAATTGTGTTCACAAACATGAACAATGACCAAAATAGGGGTCTTAGAAGTAAAACCAGGATACTTCCCTTTCTCTGTGCTGGATAATTATGTGATCGAACATACTTTTGTATTTGGGTGCTATACAGTAGTGAGGCCAAGAAGAACATAACTTACTCCAAGGAATACTTGCCCTTAGTGGGTAAAACTGTTGACCTAATAAAGTAATTAATTAAAGTGAAGCAGAGTATACCAGACACAAAAGGTCATATATTGTTTGATTCCATTTAGGTGAGATACTCAGAACACGGAAATCCAGAAACCCCTGGGTGGTGGGGGGTGGGAGGTACTGGGAATGGGAAGCGACTGCTGTGGGTGTGGGTTTCCCTTTATGTGATGCAGTCAGGTAGAGGCAGTGGTTGCACAGCATTATGATTATACTAGTTGTCACTGAATTGTTTACTTTAAAATAGCTAATTTTATTTTATGTGAATTCCACCTAAAAGTCCCTCCCTCCCCCACCAAACAAAACTAACAGGCTGCTCATCAAGGCTCATTAAGAGCCTTGCTTAACTCGCTGTCCTGACCATTCCAAAGCTACTTGGTCATAAACTTTGCCCAGTCTCAACCAGTTTCATGCCTTCCAGGACATGCCTTAGAAAAAAAAATGCACCCCAGAACCTTAAACTTTATGACTCTTTCCTTTAATGACTCAATTTGAGACACTTGGCTCTTTTCCTGCAGTTGTCCAATAAACTTGGCTATGCTTGATCCATCCATTTTTTGGGTGGTCTTTTGGAAGGTCAACGTGATCAATAAAATCCCTTCCAGAGATTAAAAAAAATTACCTAGCTTGGGTTTTCTTTTTCTTTCCCCAGTATCAGATAGGTAGCTTCTTTCCAGTTACAGCCAGAAACAGGATGGGAGCTGGTCTTCCGACGGACAGGATCACAGACAGGTCTTCACATGTGGGTAGAGGTAGAGAGCTCAGTTCCAGCTCCCCAGGAGAGGGGACAGGAAAAGATCAGGCATGGCCATATGCCCAGTGTTTAATCTGTCTTCAGCTATTTTGGTGGTCAAATAAGGAGTAAAGAATTCTTGTTTCAGGAATTACATGCACATGTCAAGGGTTAAGGGAAAAGCCCAGAAAGGTTAATGTCTGAAGCTTACTCTGGATAGAAGAGACCAGGCTTATAGAGAAATCAGTTTTAGACCAATTCTATTGGGAAAGGAGGATATAAAACTATCAGTGTACTTATTGTTTTGATCTGGTTTGGCTCAAAAAATAGGGTCAAGCCTATATGTGAAGAGACCCAATACCTTAGATGACTAGGATTGATTTTTCTAAAATTGTGTATGTGTGTGTATGTGTGGTCTGCAATGATGTTTTAGGTATCTGTTGCTGTATAAAAAATTACCCCAAACCTACCAGCTTAAAACAACACACATGGGTGATGTTATGGTTTTTGTTGGTTAAGGATCTGGGCACATCTTAACGGGTCCTCTCACGGGGTCTGTCGCAGGCTTCAGTCAAGGTGTGGGCTGGGCTGCCAGCATCTCAAGGCTCAACTTGAGAAGTTATACTTTTCAGTTCACGCAGCTATTGACAGGACTCCGTTCTCTTACTTGGATGTGTGTGTGTGTGCACGCATGTATGTGTTTTGGACTGAGGGTCTCAGTTTCCCACTGGATGGTTGTCTAGATGCAACCCTCGGTTTCTTGCCATGTGAGTCTCTCCCATATGGCATTTGCTTCATCAAAGAATGTAGACCAAGAAGTCTATAGAATCTAGAAAGACAAAAATTAGTCTTTTGCAACTTGATCATGAAAGTGACATTCTATCGCTTTTGATGTGTTCTATGGATTAGAATCAAGCCACTAGGACTATCCCACATGCAGAGGGATGGGATTACTCAAGGGTATGAATACCGGTGGAGATCATTTGCCTGCCATCTTGGAAAACTGCTTACCACAGGTGAATACTCGTCCCTAAATTAAACGATAAGTCCTGTTAACCACAGATGCTTGAAGTTTAGAATGAAGTTGTTTTTCTCTGGCATAACATTAAATCTGAAATATCACAAGTAAATGCGAACTCTTAAAAGTTTATCTTGAATTTTTGTAAGAGGCAAAATACTTTGTACACACTTTGGTTTGTAAGATGGCAGACCTGTCTGAGAGTATCACTGCCTTTTTCTTCAATGAAGTGCCAGATCTTTTTTTTTTAAAGATTTTATTTATTTATTTGACAGAGATCACAAGTAGGCAGAGAGGCAGGCAGAGAGAGAGGAGGAAGCAGGCTCCCCACTGAGCAGAGAGCCCAATGCGGGGCTCGATCCCAGGACCCTGGGATCATGACCTGAGCTGAAGGCAGATGCTTAACAACTGAGCCACCCAGGCACCCCAGAAAAGTTAGGTGTTTTGTGAGTATTTATTGTTTCCTTTGAAAACTACAAGGCTTGTGTTGTCATCAACGTCCTTCTAATTAATTGCGTGGGTTTGCAGACGTCTCCTTGGAACAGCTTTACTGAATAAGTCAAGTGTTTTACAATTAGTGAAGCATCTCAGAACATGGGAAATTGTGGTGTTTGCTTCAGAAATAGGAGGAAATATTATTATTTATTTTTTTACTATCTGAGCTTGTCTAACTGTAGAAACAGAAATTTGGTCTGACCTTATCCAGGAAACTCTCAACAGGTGCTAGTTCATTATCTCTTGGAGATGGGAATCTTTGATGAGTACAGTGTTTTATAATTGATCAAGAATTAGATAAGTGATTAAGAGACCAGCTCATAGAAAGAACGATTATGTGATATATATCTGGAATGGCCTTAAAACAATCTCCCCATTTTATCTTTGAATAAATTGAGGCACAGTGAGCTGAAGTTGTTTTATCTAAGAAGATAAAGCTAGTGAAAGGAGTGTTTTCAGATTGGTATCAAGTCTCTTCTTTTTTTTGAGAGAGAGGGCATGCACGGGCAAGGGGAGGGACAGAGGGAGAGGGAGATAATCTGAGGCAGACTTCACACTGACTGATGTGGGGCTTGA
Organism: Lontra canadensis; assembly: GCF_010015895.1. Classification (NCBI taxonomy): domain Eukaryota; kingdom Metazoa; phylum Chordata; class Mammalia; order Carnivora; family Mustelidae; genus Lontra; species Lontra canadensis. The sequence continues at coordinate 6,945,016 of NW_022631030.1, read as the reverse complement.
TCTCACAACCCCAAGACCATGACCTGAGTTGAAACAAAGAGTTGGATGGTTAACTCACTGAGCACCCAGGCGCCCTGTTATCAGGTCTATTCTTGACCTAGTTCAACTCTACACTACAAGCATGATAGTGGAAAGTACACCAGTCTAAGACCAAGAATCAATTCCCACAGACTCTGCCCATTTTGTTCTCCACCATATCCTATACCAGAAACTGGAAATCTATACCCAAAACTATAAATGAAAGTATTAAATGTATAAATAGATGAATGAATGAGTAACTAAATGAATGAATGATATCCTAGTCCTATGATACACTGGTTGAGTGACTGTGGACAATTTGTTTCCTGTCTCTGGTTTTGGATTTCCTCTTATTTTAAAGTGAGAGTTTTGGCCTGGTTAATCCTTAAAATTCCTTTCAGTTCTAAATTTCTATGATTTAATAATAGTAATAATAACAACTAACATTTGTTGGGTCATGTACTCTTTCCATCATGTATTATGGTTTACACAGTAATGCCATTTTAATTTTTAGAACCACTCTATGATAAACAAGGCTCTGAGGAAAATAATAGCTAACAGTTATTTTGATCTTACCCTGAGCCAGACACTATTATTAACTCATTTTAATCCTCATCCCTACCGTATGAGGTACAGAGAGATTTAATTTGTCCGAGGTCACATAAATAGTAAGGGGTAGAGCCAGAACTTGAACTCCAGTGGTCCAATTCCAGAGCCTACCTGCTTGGTCTTGTTGTTACACTGCATAGTAACATCGTAAGGTCAAAGACCATGGTTCATTCCGTTCAGTGGAATCTGAGTTCAAGCTTCTTTGGGGCTACCAGTTTCTTTTTTATTTCCTATTCATAAACATTATCTGCACACAAATACATTAGCCTTTACATTTCTGTATCAATTTAAGGCTTAAAGTGCTAAATAAGTTGCAGATTTAAGAAATCTGCATTACTACCCAGTCATTTAAATGGTGGGTAGAAGTTGCTGTAACCAGGATTCCTGCTGTTACAAAGATTGGAAATGGGGAAACATTTTCTGAAGTCATGTCTGGGGTATGGTGGGTGGATGTTTGGCTTACTCTGAGAAATTTAGCAGAAAACTCCAGAATTACTCAAATGTTTGGACTGGTGAGGCTTAATGTTCTGGCCAACTGGCAGCAGAACGACATTAATCAAACCCATGGAGAATGAGGAAGATGAGGTTCAGATGGTGTGGCTCCATCTGTTTTATTTTTGTTTTAATCTCTTAGACTGTAACTCAAGAACTCTTGTGTTTTCATTTCCGAACACCTATTAGGACTGAGATTATATTAGCTGTGTATCTGCTTGGGAAATCTGCAGTAAAATTAGAGGTAATTTTCTAAATACCTTTTTTTCTTTAGGAAAATTGAGATGCTGCTGAGCCTATGGAAACGTATTTTTTTAAAAGATTTTATTTATTTATTTGACAGACAGAGATCACAAATAGGCAGAGAGGCAGGCAGAGAGAGGAAGGGAAGCAGGCTCCCTGCTGAGCAGAGAGCCCAATGCAGGGCTCCATCCCAGGATGCTGAGATCATAACCTGAGCCGAAGGCAGAGGCTTAACCCACTGAGCCACCTAGGCGCCCCAGAAGTGTATATGTTTTGAGCATGGTCCTCTATTCTTATTGAATCCGTTGAGTATCTTGTTAAGAGTTTGCTCTGAGTCAGCCAGCCCGTGAGTTCATATCTGTATGAATGTGAGTGGTATTGTATAGGGTAACGTTGAAGAGGAAACACTAGAAGACCAAACCAGAGTTCTTAGTAGGAATAGTGTTATTATCAAGCAGAATACTCAGTCTAAGTATTGACTGGCGGGGGGGCGGGGAGAGCAATGTCGTCGAGTGATGCTGCTTGGTTGGTGATGCCTGGGCTTGTCTTTTGGGTAAACGGAGTCTGGGTGAAGGTGCAAGGCAAGGCAGGGCCTGCCTCCGGGTCATGGTGGCCAGCCGTCCTGCCATGTATGGGATATATTGCCATCATGTTATGCCACCTGCTCACTGTCAGCAAGTTATGCTCAGACTTGTCAGGATTAAGAAGGATTAAGAAGTCCTGGGTTCTAGTCTTGGTAATGCCATTGACTAAGGTGTGGGACCTTGGGCTCCCATGAAACTTCTCTAGGTCTTCACTTGCTAATTTGTAAAAAAGACAGAGTGGGCCTACATCTGTGAAAACCACCTCCTATCCTGCTATAGGTTCTGCTGAGGGATTTCAAGAGTGACCACAATGCCTTCACCTACCATCACTCAACTCCCATCCAACAAGAGCATCTCTACTCATCACCCATTTTACATAAGGGACTTCTCCTTCAGAGTTTCTTTAAAGAGAGGTTCTAGTTCTTAAAAAAAAAAAAAATGGTCTTGAAGTTACCTTCCAACTCGAACATTCTATATATTCTCATTCAACACTATTTCACCCAATTACAATTTTTAAATCGATTATCATCTGACCAAAAACATCACTTAAGAGGATTGTGAATGGAAGGGTCGAAGAGTTAGGGTTTCATTTTCTCCTTCCAGCTTTTATTTTTTATTTATTTTTTAAAGATTTTATTTATTTTTTATTTGACAGACAGAGATCACAAGTAGGCAGAGAGGCAGGCAGAGAGAGAGAGAGAGGGAAGCAGGCTCCCCACTGAGCAGAGAGCTCGATGTGGGGCTCCATCCTAGGACCCTGAGATCATGACCTGAGCCAAAGGCAGAGGCTTTAACCCATTGAACTACCCAGGTGCCCCTCCTTCCAGCTTTTAAAGCTTGGTTTGTTGACTTGCCATTGTGCATATTTGGGAGTCTGGGATGATGTATGAATTCATGTTTGTGAATTTCAAGCTTAACCTGGGGAGTGTAAATGTGCGGAAGACATTCTGTTCACATGAGGAAAATAACTTCGCATGTGATTTCCTTAGGTAAATATTTTAAGGAAAGCCACTATCATTTCCTCTGGAAATTCTCCTTTCTTTATTTCTCAGAGTGAACTCTTACTGAGCTCCTTGAAAAAAAAAAAAAAGAAAGGGAAAGAAAATCATAAAGAGCATATCCCTGTAAATTACCTAATGTCCCATCAGAGGTTTCAGGAAGGTGTAAACACTCCTACGCAGCACGGCACTTCTCCGCCCACAGCCCCAAGATCAACGATGCTGTTAGCATATCTGTGTTTTATTAAGGTGACTAAGTGGAATTCATGTGCGTCAGGCTGCTGGTGATTTGGCAGGAAATATTATGTATGGTGTAAAAGTCATCGACTGTGTATCATGGAAATGAAAGTAGAAGTCTACTTTTTCTGCCCAACTACTTCATCTCTACACAGGTAAATCCCATCACGATGAGTGCTGTCTTTATGCATTCTCTTGAAGTCTTAACCTCATTAGATTCTTCCTGAGGTTCTCTCTGGCCAGTTTGTTTGGATCTCCACAGCTCTAAAGGGGACAATTCTAGCTAGACCCGAAGGGTGCTCTTCCAAATGGGATGTAAATCAATATGGCATCAAGGAGGCTCCTTCAGCTTAGTGCTGTCCAGGGTAAGTGCTGGCGTCTGTTTTCAACAATGATCTCCCAACAAGGACAATATTCATGTGTCAATGAAGAGGGGATAGGCACCTGTGAAACTCTGTGTTCAACAGTCCCAGGGGAAAAGATGAGTTAGGTACTGTCTCTCCTTCAAGGATCTTGGATGGGTGGTCTTGTTACCTCTTGCTGCATAACTTGGTGACTTAAAACACTGATGATCATTTATTTGGCAATGGCTCTGCCATTGGGGCAGTTTGGTGGAATCCCCTGAGTCTTTTCTTTGCTCCCCACAATGTTTGGATGACAAGAACCCGTGTGGGCTGAAATAGCTCAGGCTGGACAGGCATCTCTTCTCTGTGTAATCTCAAAATATGTCCATGTGGCTTCTCTAGCAAAGTGGTCTCAAGGTAGTTGAACATCTCACATGGCAGCTCAGGGCTCCCAGGTAGCTACTGCTCCAGAAGGCCTGGGCTGAAACTTAAAGAACTTCTTGGGACCTGGCCTCAGAGATGTGTTCTTAAAGGCAAGTCACTAAGGCCAGACCATGTTTAAAGAGAAAAGAATGACTCTCCAGTTCTCCATGGGAGTCACAAAGAATGGGCACAGTATCCGGCATGTTGTGTGTTTCTCCCGCAGCATTCCCAGCCACCATGAGATGAGTACGTAATGAGTGAGAAGTTCAGGTTTTGCTCAGGTGGCGGATGGCAGAGTTAGGATTCAGACCTTTGATTCTGGTTTTGCTAGAAGAGACCTTCTGGGTCTTTTGTTCAGTTTTGGGGGGAAAAAAAAACCACAAAAAACAACAGAGGTCCAAAGAAAGGAAAGGAAAGTTGTTGTTGTTGTTTTTTTTTTTTTTTGCTATCACACGTGTTCTTAGCAGAATTAAGAAAACCATTGTCTAGCAGGTGAAGCAAACCCCATGGCCATTGAAGCAGGACTCCAAGGGAGAGAGGGGCTTTGAAAGGGTTGGTGGAGTGTGAGCTTTCAAAGCTGCACAGTGTTAGGTAGGCTGTTTTTAGAGGAGGTAACGCTGTAGATGGGCAACAGACTCCCGTGTTAGTGTGCTCTCCAACCCTGCAATTCCAGGAAATGAGAACACTAGGAACTGAGGCCCAAATGACTTTGATCTCAGGTTCAGGTACTTGGGGTGAAATTATTTTGTATTATAGTCTAAAATTCTGTTATGTGCTGTATATATATATTTGATTTGATTTTTTAAATTTTTATTTATTTATTTTTTTAAGTAGGCTCTGAGCCCAGCACGGAGCCCAGCTCGGGGCTTGAACTCAACGACTCTGAGATCTCAGAGTCGTTGAGTTCAAGCCCCGAGCTGAGAGCTGAGATCAAGAGTCAGATGCTTAGCCAACTGTGCCACCCAGGCATCCCCTGTTTAAATATATTTTAAATAATTCCATTAACTAGGATTTGAAACTCAAGGTGGATAATGTATGTTTAAAAGCAGGAAGTTTTGTCCTGTCTCGTGTTAGGGTTGCTAAGGATGCCACTGTATGTATGCATGTATGTTTTTTTAAATGTGTTTTTTAAAAAAGATTTTATTTATTTATTTGAGAGAGAGAAAGAGAGAGCATGAGCAGGGGTAGGGAGAGGAAGGGAGGAGGGGCGGGGACAGAGGAAGCAACAGGCTCCCCGCTGAGCAGGGAGCCAGATGTGGGGCTCCATCCCAGAGCCCATCCCAGGATGCGGGGATCATGACCTGAGCCAAAGGCAGCCACTTAACATACTGAACCACCCAGGCGTCCCAGGACGCCACTGTATTTCGATTCATCAGCTTCTAGCCACTGGGCAGGAGGAAAGGCATCTCTGTTATAAAGAAGTAAGCTTTTGTGATTGCAAAAGATGGACTGGTGTCCTACTGTTGGCATGGATACGCCATGGGTCTATGGTCTTTCTCCTTTTGCAATTGAATGGTGAAGAAAAGCAATTTCTTCTTTCAAAGAAGGAAAGAAGAAGACAAGACAGTAGGTATGGACACTGCAGGCAGAGAAATAAAGAGAGAAAGGAAGAGAGCCAGGCTCTGGCTAACAAATGATTTTCTTTTAGGAAAAAAAAAAAAATCTCTAATAGGAAAGATATCGCCAGAATTTTCATACCTTCTGAAGTTGTTGAAAACTCTAGAAACGCTGACCGTTGAGGATGTCCAATCAAAAATTAAGTAATAAATTTGTTTTTGCTATGTGAACATGGGAAAAATTTGAAATAGATTAATCAGTGTTTGCAATAGTGTGTATACTGCATTGCATAAGATCCCTAAATGTGTGAAGGGGTTTTGTGGTGAGTGGGTATATGTATGTATGCATGTGTATTTCAGGGTGGGTATTTTTTCCTATCTACCTTAAAAGGTGGTTAATCTAGTTTTTTTAGAAAAATAATTGATGATACTACTTAGTTTTTTGTCCCATTTTTTAAAAAAACGCATTTAAAAAAAAATGATAAAGAAGGAGGAAAGTAACCTGCTTGCCTTTTTGTTTTTAGAACTTATTTACTTATTTGACAGAGAGAGAGGGAGCACAAGCAGGTAGAACAGGAGGTAGAGGGAGAGGGAGAGGCAGGCTCCCTCTTGAGTAAGGAGCCTGACACAGGGCTCGATCCCAGAACCTTGGGATCACGATCTCAGCCGAAGGCAGTTGTCTAACCAGCTGAGCCACCCAGATGCCCCACCTGCTTGTCTTTAATCATAATGGGAAACCTCAACATTTGAACAAAAAACCCAAAGCTAACACATGGCCAAGTACGTAAGAAAAAATAGGTGACCTCACAAAGAAAAGCTCATAACGAAATGATTGTCATCCTGGTTTTCATACGTCAGTCCCCATATTCATGTAACTCCAGAACACAGTCTAAGGAGATCAGTTACCTGCTTTAGGTGGGACCAAGTAGAAGGCAGGAGTGGGAAGGGGTCCAGAAGAAGAGGATAAATGAGTAAGGAGAGGAATGACCATATGGAGAAAATTCACATTGGTTCCTATGACTTCTGATAGCCAAAATGAATTTCCTTACCCTTAGGAGAATCTATCTATAAACTATAGAACTTGTAAGACTTCAAATTCTCTAGAGATTTAGTTTCTGGTAGGTTTTCCCTTTTTAAAAAAAATTACTTATTTATTAAATTTAAAAAAATATATATATATATTTATTTATTTATTTGATTGACAGAGATCTCAAGTAGGCAGAGAGGCAGGCAGAGAGAGAGGGGGAAGCAGGCTCCGTGCTGAGCAGAGAGCCCGATGCGGGGCTCCATCCCAGGACCCTGGGACCATGACCTGAGCCGAAGGCAGAGGCTTTAACCCACTTTAACCCACTGAGCACCCCAATTTTTTTTTTTTTTTTTAGAAAGTGAGAGAGAACATGCATGAAATGGCAGGTCGGGGCAGAGGGAGGGAAGGAGGGAAAGAATCCCAGGTAGACTCTACGCCCAGCTTGGAGCCCAACTCGGGGCTCAAGTTCTCACGACCCTGAGATCATAACTCGAGTCGAAATCAAGGGTAGGCTGCTTAACCAACTGAGCCACCCAGGTGCCCCTTGGAAGGTTTTCCTTTTGAAAACTGAGTTAATGTTTTCCTTTTGCTTCCACCTAATGCAGTCTCCAGCCACAAAGCTAGGACACAGTAAAATCTCTGGGGGACTGCAGACTTGTGGGTGTCTGCTCTCCTAGCTCTGTGTGGGGCCCTCTCAGCACGGAAACACGTGGGCGAAAGCAAAGCAGCATTCCCGGCCAAAACTGACCCACAGGTTGGATGTCAGTGTCTTTGGCTTTTTTCCTAAGAGTGAGGGGACTTCTGCCTTCCCGCAGAGTCTGCTTTGCCCCCGTCCACACAGAGGCCTTTCCTCTGCCAACACTCCCACTTGGAAAACTAATAAATAAATATGCTATGAAATCACGTAACTGTTCTCACTGAAAATTAGAAGAATTATAGGAAAGACCACGCTTTTGTTATTTCCACCTTTATGTTTCTAAAAAGGCTAGATTCTAATGAGCCTGGAGGCAGGGAATAGAGGAGGTAGGCGCAATTTGATTTTATACAGCGTTGCTCACAATTTTTGCACATCCTTTCCCAGCACATTCAAGTTGGGCTGCGCAGAGAGTCTCCCTTATTTCTCCAGGTACGTTGTGAGCTATTTTTCTTGTTCCTCCTCTGACCTTCAAATCCTCCTGACACTTTGATTCCTTAGCAAGAATGAGTTAGGGAGCGAGGGTTAGGCAGGAGTTCGCCTCTAGACTGTTGAGTGTCACTGGGGGGCTGGGGGCCGCTCACCTGCCTTCATCCAGGGAAGGTGTCTTATTTTTCACCTATCTTTGAGAAGGCTGGCGAGCTTTTACTCTGCACTTCGAGAACTGTGATCTCCGCTTTTCAAAAAGCCTGATATCCACCAGGAAGCTCCCATCCAGATTATTAGAAGTGTTATTTATTTACCTCTGAGGACGACACATCCTTTCTCTATGTCATGTTCTTGTGTAATTCAGAAGGTTCCAGCATTTGGTTCTTCCCTCTTCTGGTACCCAGAGCAGTGCCTCGAACACAAGTGCTATTCCCGGAGGGAAGCGATAATAGGACTTTTGTACATTTTCAAATGGTTACAGAGCTATTGACCTTAATTGTCTCCAGATGGCCATTTAAAGCAGTGCTCTGGGAACTAAGAAGGGGGCCCTACACTGCTTCCCATCAGCACATCTTCCAGGCAGTTTGTTGTCAGTTGTTTTTATAATGTCTTCTAAGAAGCTGGGTTTCCCTGTACAGTGTTCCCAGAGCCTGCTAGGGTGGGGGACACAAGGAAGTGTGGGCTGATGGGAAATTTGTACCCCTCTCCTGCTTCAATCAGAGTAGACCTCCTTTATCTACGTATCTATTTATTTGGGAAAACAGAGTTTCGCTGTTTTTTAGGTTTGAAAACTATTGGAATATGAAATAAAGATTCACAACCCCTTGGCCCAAGGCCATGAGACACAGAATGGGAATGTGCCGTGCGTAGACGTAAAGGCACAAGGATGGACATTTACCAAAGGACGTTATGAGAGTTTTCTGCAGATTGGTCAGAACCTTGCAGAGGGGCCGCCGAGCTGATGCCCCTTGGGTTCTGGGCGTTGAGGGTTTTGGGGTGGGGGTGGTAGAGTTCTGTGGAGTCTGATAGAAGCAGTTCATGAGAAAAGGGATCTACTACCCTTCCATTCTCTTCTGACCATACATCTGCCTCTGGTGCTCCCGTGCTCCCTCCATTGATGATACGCAAGTGTGCTGACCCGGTTCTAAGACTTTCTGGAATAGCTAAAAAGTGATTATGAAGTATTTTTACCACAGTAAAATAATCATATAAAAATAATTCATTCCAACCAAAGTAAAGTTATGTGCCAGTGTCCTAGGGCTTGTGTATTCCTTCAGTCAATGTTGCTTTAGGAGAACAGTAAGAGGAACCAGTTAATTGAATTCCATTCTTTATAAGACTTTTAATCCCATACTTTATTTAAGGGCATCCAGGATGGAAGAAAACTTTGATCTAATTCCCCTCTTCCAGACATTCTGGTCACTTTGTTCCTGATGGGCCTGACCAGGACACAACGGATATTGCCAGATTAAAAAAAAAAACAAACCAGTAAATCTGTCTCCTCTGCTGGGTAATTGGACAGTGAGATGGTAGAATTCCATCTCTGGTTTTTAATCCCCCTCTAAATGTATAATGTGAACAGCCAATTTAATGGGAAGGGATTCTCTAAATTTCATGTGGAGCCCCTGCCAAAAAATTTAGCATCAAGCTGGATAGATCTTCTCAAGGCAACATGAATTAGGAATGTCCTTTCTTGAATACATTTCTTTATCCCTAGCCTCCCCGGAAGCCTGATGTCATCTTTGGCTTTAGTCTATCTTGTCACTTTTCTAATCCCGTTATGTTTCTTTCTTTTCCCCCTGTGTTTTCAGCAAGGGACTGGCTAATGATTAGGCAGCAGATTCCTATGGTTGTGCCAACATGCAGCTCATTGAGGAGGGCAGGTGAGAGGAGAACTCTGGGTTCTACCAGCATGAGGCATGTTCTAGTGATTTGCTTTGGACTAAGAATCTGGCTATATAAGGATGAGAAATGCCTCTTAAATCATCTCTACACCCAACCTGGGGCTCAAACTCACAAACCCAAGATCAAGAGTCCCATGCTTTTCTGACTGAGCCAGACAGGTGCCCTAAGAAATGCCTTTGAAGATGAATGTTGACTTCTCGGTCTACAAGAAAGCAATGTAGCCTTTTTCTAACCTTTGACTAAATCCATACTCAGTTTGAAGGAGGCCAAAAGTCTTGCTGTAGGTCAAATCAGTTTTCTTAACAAACAGATATGTAGTAGAAATTCTTTTATTCAACCTCCAATCACCTGACTAGATAGATTTACTAAGGCTCCCCATTCCTTCTGTAGCACCTATTACTTGATATCAGTGCAAAGCCAACCCAGGGCAGCCAGCTCACTTCTCCAGCAGTTGAGTACCCAAGAGCCAGTAGTGTCCATTGCCAAGCCTGTTTCTGCAATTTGCATTTGTTTTTATATAGATACATTTCACGTTACGTGAAATATTTTCATGTAACATGAAATACTATTTCAATGAAAACTAAGTTGGATGCTTTGGAAAGAATCGGGGAAAAAAGAGACACTAGATATTTGCGCTTAAGTATGGTAAAGACAACTATAAAAAGTAGGAGAAATATTTTAAATATATAGAACAATTCTAGGTACTTTTAATAATTACTCTAGGGCAAAAACTTTAAACCAGGACTGTTCTCTGTAAATTGGGACATATTGATTTACTAAGCCAGGTGTATGAAGATAGAAGGATATTGCAATAAAGAGAAATTGCATAAGTAAAGGCGCAAAGGGGGTGTGTGTGCACATGCATGTGTTGCACGTGTGTGTGCATTCATTTGTGTGTGTGCCTGTGTGTGTGACCAAATTAGTGTTTGTTTTATAAGTGCTCAAAAGTCTTTGCAAATTATTGAATTATAGGAGAAATACATGAACTTTACTTTGTTTTGACTTTTTGCTAAAGCATAATCAATCGAGAAAAAGCTATAAATCATAAGTATGGAGCCTAATGAATTTTCACCAAGTGAATATAACCATGTGACCAGCACCCAGAATAAGAAAGAGAACATTACTCTAGGGTTCAAGACCAGGCCATATCCCCTGTAAGGGAAGGCACTTTCCTCAATCCAAAAATTATAGATTAGTTCTGTCTGTTTTTGTACTTTATGTAAATTGAATTTTGTAGAATGTGTTCTTTTTGTGCCTGGCTACTTTAATTCAGCATCGTTCTTCTGAGATGTACCCATTTGTTGCATATAGTTGTATTTTACTCATACTTATTGCCGATTAGTATTTCGTAATGTGATTATACACAGCGCATTTGTTTGTTAGCTTCTCGCTGAATATTTGGTTGTTTTCAGGATTTGTTTATTATAAATGCAGTTGACTCTTGAGCAATGCAGGGGGTTCGGGGCACTGCCTCCCATGCAGTTGAAAATTATCATGTAACTTTTGCGTCCCCCCCAAACTTAATTACTAACAGCCTGTTGTTGACTGGAACCTTACCGATAACATAAAGAGTTGAACAACACGTATTTTGTATGTTATTTGTATGATATACCGCATTCTTGCAATAATCTAGAGAAAAGCAAATGCTATTAAGAAAACTATAAGGAAGAGAAAATACACTTACAGTACTGCACTGTATAAAGAAAATTCCATGTATAAGTGAACCCGTATAGCTCTATCTCATGCTGTTCAAGGGTCAATTGTAAAGTCAAATGAATGAATGTTCTTGAAATGTCTCTTATTGAATATATATACATTTCTGTAAGGTGTGTACCTAGGGATAGAACCTTCACGTGACAGGTTATACGTATGTGCAACTTTAGCTGATGTGGCAAACAGTTTTCTTTAAGTGGTTGCACTAACTTCAATCCCAACCAGTAGGTTTTAGTTGCTTCATTTCTATATCTAAGACAGTATTTTCTGTCTTTTTTATTTAGCCTTTCTGGGAAGGTGTGCAGTAGCAATTCTTGTAGTTTTAATGTTCATTTTCCCAAATACCAACAAATTTAAGTATGTTTTCAGATTGGTCATTTGGATATCTGCCTTGAAAAAAATCTAAATTTTTGTTCATTTTCTTTTTTTCCTTAACCATTTTTTAAAAAGATCTTATTTATTTGAGAAAGAGAGTGAGAGAGAGAGAGTTATGAGCAGTGGAGGGTAGAGGAGGGAGAAGCAGACTCTCCGCTGAGCAGGGAGCCTGATGCGGGACTCAATTCCAGGACCCCAGGATCATGAGTCAAAGGCAGACTCTTAACTCACTGACCCATCCAGGCACCCTTTTTAATAATTTTCTACTGACATCTAAATTATATCTTTATTTGTTTTGAGGAGGAATCCTTTTTTGTTGTTGTTAAACATTTTTATTTTGAAGTAATTTCGGACTTACAGAAAACTTGCAAAAATGGTAGAGTTCCCATTTGATATTCATCTAGCTTCCTCTAACATTAATAACACGTAACCACTATATGATAATTTAAGCCCCAAAATTAACATGGGTGTAATACTATTAACTAATCTACAGACTTTCTTAGAGCTTTAGCAATTAGTCTTTTTCAAACTTCATTTTATGATTCAATGCAATGATTCTCAACTTTGGCTACCCATTTTTATCCCCAGGGGATATTATTTGTTTACTAAAATTATATGTATTTAAGGTATACATCATGATTTGACAAACGTGTACATAGTGAAAGGATTGCTACCATAAATCTAATTCATGTATCTTCTTCCATAGTTACTGTTTTCTGTGTGTGTGTGTGTGTGTTGAGAGTACCGGAAATCTACTCTCTTAGCAAATTTCTACTATTCAATACAGTCATGCTAACTGTAGTCATCATCCTATATATGAGATCTCTAGATTTATTCATTATGCATAATGGAAGATTTATAGCCTTTGAGCAATATCTCCCCATTTTCCCACCTCCTTGTCCCTGGCCACCACTATTCTGCCTCCATATATCTGACTCTTTTAGATACCACATATAAGTGAGGTCATGCTGTCTTTTTCTTTTCTGTGTCTGCCTTCCTTTGCTTAGCATAGTGTTGAGGAATTCTTTATATATTCTGATTCTGATTCTTTTGTCAGGTATGTGTGTTGTGTATGTAGGCCTCTGTGGCTTGCCTTTTCAGAGACTCTCTTAATGCTTCTTTTGATCAATGTAAGTTCTCAATTTTAAGATAGTTCAATTTGCCATTTTTTTTTCCTTCTTGGTTCCTGTTTTTGAAATCTTTGCTTATCCCCAGGTCATTAAGATACTATTTTATGTTTTCATCTTAGTTTCTTTTCTTCTATTCTAAAAGCATATTTAGGGGGAAACAGTATTTGAAGATCAAGGTGGCATATGCCTGCAGGATGGCTTGTGAGGAAGGGAGGCTGGAGACAGGAAGACTAGCCAGGAGGCTCTAACGTCCACATTGATACCTGGTCTAAAATAAGCCCAGACTAGGAGAACACAGATGAAAAGAGAAGGGGAAGAATGCAAGCAAGAGCTCTGTTGAGGGCAGATCCTCTTGCCTGATGGGATGAGAGTGGAATGGATAGGCAAGAATCCTCTATAGCTCTGAGGCTTGCTTGGATACTGAGAGAGTGTGTAGACACTTTCCTATTGCAACCCTTCCAGAAATATGTTTTGTGAGATACCATGGCCTCCGTTACTACAAAGACGTTGAGTATTTGTCATACTCAGAAAACAGAAAAAGTAGGCATAGCCTCCTGTTTACAAGTAGAATCTTGGACTAATGAAAGATTGGAAAAGGCTACTGGGGGAGATGGTAGGACTTTCTTGAGAAACATGTAAAGAGGAACCAGCAGGTCATCTCTTTGCATGAGTAGGAAACATGTTGCCTGGGGCAGGAGTTGACGCAAATGACCTCGTGAGCTCTCTGACAGCTTTAGTGAGTCCTTGCCTGCCTTGCAACTCAAGAGTGAGTCATGGAAGCCATTTACCATTGTGAAGTTGACATCTGTTTAATGCCAAGAAGGGCTGGATTTGCCAAGTTTACTTTCCTGAAGCAGTACAGTAATTAGTAAATTTTGCTAAAAGTCCTTCTCCTTCCCTCTTCCCTAAAATACAGATGTCACATTTGAATGGCTTATGCCTTGGGACTCTCTGATTACGCAGACTTCAACACAATCACGTCATGATGGAAAGATCTGTGTAAACTTTTCAGAGAATGGGGCCTGGAGTTTAGATTTTTTTGTTACTACTTCATTTTCAATGTGTTCCAGTAGAAGTTGTGTTTCTATGATTTAGGTAAACAATTTTCTCCATCTGATTGGAGATTGAAGTAAAGGCACCCCTGTCCTTTGCTAGGTCAGGATGTTGTGGCAGATTAAAAATTCCAGTAATTTCTACTAGAGTCTTATTCTGAGAAAGCAAAGGAATGAGTAGGCCATGAGATGTGCAGAGACTCTGATTTTTAAAAGTCCTAACATCACTTCTGATTCCTTCCTCCCTCATTCTTGGGTGTGCTCACCTGCCTTTGCTCCTGACATGTCCTCGCAGGACTCATGAGGATTTGGGTTCCTTTTGCAGAAGAGTCTAGTGTAATAGAGTTTTATCTACAGGTTCATTTATTTGCTCTATGGCATATCCCAAACCATCCCATATGGGTTATAACCTTCAGAGAGCCAAGCCTTGACTTATTCTTATGCATTCCCTAGCTATCTGTGGTATGTTGCCTTACATTTAGAAAAATAGTTAATAAACAGTATTGCAAAAAAAAATCAGTTGAATAGAACAGGGAAGTAGCAGTGAAAGATCTAGGCAATTGAATCTTTCATGATATGGCCCAAACTTACATGTACCTACCCTTATCACTAACCACAAACTGACCACAGTCTATACTTTAGCCACAATGGCCAATTTGCCATTTCCTGAACTTTTCTCACATACATGCCTATAAGGCACACCCATAATTATACCTAAAAGTAGAGAGAGTTTGGGGAAGGAAAAAAATTTGGAATAATAGTGGCCAAAAAGGGTCCACATGTGATTTAAAAAAAATATATATATATATATATATATATATATATATATATATATATATATATATATATATATATATATATATAAACTAAAATGCCAAGAAGGCCAATGAACAGCAAGTAAAGGGAGCATAGAGAAAACCACATTGCTTACCAAGGTGACCTGACACATTTCTGTTTCTTCAACTTGGGTGAACTTTTCCATTCAAAGCAAAAGCCTCCAGTAGGCACCGTACTGAAAAGGTATCCAAATGGCTGATGAGCATGGGAAAGAGCACTCTGCATTATTACTTCCCAGGAAATGCAAATTAAAGTCATACAGAGATACCACTGAACCTCCACAAAATGGCTAAACTTAACAAAACCAACAATACTCCGTATTGGTGAGAATATGAAGTCAATGGAACGCTAATGCAATGCTGGTAAGTAAAGTGGTACAATGGCATTGAAGAAGCTGTTTGGCAGTGTCTAATAGAGCTAAACATTCTTATTCTATGATTCACTAGTGAGCATATACTCCAGAGAAATGAGTGTTTATGTCTATCGATAGACATTTACAAGAACATTCACAGTAATCAGAAATTGGAAACAACTCAAATATCTCTCCGTAGTTGAATGTTGAGGGTGTTCTGCATACTCTCCAAATGATGGGTTCCAAAATCTGGTGTTCTAGTGCATTCAGTGCTGAGGTGGAGATATGCAGAGGAAGTAGAGCTGGGCCCCCTAGGTGTTGCTGAACCAGGAAAGAGAGTTGGAAAGCCTTCGACCCTCTTCCTGTGATTTTATTTAAATCAGATAATGAATGGTAAATTACATTTGGGGAAGGTGATAAGGGTCAGAGGGGGAGGTCCAAGCAGATGGTTAAAGCAATGTAACCTGGGTTGACTTGGGGGTAGTCTTAGTAATCAATTGCACCATATATTTGGCCACTGTGGCAGAAAATCTGACAGAGAACCAGTGGCATAGATCTCTAAAAGTACTCACCATTTTAATTTCTATAAGGCAGTAGCCTCATCTGTCCTCCTACCATCTCTGATCACTACACGTGATTTTGGTGAATTATGAGCTCACTATGTAGGTGGAGGAAATGGTGTAGTCCTGAGACTGTGAGCCGAGAATGGAGAATCTCCTTCGCCTCTACCTCCATTCTGTCCCTCCTGCCTAGGCTCATCTTACAGCCTGGTCCTGGCAAGACTGCTTCTCCACAGTCTGCAAAATTCCATGGGCTGAGGCCTGAATTCTATTCTAGGGTTCCTGGAACAGTGAGGAAGAAGGCAGGAGGGTTACCTTATACATCCTGGGGACTTAATAAGTCATTCTACCCTCTGACTGTCTGGGTCAGCTCTGAGAAAGAATGGTGTTCTGCCTTGCTAAGGCTCAGGAAACAGTTGCTCCCAATGCTGGTTGTCAGCATTTAGCTTGCAACTAAACCTTTGGTGGAACGATTTTCTTGACTTGGAATAATTAGCTTCTGGGCAAGGAAAGATGGCCAAATGTATAATAATTAAGAAGACAAGGTCTATGCATTTCAATAACTCACTTTGCTTCTCCCCTTGCCCTTCCCCGAAATGGAGGCAAGGGCCAGGGCTGGAATCCTTTCCAACTGGAATGAGAACCTGTCTCCATTCTGAGCCAAGGCAGAGTTAAATAAGCCATTGTGCCATGTGCTTATGGGTAATTAGGCATGAAAAGAATCTGCAGTCAGCTCCCTCCATTGTTCCTCGCAAGCTGTCCTTTTGCCATGTGCCCGAGCCCCCGGGTCTCAGTGCTGGCACTACTACAGAGATATGGATGTCGTCGTCATGGCAACTCCTCTGTGCTAAGCAACTTTATGGTCTAATATTATTAAGAGGGCAGGGGTCAAAAGCCACTGAGGGACTTTGTCTCTGAAGCCGAGGATAACTGTGTCAGGGATGGGGCAGCATTACAAGCTCATGGGAGAAGAGGGGATCTCAGTAAGCACCAGACTGCCCCCACCATAGAGCCCTTTGTAGCAGACGGTGAGATGGCCAAACTGTGAAGCCAATAAAATAGGTCTCTGGGGCTCCCAGTTTCTTGTCTCTCAGGGCTCTCTCTCCCTGGCTTGCTCTCCCTTCAGATGCCAGGTACCCTGCTGCTCGCTCTCTCTCTCTCTCTCTCTCTCTCTCTCTCGGGAAAGGATCTGCTTTCAGTAGTTTTCATCTGCATGTGAATTCTAGCCCCTATTCACTTCTATGTGTCTTTCTATTTTCCTAGTCTTATTTCCAACTGTGAAATGAAAAGCATCAGCCTGGAAGTGGTGGAAAATATTTGGGGGGGTCCCTTTTCCTTGAACCCCGAAGTTGCATCTTGAAGAAGCTGCCTTTTCTTTCTAGTTTAACTTTTTATTGTAGTTTTCAAATGTTGGCAGAAATAGGGAGAATGGTGTAATAAGTTTCCATGTACCATCGCCCCAGTTGCTCTCTTTATCGATGTTCACCTTGCTGAAAAGATAAATGTGGAGCAGAAATAGTGTCTTACACCCCCCTCCCCTCCACCTTAGTCTTCGCCAGGGACGGTTGCTCAACAAGTCAGGATAAAAGATTTCTTGAAGAGTGACACAGAAAAGAATGTCCCGTGCCCTGCCAAGGCTCTTTTAAGAACATCGCATTCGGTTAAATGCTAGGGCATTCCTCTTGCCACTGTCAGCCAGTTAGAAGACCTAGGAGTGCACAGAGCACCCACAAAAGACAGTCAGTCAGAGGCCAAAGGTGGCTGGCCTCTTAGCCATTCCGCGACTATCCATGTGACTGTTCCCTTGGTTTGCATAGGACCAGCTTAACAGACTGCATCATCAGGTAATCGAAACCAGCAGATTACCTCTCAGTGTTGACCAAGAGGAGAGTTCAAAAAAATGCTCTCGTTCTTGCAGTGCATTTCTATATTAAGTGGAAAAATGTATCCACTGTTCTAATAGACTCCAAAAAACCTGGTATTGCCACAGAGGTTTTCACAGTACCCTGAGCCTCCTTCTGAATCAGTTCTTGGCCTTGATGGGCAGGGAGTAGGGGGCCATGCAGTACATGAGAATGTGTTATAATAAGATTATTCTAATATGTGTGTTAATGAAGTAGATTTATAATGCTTATAAATTATACCAAAAATGGATATGGGATGAAGAAAATCTGGTTTAAAAAAATTAAGATAAAAGGGTTGAAGAGGTGGAAAAATTTTCCTTCTTCTCTACTAGGTTCGTTAGCTGGTCTGTAAGCAAATTAAAATAAGACAGATGAATGGGGAAAAAAAAACAAATTAATTTCATACATAATTTTCCATAAAAATTACGAGACCCAAAAGGCAGCCAGGTTGTCGAAATTTATTTATCATTCTGACCTAAAGAAAGGGGAGGAAAGCCTTTTATAGGAAGGCAGAGACAATATTTGGAAAACAAGGGTTACCTGGTTATGCACAGAAGTTTCTTAGATTAAAGAGGTATCTGGTGCTAGCTGTCTTCCTGGTATAGGCCCCCTTTCCAATGTAAATTCAGGCAGTTGAAGGGAGGTAAAGAGCTCTTTCTAAATCTGCTGTGTTTTGATTTTTGCAAGCTCAAAATAATCCTTATGCCCAATAGACATATTTTTCGGTAGTGGAATCTCTTTCTCATCACTCCCGTCTCCGAAATTTCGAATAAGAAGTTTTATAATTCAGAAGCTGAGTTAGTAGTTTGCTTCGTCAACTGCCTCATTGGATCAGCTTTGGTCATGAGACTGGGTTAACTCAGTTAAACACTCGTATCTCATTTTGGGGGGGAAGGGATGCATGCAGGTGTGCTGTCAAAGTTAGGGCTTATCTTGTGTAAGCAAACAGCCAAGTAGTTAACAACTGCGTATTTATGGAAACAAAAAGAAAAGCGATGATGGATAAGGACTGGAGCAGACTATAAACTTAGTTTCTGAGTTCTGAGGGTAGCCTGTCAAGAAGACTTCCAAATACCGGACTTGAAGCATCTTCAGGTAGAGGGAGGGCAGGCAGGCAGGGGCAATCCGACCGATTCTCTTGGTTTGCAGTTGGAATGTCCTGGTGATCTTTCTGAGTGGCTCACAGAGCAGCAGTCACGAATATTGTTTAAACACAACGTATTGTGACAAGTTCTTTGAAGTTTTTATCAAGTCCTGAGGGCTTCAGGGGGCGGGGGGGAAAGGACAGTTTTTGTTCTTCATGATTCCAAGTCAAATTGGGAGAAAAACGAGAAATGTAAGTTCGGAGAATCATAGGGTAGATACAAGGATACTAGAATTCAAGATCCAGTCCAGTTTATAGGCAGAAGACAAAGTCTAAAAGACAACAAATAACACTAGAATCTGATGTCCACAAAGGTATGATACTGAAACATTTTTTCTCTCTAAAATCACCCTCATTTCTACCAGAGATAGCCAACTTAAGACTAATTTATTTGCAAAATAAGCCTTGTCTCAACAAGTTTGGCCTGATTGTCTACATAAGTACACACAGAACAGTGATTGGATATATAGGCTCTTTGAAATTGGCTTTGCTGGAACTTTTCGTAAGGAATCTCAGATTAGACTTTTGAAAACCTCTCAAGGCTAAGGAGCCAAGCCATCAGACTGCTTGCAATACCTATAAATTTGGGTGAATTCCTCTCTTCTTGAGGTTCACCAAGTAGCTTGAAGTTCCTGCACGTGCTGGGAATTAACCTTTCTTCCTCACCTGGAAGGGGACTGGGAACCCTGTAAGCAAGCAACTAGGCTCTGTTCCCAAAAGACTTTAATGGTTCCATAAAGTCAACCTGAGTTCCTTCAAGCTGCCTGACACATCTGATTCTATGCACATTCTCAAAACTGACATTCCAGTCAAAGTCATGATAATATAATTAACGTTTTCAATTGTGTTCTGTTACAAGGAGAACAGATTCTTATTGAACTTACACAAATTTGTCATAAAGAATATTCACTAAATATCTAAATTCTGGAGGGATTTAGGATGGAGCAATTGTTATTATTGTATTTCCACTCACAAAGATGTATCTTATCAAGTTGCTCTATATTAAAAATATTTTAAAAGAAGAAGTTTAAGTCTGTAAAACAAAACATTAAGGAACTAACAATATTTTAAACAAAAAGTCATAAAAATTAAAATCATCCTTATCAGTTCATTTAGTCTCACATGAGTAATTCTTGTTCTGCATGAATCCAGTTTTACCATTAGTTCTGGAAATTTTTTTACTTAGTTCAGTTTTATGATTTTAAAGTTATTGGAAACCTGTGCTTGCCAGAGTTCTTGCTATGAATGTCCTTGAGGGTGAATCAGTTTTTCCAGAATACTTTTGTAAAAGCATCAGAGTAGAACAATAACTATAAGTGACGCGACTTAAAAATGGCCTTAGATGTCTGATGAGAGTGCATTGTAAAGCAATGACAGGAAATTTGGTTATTTCTGACACACATTTTAAGATAATAACTAGAATTATGACTGATTAACATTATACCAGGACACGGCAGAATTTGAGTTTTTATGATTTTTGGAACACTATACATAAACCTATACAAATACAACATAAAGAACACTTAGTATTACTTCTTCATGGACAATGCTTCCTATGTAATTTAACATATTAATAAGCAAAATTAGTTTAATAGCTTTGTTTTTACAAAGACAGAAATCTTTTGAGAGGTTTCAGGGACCTTCAACAAAACTCCAAGGTTAGTTCGAGGTCAGAAAACTTCATTTAGAATTTGATTTTGGGAAGTTTGTCAAAAATATCAAAAATTTGGACACTTGACTTAATAGGATCATAGATCATTGTGGAATAATCTGTTTGACTAAAGTAACAATGAAAGATTTCAAAGGCAAATACAGAAGGTTACATAGTTTTGAGGAAAACTTATCTCTTTTAATGTTAGGATCCAAGATTACTTAAGAATCTATTTTCTTAAGTAATTAAAGATCTGATAATAATTTCCTTATAATAACAATTCAATTTGAGCCAAGTAAAATTCTCTCTCTTTTTCTCTTTCTGTCTTCCCAGTTTGGATAACATTTTAACCTTTATTTTTCTCTTTCCTAGAATTCTGAAATAACCAGTTTTACTTTGGGATAAGATCACTTTCATTTCCCTCAACAGAAATTCATCTCCATGTCTTCAGACCTCAGACCTTTTCCTAGTCAAAAACACAGTCTTCTTTTCTTATATGCAGAGTTGCTTCCCTTATTATATCTTGTAGCTGTAATTACATATATTAATTAAAATTCTTAACTCTCAGAAAGCTTAATTTCTAGCGAAAGCTAAGAAATAAGCAATTGTAGCCTATTACACCAGTATTTAGATTGACAACTTTATGAATACATTTCACAATTTCTAGAAACATAAGTTTTTCATGTACAATCTTTCAATGAAGCATAAGACATGTTTACCAACAGACCCAAATTTATCTCTTAGTTCCTTTGTAATTGGAAGCCAAATGTAGATAAACCTATATTCAGTAGTTAATATTTCAATATTTTATTTCATGTCAAAATGATCTAGATATTCAATGAATTTCCATCATTTAACTTAACTTTGTAATAACTGTTAAGATTTCTGGTTACCAAAAATATTTGGGAAATAATTTTTAAGTACACATGCCACAAAACATTATTACTGAAAATCTCACTAAGAACTTTTACCCCATTTTACAACATTCCAAATCACTTACTTCTTACAGTTATGTTTAGACTACCCATGAATAGTTAATGAGACATTAGGCAAAGTCAACCATCATCCCAAGATACTTTCCTTGCTAACAAAATTTCTAAGAGATAACATGAATTTATGACTAGTACACCCAGCTGGAATAAAAGTTGTATATCTGCATCATATTTGACATTGATAACTCTAAAGACAGGCCTATTTTAGTTAAAGCAACAAACTTCTTTTAGCTTTTATTTACCAAAGGTTATCTCAGATCATACAGACTTGAAAAACATTTGGGATAGTTATTTTTTAGAGTTTTGGAATACCCAGTCCTTACAAGTGTTTTTCTTTTAAATGAACCAAGTAGAGCTCTTTTACAAGTTAATTTCAGCAATACTCTCTGGACATAAAAAGACATCATACATCTACAGCATATATATATAGACCACAAATGTCTGGACAGATGTAAACTGATACCTTATAGGCTTTGTTCTAAAATTTTAACCCTGAATCAGGTACATAATACAAAACTCACTAGTTTATAAAGGAGCAGCTGCGTACAAATTTTGTCTTGGCAGTTGGAATGAGTTAAGTTCTACTCAGGTGGTTAAAGCTTTTTACTAATATTTGTGGAGAAGACACTTAAGATTTTTTGTTTGTCGAATTACCAAATACTCCCCGACCCCCCAAAAAAGAAACATTTCCTCGAAGTCTGCACTTTAAAGAATGACTCAGGTCCTGTATAAGATGGGGATAGAAAATTTATATCACAGAGGACAGAGAAAGTATCTAAGATTTCTTAGATTTGGGGACCTCTTTTCCTAACCTCAAAGGTAATTACTCTTTAATTTTTTCTTCTTTTTCTTAAGTGCAGGATAATTGTACTTCCAGGTCTGATTTTTTATAATATTTGCAAATGTCTAAGGCACATTGGAAAGGATCTAAGTGGACTTTTGGTTGCTCTCAGCATTATGCTTTCGTTTTAAGTTATTTTCTGCAAATTGGGTAGTTGCTTCTATTATAATGCTTAGAGGTTGACTAGCCCACTCAACTACACTGTTTTGGATTTTCCATTTTATATCAGGGAGGAAATATCTTACTAAGGTGGAAATTAAAAGATTTCTATCTCCTGAAGCTTCAGGGTTTAGTGTGCTATGCCTCTAGAAAACCTGTATAAGACATTCAACACATGTCTCTGAATCTTCTCTTTCTTTTAAGTACATGACTCAACCTTAGACTTGGTGGTTGTGGTGGTGGGGGAGGGGGTTGCAGCTTCTTTTGGCCCCTGAGTGTCAACTTCCAGCTTAGCTATCTTCTGGTCATTTGAAGGAATGTCTGGGGGAAATTCTGGCCATTTGTTTCCTCTGGGTTTTCCCCAGGGGCCACCTGGCTTGTCTAATAACTACAGTATAATCAATGGGAAGAACACTCCTTAACAGCCAATTTAGGTGCCCAGGTATGGGGTTGTGAATGGCCACTAATCTTGCTAACTCCTCTCTAAATTTGGTAGGGTCTTCTGAAAGTGGAAGAAAAGGGCTTTATAATTTAGAAGATCTGTTTCTGTCTAGGGAACATAACTTCTTTGTGTTGGAGGTCCAGAATACATCTGCAAATGACATTATATAGGAAGGACTGAACTGACAGACCCTAATTGCAGAGCCCCCCAAAGTAGGAGGAGTTATAGCCAGGGGAGCCTTACAGAGTGTCTCAAATTCTGCTACATTCACTTCCTGGCTGTCAGAATTTACGTGAGTAACTTGAGAACTCTGGGCCTGGAGATCAGGCTGGAGTTCTTTTCCTTTCCTTCCTTCCTTCCTCTCTCTCTCTCTCTCTCTCTTTCTTCCTTCCTTTCTTCCTTCCTTCCTTTCTTCCTTCCTTCCTTTCTTTCTTTCTTCCTTTCTTTCTTAGTGCTTTCTGTAAATCTCAAAGGAAGTCAAAACAGGCAACTGGATATTTAAGGGATTTTCTGGAGAAGTTGGAGGAATTTGGGAATCTAGGAGACTTTGCTGAGGCCATGGGGCTGGATTTCTGAGAAGGGGTTAAACAGGGATCCCAGAGATCCAAAAGATCAGGGAGAGGTCAGGGACAGGGAGTTGGGGGGTAAAGGGGTATAGGAGAGGGTGGAGAAGGGGAATTTATTTTAGATATGGACTTTAATTTTGTTCTCAATCTAATTTCTATTCTTCCATCTTATTAAGGGACTCTTTAAGGCCAACCATTGTACTCCTTTGTATTCATTTTTCAACTTGGTCCTTCCAAGGTACCAATAAGACAATTGTTAAGAATGAGAGGCCTCTAATTTTTTTTTCTTTTATGTATAGCCAATTCAAAGGATCCACTGACAAGTAGAAACTTCTATTAGTCTCAACAGTGACTCAAACCAATAAGCCTTTTTATGTACGCAAGAGGCATCTTAAAGGACTAGGACACCTGTGAAGAACTCCCCTGATAGCTGACACAGACACCAGTCATAAGTCCAGGTTATTTCCTGTGCTTCTGACCAACCAGCTATAGCTGCTAGGAATCCCAGTCTTTGCCACTGGCCATCAAATGCACACTGGTACATGCACCTTGAAGGTGGCAGAGACCAGAGACCATATTCTCTAGTCACAGAGCTGAGCTTTTGAGACCTAGAATAGGTAGAGAGGAATACCTCATTTGATTTTTTTTTTCATGTGTACATTATCAGCTTTATTGAAGTCTCTCAGGGCCAACTTAATACCTTAGAGGGTTATGCCACTGGGTTGGGAATAGTGTGGTGTTTTATAGTGTACCTCATTGCACAGAAATTTTCTTGAGGTTGGCAGGTGACCTAGTGTCAGTCTAACCTGTTCTGTGACCAATTTATATTTTGAGGCTTCGAGTTAGGTGGTGAGCATTCCAATAGCTTTGAAGTGCTTGACCTGTGCTCACTGATTTTGTGGTTGTTGCTTCTGATATTCCCATTAGCAATAGACTTTACCTCGTGTGCACATTAACTCACAGAAAAATTTGTCTGAATAGATAGTGGTCTGGTGAGAATGGTGAACTCACCACTTTGTGAGACTAGCCTTAACAGCAGGCTTATAGGACCTGTGCCTGCATTATACCCTGTGGTTTTCCTCCTTATGACAAGTGGCACAAAAGACAGAGACAAAGGAAAACAGTGGTCATCAGCAGAAAACAAGAGTACTCATAACAGATCTTTACCAGAGTTTCTATACCCAAGGAACTAGTTCACACAAATTCTCTCCTGATAATCTAAATCTAGAAAAAGGTAAAAGAACTCCCATCACTCTCACTTCCACCAGACCCTGCAGGTAGAGATCAGGAAGACTGATACGTTAAGAATTCTTACCTCTGCCAGTTTTTATTGGAGGTCTCCCAGGATCTCAGCAGCAAAAGCCCTGAGGCAAAGTGTCTGGCCAATGCAGTTCCCTTCATGGTTGTCAACTGAAGGGGTAGAAAAGTTTTCCTTCTATTCTTTTAGGTTCTTTGGCTGGTCTAATAATCGAATTGACATAAGACAGATTAACATGAGAAAAACAAATTAATACCACACATACAGGAGCCCCATGAAATTAAGAGACCCAAGGGGCACCTGAGTGGCTTAGCTGGTTGAGTCCAACTCTTGATTTCAGCTCAGGTCATGATCACAGGGTTGTGAGATCAAACTCTGAGTTGGACTCCATTCTGAGCATGGAGCCTGTTTAAGATTCTTTCTACCCCTCTCCCCCCGCCCCACCAAAAACAGTTACAAGATTCAGTAGACAATCAAGTAAGTGAAGCTTATATGACTTCCCGAATAAGGAAACGGGCAGGGATCTGAGGAGACAAACGAGAGGTGGTGGGAAGACCTCCACAGGAAGGCAAGAAGAGATGTTTGGAGAACAGTGATTGCCCTGTTACACAGATTAGTTTTTAGGTGAAAAGATATCTCTGATAATAGTTGTCTTCCTGGTAGAGACCCCCTTTCCAATGTAAATTTTGGCAATTGATAGGGAGTTAAAGAACTTTTCCTGAATCTTCTGGGTTTTGATTCCCTCGGGATCAAAATATCCTTATGCCAAAGAGAAATATTTGGGGGTAGCAAAATCTGCTCCCCTTTAGGATCAACACAGGCTTCTTTGTAAGGCATAAGGAAGTAAGAGTTAAGCTCAATTTCAGATTACCACATATAATTTCCTAGAGTGTAGACACGGCGGAACTACGATTAATTCTATCAGCTGCACCCACTCCCATCACTGCTATGGCCACTACCACCTCACAGGGATCATTCCTAAAAGGTTTTCAGGTGAACGAATAATGCTGGGGCTTTTCCAGGTGAGACTTATTAATTATTCAGTTACTGGGAATTCGTAAAACTCAGCCCGAAGTGAAAGATAGCAGTGATAGAATAAACAAAGGGTTTCAAGCACTGTACAAGAGACACAGAAACAGGTGGCAGGTAGGTGAGATGGGGGTGGGTATAGCACCATTCAGGAAATCCTGGGCTGATCTTACTACAGAGAAAATGGAAACCATTCCTTCTATAAATTGAGAGTAGTCGCATTATTAACACCTGATGTGTTACTCTTCAATAAGATCCATGATCTTTCAATAGAACTGTCTCTTCCATGAGGTCGATGTATACATCCCCATTTTGTAGGTAAGGAGGCTAAGACCCAAGTGAAATCACCTAGTAAATAACCGAATGAGTTGGGCAAGCATTGGACATTTTGTTTCCCAGTGCAGAGAGTTTCAGGAACAATCCGTAAGATGAACAAACTGGTCAGGTTAGTCAAAGATGCTTATCTCAGCCCGTTCCTCCACAGAGACCTCAACTGGCCCTTGTTTCACATAATCCTGTTTTGTATTGCCTTACCTTTTCTGTTTGGTTGTTTGCTTGTTTGTTGTTTGCTTTTTTCTCCCTTAAAAATAACTTTAGGCTCTACTGATTTCAAAGAAGAGAAGTGTTCAACTCAAATTAATTTGAGGAAAAAGGAGCCTAATATAAAATTGTTTTGCACCAGGAAGAAAAGCTCTGTGAGGGGGTTGTAGAGACAGGTGATTCCTTCTGCCTTTTGTGGTGGACCCACTTTTCTCTACTACTGGATTCCATTTCTGTCTCTACCAGTAGGTTCCTTAGCTTTACTTAGAAGTCAGTCTTCCCATAACTTTGGCTTAATGTGGCCCATTATGGCTATTCTGGCCTCTAAAAGATAACTTTCTTTACTTTTTCTTCTACTGTCAACTAATAAATTCTTGTGATATTTCCTTGCTCAGAGTCTCAGGAGAGGAAATATAATTAGTCTGGCATGCTGACGGTTTGGATTAGTTGCCATTGGATTAAATGTCCAGGACTGGGCCAGTCGAATGAGTCCTGTATTGGGGTTCAGATAAGACAAACTGTGGTAACTGAAGCCTACTTTTCAGGGTCATTTCTAGGAGATGAGGGTGGAGATCAGCAGTGAGACTACATTTGCTGATTCTACTCCCTTCCTCTCATTTACTCTTCAGCGTGGATAGGACTAGTGTAACGCAAAAGAGGCACCTAGGGTTTCAGATTTAAGGCTGTACTCACTACCAGATGCTGACCCTGCCCTCGCACAACTTTGAGAGTCAGTTTCACCTTAAATTTTGTTCCCGGATGCTTCTCTTTCCTCACCAAGTCCCCATTCCTTCACCAAGTCCCCATTCCTTCACCAAGTGTGTTTCCACCCAGGTCTCAATGACCTATATACTGTGATATCCAACAGACATTTTTAGCCTTTTAAGATCTCTTTTTTGGCCTCTCTCTGTGTTCGATGCTCCTCCTCCAAAACTCTCCTCTCTTTTCTTTGTGAGAACTCTATATTTTCTTCATGTCTCCATATAATCTGAGTCTCTTGCCTGGCTCCCTCTTTTCAACCAGTCTGCACATTTGGGCAGAGTGTATTGGGCTGTCTCTAAACATACTCCCTTTGGACAATTTACCTATAACCAGCTTCCACCTATACCATAAGTTGGTGTGATTCTGAAATTTAAGTCTCCAAATCAGATCTATCTCCTGACGGACTCTCCATATTCCATTTGTCTTCCAAACTTCCACCTGGGTGTTTGACAGGAACATCAGACTCCATATACCCTGACTCAGAAATAGAACTGTCCAAGGAAAGACTCTCTGCATTCAGTATTGCCTATATCAGCAAATTCATGAGATCAGTGAAAACAATTGACCATGCCAGTCACGACTCCTCCCTATCATAGCCAATTGGTTGTGAAGTGTTTAGACTGTCCATTCTTGTCCATCTCTACTATTATTACCTAACTCAGACTCTCATTCACCTGCACTTGGATAATGCAGTTCTCAGTCGGTCTTCCTGATTCTGGTCTTCCTTACTTTCCAATCCATTCTCTATACTATAGCTGGACTTATCTTCCAAAAGTGAACTTCAGCATGTGTTAATCCCTTGCATAGGATCCTTAAATGACTCATCATTGTCTAAAAAGTTAAAGTCCACAACTTTTCAAAGGACATTCAAGATCTTTCGTAACCAGATCCCTTACTTTCTCTGAATTTCATCTACCACCATACACCTTTTCAAAGCCTGTAATCCAGTTGTATCATATGACTAATATTTCCGCCCAAGCCAGGTGCTTCCGTGACTCTCTGCCATTTATATGCTGTTTCTTGTACCATTTTCCTACTCCTACTCATCCTTGAGGACCTACCTCAACTGTTTTCTACTAGGTAACGGTTTCTCTTATAGCCAGAGCTACCTAATGAGAGCTGAGTGCTGCTACTGTAGTATAATGTGTTTCTTTTTTTTTTTTTTTAAGATTTTATTTATTTATTTGACAGATAGAGATCACAAGTAGGCAGAGAGGCAGGCAGAGAGAGAGGAGGAAGCAAGCTCCCCGCCAAGCAGAGAGGCCGATGCGGGGCTCGATCCCAGGACCCTGGGACCATGACCTGAGCCGA
Source organism: Lontra canadensis (assembly GCF_010015895.1). Taxonomy (NCBI): domain Eukaryota; kingdom Metazoa; phylum Chordata; class Mammalia; order Carnivora; family Mustelidae; genus Lontra; species Lontra canadensis. Next base: position 6,916,839 of record NW_022631030.1, on the reverse strand, counting down.
AGGCAGGGGCTTTAACCCACTGAGCCACCCAGGCGCCCCAGTATAATGTGTTTCTACATCTATTATCCAGTACTTACTCTACTAGTTTGAAATGATGTCTGCCTTATTAGACTTTAAGTTCCTTTCAGACTAAGGATTTGTTTTACTCTTTGTAGCCCTGGTGCCTGATTCTTTCATGTACCTAACACTCAAACTCAAGACTTAATATATATTTGGAGATGCTTTGATCTTTCAGGGCTCAATGAATGTGTGTGTGTGTGTGTGTGTGTGTGTATGAATTAATATGCTCTCTGGTTTCCAAGGCATTTTTTACAGAATTCATAGTATGTGTCCTCTTCCTTTAAATGGGCCATTTCTGTATTGGATTTTTTGGACAGTGGTTTTCCCTAGGATTGAGCCTACTGAAGGCCAAAGTAGAGTGGCTAGAACACCCCTGGGTCTATCTTTGGGGATGATATAACCCAGCTTCTCATTTTAGCTTTTTGGTGGAACTACCTTCTCTTGTCTCAGATAGGCAGTATGTCCCTGTTCTTCTCCTTTATTTTCTTCTCAAAAAAATAACCTTTCTGGGGTGTCTGGATGGCTCAGTCAGTTAAGTGTCTGACTCTTGATTTCAGCTTAGGTCACAATCTCAAGGTCCTGGGATCAAACCCTGTGACAGGCTCCACAGTAGGTATGGAGCCTGCTTGAGATTCTCTATCTCCCTCTCTCTCTGTCCCTCTCTTTTCTTCTCACCTCCCTCCCAAAAAAATCTAAAAATCTCCAAACTTTTCTATTCTCAGGAAATAATCTGATAAGTTAATTCACCCAGAGGTGAATGATCAATAATGCTCAAAGCAATTCTTCCTTTAGAACTTTCTAAATTGCAGGAGTCAGGAAGCCATCAGACAGCACCTTCAAATAGCCTACTTGGGTCTCTGATCCTCAAATTTCTTCCTACAGCACCATGTTGTTCCAGTTGCCTGGGTTAAAAAATATGTGGTAACTTTATAGTATAATATTCAACTATTGATCTATTAAATCTTGCTGGGAATCTAGGCATTTATTAGTTTGTCATATTATGATACTTAGCAAAGCCCTGAGGAAATAACTGTCTGATCAGAGGTAGGGACGGCCAAGGGGATGATCTGGGAACAGGTACCATGTATGAAGTCTGGTCAGAGTGGGGGTTCATGGGTAATTTGGGAGCAGAGTAGTTAGCCAGCATTTTGAGCAGTGTTATGAGGTCATGAAAAGGAGAGGGAGGAAGTGGAAAGAAGACAGAGTATGTTTGGTGGTTCATTCAGCATTTTTATTGAATTTTACTATAGGCCAGGCACCAAGGCTGATTAAAAAAAAAATAAGGTGATGATTCTCCATTACAGGAACTCATTATCTTGTGGGAAAATTAGAAACTGAAAGGCACAAAGCTATATTTTAAGTACAATGGCAGAGGTTAAATATAATATGCTCTTGGAGCATAGAGGAAGGAGCCACTGACTCTGACAGGGAAACGAAGTCAGCAAAATAGGGAAGATGCAGAGAGAAGGTAATATTAAATTTCTGTCTAAATGGGTAAATATGTTTTCTGGGTGGAGAAAAGGAGGGAAGACTATTCTAAGGAGGGAAGATGTGGCAAAGGGATTTTCCCAGAGAGTATTTATTGGGTACCTACTATGTGCTGAGTATTTTTCTAATTGCCCAGGATATATCAGTGAATGAACAGAGGAGATTCCATGCTCATGGAGCTCAATATTAGTTAGGGAGACAGAAAATAAGAAATACGAATAATTAAAATATGTAATAACTTACATACGATATGTGGTGATGACAAAGAATGAAGCAGGCATGAGAGATATGAAATGTTGGGATGGGGACTGATATTTTAGATGGGGGGGGCAGGAAACTTTTGTTGTTAGTTAACTTTTGAGTAAAGTTCTAAAGGAAGTTAGGGAACTAATCATATGGATATCAGGGGTAAGAATGCTTTAAGCAGAGGAAACAGAAAGAGCAAAGGCCTGAGCTAAGGATGGACGTGGAGTCTTGGAGGGATAGAAAGGAGGTCAGAATGCAAAGATTGAGTGGGGATTATGAGCTCAGAGATTTAAGGAGGAGGCAGATAATTTGGGGCTTTGTGGGTCACCATAAGGATTCCAGCTTTCACTCCGAGCAGGATGGGAAACCATTAGAGGAGTCTGAATAAGGAGAAATATATTCTGATTTAGGTTTTAACAGAAGCACTCTGGCTATTGTGTTGAGAGATGGTTGCAGGGAGTCAAGGACAGAAACAGGAGGACCGTTTGGGAGCTTATTTTGACAATCCAGGTGAGAGATGGTAGTGACTTGAACCAGAATAGTGGCTGTGGGGGACAAGTGGTCAAATTCTAGATTGATCCTGAAGGTTGAGCCACAGAGGTTCACAGTACTTTGGACATGAGAGGTCAGAGTGAGAAGAATCCAGAATAGCTTTCAATTTTTAAGCCTGTGTAAGTTGCCATATATTGAGAAAGGAAAGGAACTAGCTTTGGGAAAAACAAGAGGAACTCAGTTTGGGAATGTTAAGTTTCAATGCCTCTTAAACATCCAAGTGCTGATGTTACATAGGCAGTTTTGAATATATGGGGAGAGATCCAGGCTGAAGAGAATACAATATTGAGGGTCATCATTCCTATATAGAGTCTCATAACCATGTAGATGACATTTAAAGTCATGAATCTAGAGGAGTTTATGTAGATCATAGATGAGACCACATAAAGAAAGACAGAGGGTGAGAAAGAAGACATTGTAGATGGGCCCTTTGGAGGAATCTGACATTTAGAAGTCAGAGAGATGAGATCAAGCCAGGAAAAGAAAATAAATAGATGCAACCAGAAATGGAGGAGGGAAACAAAGATAATATGTTGTTCTGGAAGCCAAGAATATGAAGTGTTTCAAAGAGAGTTTTCATTTACGTCAAAAGCTACTGCTAGGTAAACACAGATGAGGACTGAGAAATGACCTTTGAAGACCGCAGTGGAGGTCATTGGTGGCCTTGTGAAGAGCCATTTCAGGGAAGTGATGGGGACAAAAACTTGATTGGAGTGTGCTTGAGAAATAAGGGAGCACATAGAAAGATAGATGTTCACCATCGTTAGCCATCAAAGAAATGCACCAAAACCTAATGAGCTATCACTTTATACCCCCTAGGATGGATATAACAGAAAGGATAGATAGTAACATGAATTGGAAAGGAAGGGATTTGGAGAATTGGGACCCTCATACACTGCTGGTGAGAAAACAAAATGGTGTTGCTACCTTGGAAAGCAGCCTGGCAGTTCCTCAAAAAGTTAATCATGGAGTTATCACATGACCTAGGAATTCCATTCTTCCTATCTACTCAAGAGACATGAAAACATACGTCTGCACAAAGACTGATTACATGAATGTTCATAGCAGCATTTTCCATAATAGTCCCAAATTGAAATGCCCATCAGCTGATGAATGGGTAAATAAAATGTGGTTCATCCTTACCAGAGGATATTACTTGGGCAGTTAAAAGGAATGCATCACTGATACATGATACAACATGGATGGACCTTGAAAACATTATGGTAAGTGAAAGAACATAGTTACAAAAGACCATGTGTTGAACTCCATTTATATGAAAAGTCCAGAATAGTCAAGTCTGTACAGGCAAAAAGTAGATTGATGGTTGCCTAGGTCTGGAGGATAGGAGACAGGGATGAATAGGGAATAAAAGTGAATTGGTAGGAGGTTTCATTTTGGTCTGATAAAAATCTTCTAAAATTTGATTGTGTTAATAGTTCCACAACTCTGTGAATTCTAAAAACCATTGAATTGCCTATTTTATTTATTTAAAAAATATTTTTAAATGATTTTATTTATTTGAGAGAGAGAGAGAGAGAGAGAGAGAGTGAGAGGAGAGAGGTCAGCGGGAGAAGCAGACTCCCTGCCGAGCAGGGATTCTGATGTGGGACTCGATCCCAGGACTCCAGGATCATGACCTGAGCCGAAGGCAGTCGCTTAAACAACTGAGCCACCCAGGCGCCCCTGAATTGCCTATTTTAAATGGGTGGATTTTATGGTATGTAAATTATATCTTAATAAAAATTTACAAAAAGAAAGAATGGGAGAGAGATATTAGGAAGAACTAGGAGAGAAGTCTTTCAAAAATTCTTTGAGGAATTTTGAGGTTTGAGGAAAGGAGAAAAATAAGGCAGTAGTGGGATGGGGAAATTGGATTATGGAAGGAGTTTTTTTCTTTAAGGTCAGAGGAATATCAGCGTATTTTATAATGTTGCAATTGATCTAAGGGGAAGAGGAAGTTTGGTCCTACAGGAGAGAGAGGAGACATGGTAGAACAATGTTTTTGGGTAGTCAAGAGAAAATGGGAATTTAGCACATAGGTGGAGGGATTTGTCTTGCTGGGAGTCTGGATAGTTTGTCTACAGTTATAACAGAGAAAGTAGAGTATATTCATTCTTATTCCAGTAGGTGGGTAGATTTGGGGTTGGAACTTTCACAAATTCTCTTTTAATTGCTTCATTTTTCCTCCATGATAGTAGAAGGCAAGATTGATGAGCCAAGAATGAGGATGAGAGAGGAGAGGCTGGAAATTAGAGGAGACACTGAAATAGTTGTCCTGGAAAGTGAAAAAAGAGTGGTTTAGGGGAGAAAAGAATGATTTCTGGGGAAAGGGAAGGACGTGTATGCAGTTTAGTGAGCAGGAGTGTCACGAGACCAGTTGGCATGCTTACAGTCTTTTTCTCCAGCTATCTTTGATTGCATGGGTTCAGGCTTGGACTAAATGAAGAATTGGATTTAGCTAGGGTTTTAAAATTTGCCAGATTCAATTGGGTTCCAAGAAAACGGACTCTGAGTTGAAGATCTGTGTTCAGGAAGTTTGCTGAGCCATAACCTCTTTCAGAAGAAACATCTGTGAAGAAGGGAAAGGAGGGAGCACTTGGCAGAGGACAGGGTGAACAGTGATGCTGTGACAACTGGGGTCTCAGTCAATCTTACGGGGAGATGGGAACCTTCAGAGTGGTCCCAGATTGAGGCAAGGGGTTGGGCATCTGTGCGCCTTTGGAAATATTTAGATAGGGATTCCTCTGGGGAAGAGACACAGCCTTGGGCAAGGAGGCTTCCTTTGGGAGAGGGGAATTCTCCAGCAGGGACCTCACTGTGAGATGGCAGCAGTCAGTACACGTAGGATCTGAAGTAATGAGTGCTTAGAGTACTTAGTACTTAATGAGTACTTAGGTAATAGTGCTTAAGGGGAGGTAACAGATAACATTCCACAGAATTCACTACAGTTCACCCTTTGCACTGCTTGCTTGTATTACTCAGTTTGCTACTTCTAGAAAGAGCTAGAAGGATTCTACTCCATTTGTTTTTCTGGGCAAACTTAGAAGGTTACTGGGACTAATCCCACCTCTGTAGCTGGTCTAGAGGTTGCCATTGATATTTGTCATCTCCCTAATCTAAACCCATTCTAGATGCTCTTCTCCTGGCTCGCACCTCTGCTTATGTAGAGGGCTTGCTTAGTGGTATGACCCATATTTTTATATATGAGTTATCTGGCTCTCGGGTAATCAAGCTGTTCTCGGGATCTGGCTGTTGCATTTGTCCATTTACCATTAAAATTGGGCAGGGAAGTATCAAGAATGCAATATTGGATCACCTAGTTGCCCAACACAGTTTTCCCTTTTCCCTTATGGAAGAACCACCTTTTCTTCTGGTGATGTTTGGGGTCAATTTCTTCCACCAGTTTGGTGACATCTTTTCTCAACTGCTGGTATTTTGGTACAAAGAGCTCAATGTGACCAGGTGACAGGCATAGCTTAGGGTTTAATGGGGCCATAATGTGTTCCATGGTTGATTTCCATTCTGAGAACAGGGACCTTTACATTTGTGGGGGAGAACTGTGGGTTCCCAAGTGGGTCACTGAGAGTGCAGGTAAGCAACGCTCGTTGGTGCCCAGACCCATGCACCCTACACACTGGGGGCATGGGATCATAAGGTAGTCTTCGAATTATGGTATATACTATGTCCTGGAGGATAGCACCCCATCCAGAGTATCATCTCCAAGCTTATGCCTTAGCTACACTTTTGAAAGGTCATTCTACTGCTCTATCAGTTTGGTAGATTGGAGTGCTACAGTATATGAAAGGACTAGCTGATCCAATAGTCATGTGCCGTTTGCCATATGCCCTTTGCCATACCTCTTTTTATATAAAGTTCTTTTTGGTACAAGTCATTGCTATGTGGCATTTTGTGCTGTAGATCAAGTGTTCTCTATGCTCTTGGTGCTGGCCAAGGCCTTTTGGACCCATACTGGGTTTGGGGGTTTTCTGTGGAGAGGAATTGCTGTTCCTTCCAGCATAAAAGAGATTCGGTATAATAAATTTGCCACTAGTGTCTTCTTGGTCTTCTCTAGCCATAGGGTCACATCAAGGGGTGGCTATTTGTCTCTGTGGCTGACCGGTTGGGTGTTTGGCAGCATCAGTAGTCAATCGGCACTCTTGAGTAGTACTCCATGCTCCTGGGCCCGTGAATAGCCTCCATCCAATAACATCATTGCTGCTCCGTTAATAAGCCTGTTAGGCTGGTCCTGGGGTAGCTTAATAGTGGCTGGAGGAATTCTTCTGTCCACTTGGTTATTTAATGTCTATTCCATGTGGATGCCCTCTTGTGGGCACATTCAGCAATAAAGATGTTCACATTTTGTGAGTTTTCCCATATTCCCATTCACAGGACCTTTTCCCTGACCCCCTTTCCCAAATCTTCCAGACTTACTATGTTCTGATTAGTAAGCCAAGTCAATCATCACTGCCTCTGAGACCATGTGTATTTTCACCTCTGACCACCTCTCTTTCCACACAAAGCAGATGGACGGGTTCTTCACCTGAAGCCCACCTATTAGGAGAAGGTCCACTCACCCCTGTCTTTTGGTGCCACTTTCTAGAGAAGCCCATGTTTCTCTCATGACCACATACTGAACCAGCACAGCCATGAACCAAACTTAGCCTTCTTTATCCTCTGCTGAGGAATCCTCCATCTCATGCAACCGTAGGTTATGGGGCATGGGTCAGAGATAGACATCATGCAGCAATGGCGGATGACCCAGGGGTCTGGGCATCTGCTCAGGAAGCTTGCTTGTGCCTTCAGGACTGTGTATGCCTGATCTTGGCGTACCACTTCCAGCTTACAGTGAATTGCTCCTGGGGCCTCTTGACCTTATGAAACATAGATTCCCCCCCCCCCCCAGTTCTTACAGCTGGTTGATAGAATCCAGTCCATAATGGGTCATCCTGGCCACATGGTCACTTAATGTCCAATTCTCTATGTCTACAAGGGTCCAGTAGCAATGCGAGCAGTGTTGTGTCGAAGTAATTATAGGTATCTGTTACAGAAAGCATAGCCTTGCTCCAGATCCCTACGAGTTTGTGTTGTGATTCTTCTATCCAAGTTTGCTATGAAGTCCATATGATGCCTTTTCTTATAGCAGTAGAAACATCTAGTATCATTGGTTCTTCTGCAGCATATGGCTAAGTGGCTGGTTTTTCCGGCAGTGTGGTCTCAATTCCTGTGCCAGGGCTCCCTGGAAGCTGGAGAACTTTTATGTTACCCAATAAATGGGTCAGAGCAGCATCCTAAAAGTGGAAAATGATGCCTGTGGAATGTGGAGAGATTTACTAGGCATGTCTTCCTTTTTAGCGGCACAAGGCTCACAATGAAGTGATGTGTACTTTAATTCAGAGGGGGAGTTCCAGCATGATCCAAAGCACTGATCCCCTAAAACCCTCACCGGTATGGTGGTCCCCTAATTCTTTGTAATATTTATTTCCAGCTGTCAGAAGCCCATATGTCTTATTAAGACTTCTGATACTTGCCATTTCTTGTTCCTCCAGCTGGACGAACAAAGACGCCATCCATAGACTGGAATAATGGAATGGTCTATGAAATGGCCAAGCTGTGTAGGTAATTTTAGACAGTATTAAAGAAGTAGGGTATCTTTGGGGCAAATGTATATATGTGCACTTTGTCTGTTGCACATGGATGCAAACTTGTCTCCAATCCTACCTTTTGATAGGGATGGAAAAGAACTCCTTTGTCGGATAAGTGGCTTTCTAAATGCCATGTATTTAAGGCTGTATATCTAGCAAGGATCCCACATCTGGCAAAGTCGCTGCAACTGGGGTTACTCCTTGGTCAAATTTTCTGTGTATCATGTCATGCATCACAGTCCATCTGGGTTTTGTAGGTTCCAGAATGGTGAATGAAATGGGAGATGATGGGGATCATCACCCCTGCATTCTTTGGGTCTTGAGGGTGTGTTATCTCTGCTGTTGCCCCCTGGGATAAAGTATTGTTTGGATTTACTATTTTAGCCAGAGAATATGATTTAGAGGATTCCTTGGATTCCTCACTAGGTAACTCTTACCCCACAGTCCATGGAGCCAATGTGTGCCTCCTGCCAATTATAAAGTTCTCATCATCCATTTGACTATCAGAGAAATGATCACTGGGTGGGTCTGTGAATAAATGGAGTTATTGTAATTTGAACTTGGGACAAAATTCCATATATTCCCTGGTCCCCAAAGCCCCCACTCCAGTCGGGTAGCCATGAACGCTCAGCATTCTGTGTGTTCTCGAAGTACCTACTCAGTCCCCTTTTCTTAACAAAGGATTTTCTTTCTATCACTTTGCCTTTGGGGGAAGAACTGGGAATATTATTTCCATATATACTTGCTGTGTTCCATTAATTTTCTTCATGGGAGCTTAGCCTTTCCTTCAATCCAGGGTTCTGGATCTATTCCAGAAACTGCTGAAAAGATTTTGACTTTTTATTGGGGTGGTTACCTTCAGTTTCCTGATCACCCGTCTTTGACTTTTTTTTTTTTTTTTTTGGTCCTATGAGTTAAGCAACTTCCTTGTTAGCTGCCCATCAACTTTACCTTAGGATTAACAAAAGGCATCTTTTATTAACCACCTCCATGGCTGTCTATAGGTCATGTAGGAAGCATACAGTCCTTTGCAAAGCCAAGACCTCTTGATTATCTTCAAAAAAGGCATAATGCCAACTTTTAATGCACACACACACAAACACACACACGCACACACACACATATTTGAGAGAGAGAGTGAACGAGAGTGCTTGAGCTGGGGGAAGGGCAGAGGGGTAGAGAGAAAGAATCTCAGGCAGACTCCGTGCTGAGCACAGAGCCTGATATGGGGCTCATCTCATGAAAAGAGCCCTATGTGGGGCTCAATCTCATGATCCTGAGATCATGACCTGAGCTGAGATAAAGAGTTGGACGCTCAACCGACTGAGCCACCCAGGTGCCCCATAAAATACCAGGAGGGGTCACCACTGCAAGTCCAGGTGGTTCGGGCTAACCTGGGAGTTCTAGATTTCCAAGTACATCAACACAGACATCCCCATCCCAGGTCTCAGGATTTCATTCTTTCCTAATTGAATAGGGTGAATGGGATGTTGAGCATTATAGAGTTTATAGAAGTTTGAGCATTATAGAAGTTACACTTATCTGTAATGATAAGGTCAAGAATTTTCCATTGGGCTGAGTGGCTGAGGTAGGGTAGAGGACAGGATCAATGGAAGACAACAGATGGAGGAATTAAGAGGCAGGGGGATGGAGGCATCATAGAACTGAACTGTTTAGTACTTAGATGTGAAAGGGCTTAGTATGTTCAAGGAATAGTGGGGAATGGAATGAGCCAGAGCTCATATATATGGTGACAAAGGTGGAAAATATCTGAAAAGGTAGTTTAGGGCCAGCATGCAAAAGGCCCTCAGCATCCAGCTACAGAATTTGGCCCCATAGAAAAAACATAGCTAATGGAGATTTTACAACACTAATTTGTTTTAATCATATGGGGTTTACTTGCAGCAGTGTGGACAACACAGATCGTCTAGAGTAAGGCCAACAAATTTAGATGCTACCACAATGGCCCAGGGGTAGTTCTGGCTCCATAAGCTAGGTATTTGCATCAGACACTGTCAACTGCCTATCCAATATCCCCTCTCCCTTATTCCTTAGGAATAGGTCTCTGTGGTGTCAAAGGGAAAAAATTGTGTTCGCCTTCCTTGCAGATAGGAGGCATCATTGAATATTGTAAGATTTTTGAGAAGACCGTGTAACGATGTTTAAATCTGCAGAAGGCAAGTGTGGAAGGCAGAATAATGCTCCCCGAGATGTCCCTGTCCTAATCCCCAGAACCTATAAATACGTTATCTGAGGCTGCAGATGTCATTCATGATGTTAACCAGCGTCCCGGATTACTCGGGCAGGCCCAGTGTAATTACAGTCATCTCTGAAAGTGAAAGAGGAGGAAGAAGAGTTAAGAGTTCCATGTGCCCCAATGTGGGAACTCTACCCACTGCTGCTGGCTTTGAAAATGGGGGAGGGGACCTGGAGCCAAGGAATGCAGTAGCCTATAGAGGATGGAAATTGAAGGAAGTAAGTCGTCTCCTACAGCTTCCACAAGGAAACATAGCCCTGCTGACATCTTGATGATACTCCAGGGAGACCCCTGTCAGGTTTCTAACCTATAAAATTGTAAGGTAATGCATTTGTGTGTGCTTTTTCCTAAGCCGCTAAGTTGGAGGTTATTTGTTATAGCAGCAATAGAAAACTAATACAGCAATCATCTTTACTTTTTCCTCCTCCCTGCTTCCTTCTAATTGCTGGGATGCAGATGTGATGGTTGGAGCTCCAGCATTCATAGTGGACTATAAAGCAAACCTGAGGATGGATACCATGCATTAGGGGTGACAGATCAAAAAGATAGAAAGCCCTGGGTCCCTGGCAGCCACATTTTGGGACATCAGCCTCAGAATTTCTTTCAGAGTACTGGAAATAAACCTGTAGCATGTTGAAGAGACTGTAATCAGGGTCATATTACTATCTAAATGTAATTCCTGACTAAATAATAATGTAGGCTGGATAGACTTGTAACTCTAAAACTTAGCATTCCGTGGTCCAGTAAATGTTCGAGCTGCCATAGGCGTGGCATGATCCTCCCCACTCCTTGATTTCCTGATCTCTGCTCATCTTCAGGGCTTCTGAGGCCAGAACTCTTGCATTCCCCTAAAATGCTCCCTCATTTTCATTTGCATGTCCAGTGAGTTGTCCACTTGTCAAAGCCTGTCGATTCTGCATCCATATTGCCATCCACATCTTCTGTCACTGTTGCACTACCTTGGACTGGGTCCTCTCTCTCTGTCTCTGTCTCTCATCTAGGCTATTACAAAAACTGGTCTTTTCATGTTAATTGTTAATCCCTGTTGTATCCTCTAAATGGCTCTATTCTACTAACATTTCAAAAAAAACTTTTTTTTTTTTTTTTTTTTTTTTTAAGAGGGAGAGAACACCTGATTGGGGGCAGGGAAGGGTAGAGGGAGAGGGAGAGAGAAAAAATACCAAGCGGGCGTGAGATCATGACCTGAGCTGAAATAAGAGTCGAGCGCTTAAACGACTGAGCCACCCAGGCACCCCTAACATTTCAGTTTCTTTCTTCTTCTTTTTTTTTTTTTTTTTTTTTAAATTTGACAGAGAGAGAGAGGTCACAAGTAGGCAGAGAGGCAGGCAGAGAGAGGGGAAAGCAGGCTCCCCGCTGAGCAGAGAGCCCGATGCGGGGCTTGATCCCAGGACCCTGAGATCATGACCTGAGCCGAAGGCAGAGGCTTAACCCACTGAGCCACCCAGGCACCCCAACATTTCAGTTTCTTAAAAGAACAGTAGTACTTAGAATTCTTCCCCTAAAAATCCTTCAGTGTCTTCTCATTACACACTATATTAAATCCAGATGTCTTAATCTTGCATTCAGGGCCTTAATCAAAATATGTCATGTATTTTTCTCTTTAACATATGTTGGGTTGGCTAATGATTATTTCCCCAAACATGCCTCCCATTTTCCTGATTCTGTGGCTCCTCACCTCTGACACACATGCCTTGGTTTCCGTGATTTACTCTCTCAGCATTTCCCTTTTACTTCTCTCTTTGCTTACTATGGATTGCAAATACATTTGTTATTGTTTGTTTACATATCACTTTATGTATTTTCATTCTCACCAGAGTGTAAGCTCCCTGAGGACGGGAGCTATGTCCATCTTAGTCACTACCCAATTCCCGAGGTCAGGTTAAGTGTCTCAGGAGGGGCTCATGAAATATTTGTTAATTGACTACATGAGTGTGATGTCATTGTAAAGACCATCATAGCATCGTCCTAAAATTCAAGCTGGAAAAAGCATGGCAGCTTACATACTCAGAGCTCTAAGAATTAGGGATGTGTGCTCGTCCTCTCCTCGTGGGAGAACACCATAAAGTTGTGTACCCTGATGGCAGGGAGGCAAGGCTGTCCACAGATCAGAGCACCAGCCTCCATCAAGGCTGTGGGGCCTCTCTGATCTCTAGGGAGTCATTTTAGGTCAAACGAAAAAATATCCTTCTTATTTTACTCTTACTTTATGCTGGGCCATAAGGATTATTTAGCCTTTAAAAACTCAGTTTCTCTTGGGCTTCATCTAACTGCTGAAAACTTAGTGTGTCTGGAACAGTATAAATAAACAGACTCGGAACGGGGTGGGGGGGCGACGGGGGCTACATTTTATTCTTCCCCTTGGCAAAGCATAAAAACAAATACCCCCCCCATGCCTAAACTCTCCAAAAACCTCATAATTACAGGAAGGAAAATATGTCTGAGGAAATTTTATTTATTCAACAGCAGGCAAGGATCTCAGATAAGGGGAACATGTCGTAGCTGCTCAGTGGTAGCTGCTGAATGGGGTACATGTAGGGAGAGGCAGTGGGTTTACTCGTAAGGTACATCGAAGTCCCTTTTATTCATCGAAGCAATTGATGCTGGCTAGGCAGGCATTGTATTAGAGGCTGGGGGACACTGTTTCTTCGTACACCTAGAGAATTGTTGTTCCTTTGAAACTCTGCAACATCTTTTCAAACACAAATTGGCCTGTGTGTGTGTGTGTGTGTGTGTCTATGTCTAGGCAAACAAGCACTTTAATTCCAAATGAGTATTTAATAATCTTTATCATTTGCAATTTGATAGAGTATAGACACATATAAATGACACCCTGAAAATACCAGAAGGACAACAAAAGATATTTATTACTATTATTATTATTAATCATTTTAAATATAAAATGCCTTTCCATTCATTCCTATGCTGTCTGTATTAGGCCCTCTCTTTGGCTCTCTCCCTTCTTTTCCCGCCCTTAACCCTTTCCATTTGCAGAGTGTGAATCCTGACTTTTGACTCAGAGAAGTCGTCTGTTTTTAAATTTCCGGAATTTCAGCTCTCCTGTCATTAAGGATGACAGAGAGGTTTAGGAAAAGGCAAAGGGGAAGCACTATTTAAAAAAAACAACAACTGTTTTTTAGTGTGACCTAGACAGCACCCCAGATGAATCTGAATTTTGAACATATTTTTAGGTTGTGTCCCGGTGTGTAGCATTTTAGAGTGTGATGATGACTAAGTCATCGGAAAGAATCCATTTTGCGTAGAAGATTTTTAACAATTTTATCCAGAAGCTAAATCCTCACGTTGTGTTTGAATATGCAAACGACTCCCATTCTGATCTGGGTTTGGAAGCCTGATCGGAAAAGCCTTTCACTGGCATTTAGGACGTGGTGTTCTTTAGCGAGAAAGCTGTCTATTTTTCTTTTCTCCGGGGGAGCCGCAGTTTAGGACAGACACAAAGCTGGGAACACAACCAAGGGCAGAAAAAAATTCACCCCCCTCTTCTGTTTGTCAAACTGACCTGCAGGTCACAACCTGAAAGTTTATGGATCGGTGGGGCCTTGCTTCTGCACAAGCATGTTTTCTGGACTTTGGTTGAAGCTGAATTCCTGACTTCTGAAAGAGGAGTGGGTGTGGACTTCCAGCAGGAATAGCCAGTGGGAAGGAAGTAATATTCATTAAGAGTGTCTCATGCAAGCAGTGCAGGGCTAAGCATGCTCAGTGTAAATTCTCCTGTAGCCTGTCAAGCTATGTTTGAACTCGTTCCAGAATACTGGATTTACTTTTTTTTTTTTTCCACCACCAGGAAGAATGCTTGATTAGACTGCATTTTGCCCTGTTTTTCTCTTTCTTTTCTTCTTTCTTTCTCTCTTTCTTTCTTTCTTTCTTTCTTCCTGGCAGAAGATTGGAAACAATATCCTTTTCCGATCAGTTCAGTAATACAATACCTTCAGTGTCCACTTGAGCATTTCAGTGGAGAAGAAAAGAAACTTTGCTACCTGAAAGCTGAAGACTGCTTAGGTCAGTGACTGCTAATAAAGTCCTTAAGGACTTATGGAACCAGGAGTTAACTTTTCTCAACTGTGAAGGTAATATACAGCAAATTTAATTGCTTTTTCAACTGAGTGGGTGTACACCAATTTTTTTTCTCACAAAAAAAAGTATGTTTTTCATATGTTGGAGTGATTTTCCAAACACAGGGAAAATATGTCTTTGGGTTAATTTGCATTTGAAAGAACCTCTTTTTGTATTAGAAGTTCTCTCTCTCTCTCTGTTTCTCTACCACAAATTATGTGTTTTTCAAACAAATATTGTGGTGAGCTGATGTAGCCATAATGGTCTGAATGTGGTTGTGTTCTGTGTTATATTAATTCTTGGCATGGGCTGGTTTGGTGAAAGTTACTGCTATTGTTACTGCCAAAGATGAAAGAGAGTTTGTTTTTTGTTGCTGTTGTTTTTGGAACTTTTGGTAGGCTTTGGGGGCTGCATTGTGAGCCCCTTCTGGAGAAGAAAGTCATCTCTTTCTATGTGTAATGTGCGTTTTGCACAGTGTTCAACTCTAACTCTGAGAAAGGGACACAGTTTTTTTCAGAATCTGTGTAGGAGTCGAGGTTTTTTTTTTTTTTTTTTTTAATGTGGTTTTGGAGGGAAACAGTACTTAAGAAAGGCAGAAGCAAGGTTTGTCATGAAGAAATTAAATCAAGACCTTCTTGGTGAATATAAGTAGTGAATGCAAAGAAGTATTGCATGCCATGTACTCCCTGGTTTAGTTTAGATTAATAATTTTACTTTTGAATTAAAAGCAAACAGATTAGACTCTAAAGTGTGCTGTCTTACATATCCATTGTGATGACACCAAAAACTCCAATGAGAGAGACGTTAGGATCTCCGAAAAAGCAAGGTCGCAAAGATGGCCCCTTGAAAGCATACATCTGAGGACTGAGGTTAGGAAGCCACATGGCTTCATGAAGGAACAGAGCATCCTGGGCTAAAGCAGTTTAATTTTATTCAAGAATTTTAAGAGTGAAAGGGGGATTTATTTCTTTTCAAAATCAGAACAGCCAGGCGAGGATTATTGATCAGTAGGGGATTAAATATTTTCTGGGATACAAAGCATCACATATTACCAATGTGTAAATCAGACTGACCAGCAAGCTATTCAGGGGATGGAAATGAAAACACCAGAGTTCCATTCGGAGTCGGATGCGGGAGCACCCCTGCCCTTCATTCTCCCATCTTTATGTCCCAGAAAGGGCCGATAAGAGGTGGGGCAGGGTGTGAAATAAGGCTTCGCTGGTGAGCTGACCTTGCTCTTTTTTAACTTCTGTCCATCTGCTCTTACTGGGCAGCTGAAACCGTGAGCAACGTGGGAAGGGACCTCAGGGGAGATGAGGAAGAAGGGGCCAGACCCCGCCAGGCCTCTGATCCGTTCCCCATCCTGTGATTTAGACCTAAGCAGAGAAGCTAAGTGGTTGCATCTAAATCCACTTCCTTCTGCTCCCAGGGCTTTGATTTAGTACCACTTGCCGCAGTTCTGCACCTGCCTCTGCTTTTCATAAGTAAAAGCTCCTCGATGCGGAGACGGTGGTTTATTTGTTACAGATTGATCCCCAAGGAGATAGCCTCAGTAATTCAGTCTTGTTTTGGTTTTTCCTTTCTTACCTAACATGTGGCATAGATCTTGATAAGTTTAATGGAAACAACAAATCCTTTCTAGGATGGGAGAGCACAGTTCTCCACGAATGTGTGTGCGCGCATGCGCCTGGGCTGGGCTGCGGGACAGTGCAGCTCGGGAGACTTTGCATGGCCAAGGGCATTTGTCTGGCGTCAGGGACCCTTTCACTGCCTTGGCTCTGTCTGTATAGAAAGAGAGGAGGCACACATTCTGGAGCTTTCTTTCCCCCCACTCTCCTTTCCTATCACTGTGCCCCTCCCCAACGCTGTTCCCCCTCATGACCTACGTCTCAAAGAATGGCATGAAACCTTTCGAGGGACAAAGGAAACCCAGAGGCCTCTTAATGTTCACATCTGGATAAAATTTAGATTGTGACAAGGGAAAGTGAGTGGGAGAAAAAAAAAAAAAGCCTGACGTCACATTTTTTAAAAAGGTAGTAACTGACTTCCTAGAGGTTTTCTTGTTTCAAGTTTTCTGGGTGTTTTTGTGTCCTGCCCACACCCTGCCCACTGGGCTTGGGGAAGGCGAGTATCATATCCTTATTTTGTAGTGAAGTCCAGTGGCTTGTCCAAAGTAGTGGCCGAGTTCGAATCAGCACACAGAGCTGTCAAGCTCCGGGTTAAGACTTCTCCTACACGCTAGAAGGGATGATCTGAGGCGAATTTCTGCATCTTAGCCTCAGTTTCCCCACTCAGCTGGAGGTTTTGGACAATGGCAGTTTTTCTGTGCAATAATCTCTCCAACGGACTCCATTACCATAATGGTTTCTTAAGTGGGAGAAGCACTTGAGACTTTCCAGGGAACTTTCTCGTCTTTCTTTTTATCTTCAACACCGGCCATCAGAATCGATTGGACCAGTGTTGACATTTTCTCCAGACAAAGCATGATACCAAAAGCCTAGGTGAGTTGCCGCCTCTGATCAGGTAGAGGCTGGATGGGAGTTCAGGTTGCCCAACTCAGGGTTTGAAATTCTAGACCATCCTGCATCTATGTGGGGAGTTTGGGGGTACTGAGGTAGGGAGGGTACCTAAAGAGGAGTCCCGTGGTCCATGAAAGTGCAAAGTGTGTCAGAAGCTTTAAATACTGTGAGTCCCCTGACGAAGGAGAAAACTCAGAAAAGTCATGTGCTTGGTCCGCACTCACACTTAGGGAGTTGGGAAGCTGGCTCTGGATCCTATGGTTAGGACCCCAAGGTGTGTGCCAGATGGCTCAGTGAGGAAGCCCCTGGGCTTCGGTAGGTTTCTCTGCATCTTTTTTCCACTTGTAGGTAGAAAGGGGATACCTAGCACAGGGGTGCTGTGAGGATTTTACTAGAGGACATATGTAAAGTACTTAGTATGGTGCTTCGAGCACAGTAAAACCCTACAACATTCTGAATGGGGCCTGTTCTTGTTGTCTGTGTTTTTTTAATCACCCAAGGCGAGCACCAGTTACGCTCACTGTGAATCCCAGTCAACTCTTAGCTCAGCTCCCAGATTCTCAGGGCAGTTGTGTTGGCGACTTAGCGTCATTCTATGAATGCACTCAAGGCATATTTATTGAAAATACAAAAACTGTGCCGACTGCTGGCAGGGAGCTAACAAGGGAAAAAGCAGAGTTCTTCGTCTCCACCCGGGGAGAGGCTGGAGGGAGGTTATGCAGGCAGATGTGACTGGGATAAGCAGTATGGGCTGAGTCAAATCTAGTCATCTTTGGTGGCCTTCACCAGCTGCTGAGCAGACTTCTTGCATGTGAGAGGTCTCTCTGAGGGGAGGAATGGCTCGTCAGAGGTTAGTCTAGGCTCATAGCTCCGGTGAGTATTGAAAAACAAGTGAAGGCACTTGTGCTCACAGGTTGTGAGAGTTTTGTATTTCTTGGCCCTTTGAGACCAGTACTGACTGGGCTGTGGAGGCTGATGGAGTCTCTGAACTTAACGTGACATTGTGTTAGAAAGATCCTCTTGAAAAGAGAAAACTCCAAGGTCCACGGCTGACCAAATCAGTACTTTGTAATTGAGTCGAGAACTGTAAGCACACCATAACAGGGCTGCAAAACCAGAGGGCAGAGCCACTCCCCTCAGAGCATGTTCGTCTGACTGAATAAATGGTACATATAAAGGCACAGAGCACTGTGACTCACAAAATAGGTGTGGGGGCGCTGAAGTGTGAGGCCAACTTCAGGGACAATTTTAAATGTCTATTTACAATTCTAAATTCTTTAGCGTTCAGAGGCTTTACCATGACCTTCGGTCACTTGTCCACTGTAGGGGAATGGGGAATATAGAGAGGTGTTGGTTTCTTAAGCATCTATTATGTACCTTCCACTAGATTTTATGCTTTACCAACATTAGCTTCTTGAAAGTTCACAATATCCCTAAAAAGTTTCAAGAGGAGGAAATCGGCTGGGAGACAAGTGTATGTGGCCACCGAAGCGAAGAGGGTTCACATGATTGACCAACTGACATACCATACCTCGTGTAATAGGAAGACCTCCAGGAAGCATTTTAGGTGGACAGCTGTGGTCCAGGAGTCTCTCAGCTACTGTCATTTCTGCAAGTTCCTTAGATGGGAGATGCCAGACTCGCCCAGTTCTGGATCCATTAACATGTATTGTCCGGAGTTGGGCAAGTCTGTTCCCATGAAGGGCTACTGCTTTCTTGGCTCTATGCACACCACCTGCTTTAGGGAAGCTACTCTACTTGAACAGCAAATCGAAATGCATCTTTTTATTCTCCCATAAGTAGGTCCTTAAAAGTTTTGCAGCTTTAGAAGTAAAAACCCCAGTAATTATTAGGTAGTATCATGTAACTTAAAAGCAGAATTTGGAGTGAAATGCCCAGGATTTGGGTTCTGACCTTGGCATTTCCTAGCTGTGTGACTTTGAGTAAATTATTCCAATTCATTGTGCCTCACTTTTCACACCTGAAAATTGGAAGGGCAGAGAGAATTTCCTCAGGTGGGATGATGAAATGTTGAAGTGAATTCTAAAAATTTAGCCTGTTTTACCCCTGTGGCTGCTATCTGAGGGTTCTCATGCATTCTGCTTTTCTGTTCTGAAAAGGCTTCTCCTTCACTTACTACACGGAAGGTAGCATGGTTGGCTGAGCTGGACAAACTGTTTTCTATCAGAATATTGGAAAATCTCTTATTGCCCAAATTAACTTTATATTTGCCAGATTAGTGAAAGATGGAAGTCTTTGAAAAGACAGGGAACTAGGCAGAAAATATAGCCATAGCAGAATTTGGTTGACTGTAAGTAGTTCCCATATGCAATGAGAGATAAACAACGAATCAGGGTACCAGATAAATTGTTGACACACATATATTTCCACATGCTCCCTGAGATGATGGGAGAACCACCACCCGCATTAGGGTGACTACTTAAAAGAAAATAACAAATGTTGGTGAGGATGTGGAAAATTGGAATCCCAGACAATGTTGGTGAGAATGCAAAATGGTGCTGTGGCTGAGGAAAACAGTATGGCGGTTCCTCAAAAAGATAAATATACACATAGGATTTCATCCCATCTAGCAATTCTACTTCTCAATATATACCCCAAATAATTGAAAGCAGGGTTTCAAAGAGATGTTTAAACACCCATATTCATGGCAGCATTATTCATAGGAGCCAAATGATGGAAGGAACCCAAATGTTTGTCAATGGATGAATGGATAAACAAAATGTGGTACGTATACGTACAATGGAATATTACTCAGCCTTAAAAAAGGACATTCTGACACATGCTACGTCATGAATGAACCTTGAGGACATTATGCTAAGTGAAACAAAGCAGACATATCCCTCCTCCCCCAACACAAATACCTTATGATCCCACTTATATGAAGTACCTAGAGTAGTCAAATTCACAAAGACTGAAAGTAGAATGGAGGTTGTCATGGGCTGAGGGCTGGGGAAGTGGGTATAGAGTTTCAGTTTGGGATGATGAGAAAGTTCTGGGGTTGGATGGTAGCTATGGTTGCTCGAAATTGTGAACCTACTTAGTGCTCTGGACCCGGTTATTTAAAAATGGGTGAGGATGGTAAATTTTACATTCTGTATATTCCACTGCAATTGAAAATGAAAAAAAAAAATGACAATGTGAAAAAGTCAGTATATGAGATAGTTTGTAAGGGCTTACCCACTAGACGTTATTTGTTTCATTCCTGAAATTCAGGTGTGGGAGGGGAAACTTAGGCTCAAACAGAGGAGAACAAAAGAACAAACCCTTTTAATACATGCACTTTGTGGAAGTGAGGAAAAAAAAAAGAGAGAAAATACAGGAGAGAGAAAGGCTCTTGGTATAGAAAAATGCAATTTCCAGAATTTCTGAACGTGAGGTTCTGAGGGGTAGGGTTCTCCTTCGACGTTGCATTCACACAGCAAGGGTGCCACTCTCATTTGGGGGTGGCATTTGGTCACTGATACCGAGGTGGAGGGACCGAAAGCATTCCTGAACCCCCTCTTTTTGCTAAGACCTTGAATTTCCTATTGGATTAAATCCTTATCAGGGGCTACCTTTGTGAAAGGTCTGTGGTGAGAAAAAAAATGCAGAAGTCAAGAGAAATTAAACAGCTGCTCAGAGGCAGGTGGAGGAAGGGAGGACCAGCAGCCAGCAGGGGCTGGGTGCCTGCTTTGTACCAGGTGTTTATGTACACCATGCATTTAATCCCCTCAGTTGCCTCTCGCCTGATTTTATAAGGGCGGCCTTTCCAAGGTCCTTTTGCCAACAGGGTGGCGAAGCCAAGACTAGAACCCAGGTCTGTAAGAGCCTGAAGTTTATTGGGTTTCATCACACTTCAGGCTTTAGGAATTACATTGCTTCAGTTAACTATGTAGACCAGCCACCCCCTCCACTTCCCCCACACCCCACACCCCGCTGTCTTCGCTGTCAGCAGCCATGGAGGGAGGTTTTTCTGGAACAGATACATGTCTCCCCCATACAGCTTAGGACCCTCCAGGAGGCTTTGGGGTGTGGAAGGGGGCATCCTTAGCATCCACAATCTGAACATCATTTTTGATTTTCACAAATATTCGCATGACAACATTTAACCTTCTAGAAGAAAAAAACAAAACAAAACAAGCCTCCAGAGGCACAGGTGTCTGGGGAGCGTCTTTTCTGCGGTGCTGTCTCGGGTTCAGGTGTTGGAATAAATGAACCCGAGCGCACCGGCCCCCTCCCTGGAAGGCTGTTCTCAGGCTCCTTTGTTTGGTTTATGTATAGCCATCAATGCATCATTCTTTCTGCTTCAGCTGTTTGAGAATCCCATCTTCTCTATTGATTTCCCACAGAACGTTTACTGCTCTCCAAGGTGTGACCTGTACCTCTAGCTAATTTATTTCTGTCATGGCTGTAGGATTTAGGAATGAAGGGGGAGGGGAGGTGGGGAGGAGTGGGGACTGGAGGGAGGGAGGGTCGGGAGAGAGTGATGTGTCCAAGATGTGGGAAGTAAATTCAGCATCGGAGCCCCCGACAGGCACGCCTGCGGCTCTGGAGGGCAGTTCTATGCACACAGTGAGGGGACTTTGTTTGAAAATCTGCTCAGCACGATGGAAGCTCAGCCACGGGGTTTCAGAAGGCCAGGAATTATAGCAGGGCCCCATGGGGATGGAAAAGCAACGAAAGAATGTGTTTGAAAATAACGTCTTGACTGTTCAGGAGCCAGTCACCATATTGAGCAGTATGTGGTCGGTTTTTTTTCTTTTTCTTTTTTTTTTTTAATGAAATGATGGAAAACTCCTACTAGGGTCAGGGAGGCGACTAGTGAAGTCATATTCTCTTCTACATTATGGGATTTTCAACAACGGGGCATTCATGTGTCAGTCTCTGCCACTGTGGGTATAGTGACAGACATGTCAGATATTAAATCAAACCACTTTAACATAAACCTCCCTTGCCCTCCATGCCTAGAACACACCAAGTGACCCTTTCCAGGGCCTAATTTTTCCAGAGAATGATTCGAATGTCCACTTCATTCCTGCCCACACCCCAACTCTGGAGCAACTTCTATCTTAGAAAATCTGGATGTCGATTATTTATTATTGCCTGGATAATGACTCACGTTTGTTAAGTGAGTAGATAAGTCATATTTGAAGAGGGCTTGAGAGTTCTCAAGACCTTTTTCATATATGTTATTTTATTTCATTTCCACGGCAATGCTAAGGTTTTTTGTTTTTTTTTTTTCTGTGCATAATCGAAGAAATCCTGGCTCATCAGCCAGCTTGTTACCTGCCAAGGTCACGTGGCTAATCAATAGCAAATACGAGATTCAAGTCTAGGGCTTCTGACTCCAGATTTAGTTTGTATTACGTGACACCTCAGAAGTTCAGAGCCCACAATTCTTTATCAAGATCACCCACTGAGTAGTAGAAGCTGGGCTGTAAGAGGCATGAGGACCAAAATTTGCCCAGCCACTTAGAAAGACACTAATGGGATAAATCAGAACTGAACGAAACATACAGGCTTTGATGTGTCCACTCATAGGATTTATGCCTACGGTCAGTCTATCTGAGGTATGAGAAAGCTTAGGAAGGAGGGTAGAACATTACTAGTGACCATTTTCTCTCTCCTTCTCATGTACCAGCCTCCAGCCCCACCCCAATGTACATGCAAATTCTCTCATTCTTTATAGGGAATAAAATAAAGTAAGTCATCTCCACATGTGTGATCATTAATTATAATGTATCCTGGGCTGGGGATTAGAACAGCAATTCATTGTGAGGCTGCCTGATGAAATTCATGTCTATAAATGCCAGACATTCTGAGAACCTCTTCCTTTTCCACAGTTTAATGTAGAAGGGGCTCCTGTGATGTTAGCTGGAGAACAAGATGGCGGGGCTGGGAGGTCTTTCATCATTGGAGTCTAGGCTACCAGTGACTGTCTAACCCTGAGGAAGAGCAGGGTTTGCCTGCCATGATGGCCAGGCAAATCTTCTCAGCACCCACCTTGGAGCTTGAAAGAGCCTCCTCAATCAGGAGGCCCAGGACTTGAGCCACTCCATTTTTAAAAACATGTAGCATGATGGTGTCATGGAAAGTCTTCTATCCTAAGGAAATACTTGGAATTAAAAAAGAAGGGATAATCTTGTAGATAAATTTAAAAAATCCAGTGTGTAGGAATAAAAAGTAACTGTAAATATCACTGGAAAACGGACATTATTTTGGTCTGGCAGTGTCTGGTCTTTCAAAAGAAACTTGACTCTCTTCCTCTCTATGTGGCTGACTATATTCCCGCCAACTCTGAGGTAACCTTTGTCTCGAAATTTAGGATTTTGAGAAGGGATGAATGAGCTGCAAAATAAGTTGGCCTGAGGTGGCCTGTTGTTACAGAGAGAACTCAGGACTCACAGATTTTTTTGAAAGGCCTGCACCTGAGTACTTGTTCCACAACTTATTAGCTGTGTGGCTATGGCATTTAATTGCCATAATTAATTTCTGCATCTGTAAAGTGGGTATATTAATATCTCTCCTAACTCACAGGGTTGTTGCATGACCCTTAAGAGACAATGGGTGCTAAGATGTTTTGTAAACTCAAAAGCGCTGTGCTGGAAAGAATTTGTCTGGTATTATTTTGAGTTCTTAAAACATATGGGCAGTTGGTGTTATCTCATTTATCTCTGCTATCATCATGACATAATGTTCCAGCATGTTTCTATTTAATATTAAACTTATTTGGAGCTATGGTTTGGCGTCAACCTACAGTTCACCACTAAATGCCAAACACAAACCTTGTCCCTACTCTGTTCTGTGTCTCCCCACACTAATTAAATATCCTGCCTCTTTGCTCTGAGAGTATGTTCCACTCCCGCACCTGGCCCTGTTCTTTGGAGGTTTGCCTGGGAACCTCTTTAATATAAGCACCCTCATCAGGAGACACCATCTTATGGCTCCTGGAATTTCCGTAAGTATTGGAGCAAAGTGCTGTGGGGAGGGGCTGGGCTGTGTGCAGGGGGCACCACTGTAGGGAAGGGGGGTTGAGTTTCAGACGTCTCCTTTCTCAGCTTGGAACATGGTGTGTTGTAAAACTAACAGAATACATAAAGTTTAAGTCTGAATGTAAGAATGATGTGATTTTGGTACCTGATGGGTTAGGTTTTTGGTGGGCTAATGCGAGAAGCTACAAGCCATTTATACAACTGAGAAATGCTTTGCTGGGAAAATGCCTTATGAATTGCAAGGACTGACTTCAAACATATATTCAGAGCTCAGCTTGGTTATGGCTGGAGGCTTTTCTTGGTCTGAATGTATGGACCTGGCTTCCGAATTTAATTTGTAGAAGTATTTTATAATCTGTGAGATGAGATATGTCTTGGTTAGTGTGGGTTGCTGAGTGACCTCTGATACTGGGTGACTGGAGAGGGAAGGAGGAGGACCAGTCCTGATTTGGCCATTTACCTGCTGTGACACTGGACAACCACTTAAGCTCTTTATGTCCTGGCTTCCTCACCTATAAAATAAAGATGATAATAATAGTTCTCTATCTACAGGGTTGTTGTTTTTAGAAATTGTTCATAGAATATAGCCATTACACAAAGAGACTTGTGACACTGACTTAGTGCAGCACTTTTTTTTTAAAGACTTATTTGTTTGAGAGAGAAAGAGAGAGGGGGAAGAGGGAGAGAACCTCAAGCAGACTCCCTGCTGAGCACAGAGCCCTACACAGGACTTGATCCCACAACCCATTAGGTTATGACCTGAGCCAAAATTCACAAGTTGGATGCTTAACTGATTGAGCCACCCAGGTGCCCTGACTTATGCAGGATTAACACTCCTTTCCATTTTGTTGAACAAGAAATGACTGGCTTCCCAGCAAGGACTCTTTAGAGTGTGTTCATTGAGGGTAAGATGTTCAGATAGTACTGAAGATCAAAAATTCCCACAAATACTTTAGGTAGGATAAGGAGTTGACAAAATTGTCTTAGAGACACACAATGGAACACTATTTAGCCATAAAAAGGGAGGAAGCACTGGAATAGGCTACAGTGTACATAAACCTCGAAAACATACTAAGTGAAAGAAGTCAGTCACAAAAGGTCATGTGTGGTATGATTGTATTTATATAAAATACCCAGAAGAAGTAAATACATAGAAACAGAGAGCAGATTGGTGGTTGCCTGGGTCTAGGGGGAGAGGGATATGGGGAGTAGCAGTGTAATGGGTATAGGGTTTTCTTTTGGAATGATAAAAATGTATTAGAATTAGATGAACACAGCATTGAGAATGTGCTAAATATGAATTGTTCACTTGAAAATGGTTAATTTTTATGTACATTTTGCCTCAGTCAAAAAAATGCTCCCCCCCCCAAAAAAAAACCCAAACCCACACCTGAATAAGTTTACTATATAGGAAGCCTTTCTGACTCTTTATATAATCTTGGTCATTTGGTGAACTTTGTGAAGGAAGTCTCCCTGACTTCTCTACTTTGTTTTTTTTCTGGCTTTGGTAGCCCTGTCTTAAAACCTTGGTTTTCTGTATCTCCAAGAGTATGCAAGTTCTGTTTGAGGCACTTCTTTCGTTCATTCACTTGGTGTCAAAGAGAATGATAATTAATGTGTGATCCAGGGCAGGGGACGCAAGCTGGCACTGCTGTGTAACTTTGGCAAGCATCGCAACCTCTCTGGTCTTAGGGAAACATCAACTAGGTTACTTTTGGGGACTTTCAGTTTCAAAGTGCTATATTTAAGAAATGAGCAGGGCATTATTAGGTTTCCTTTAAGTATTCTGCCAATTAATTTCTCTGATTCTTTTACTTTGAATTCATTTATCAAACCTAGCTAGACAGACAGAAAAAAAATAAATTACGCTTTGAATTAGCCTCTTTTTTTTTTTCATTAAACCTCATTAATAAGGAGAAAAATTCATCTCCGTATCTGTGGTAAAACTACTTTGACTGCGGGAAACTTTTCTTCATGTTTTTTTAAGATAAAAATGCCCAAAGCATGAAATTGATAAACTTTTAAGGTTTGAAAAGCATCAGAAAGGATTTTTTTATCGTTAATTATAATACGTATCAGAAGATAGACACAGCAATAACTTAATAGACGATCAGAACACCATCTTCAAGGGTCATTTAGCATTTCCATGATAAATTGTTATTTTTAGAAGCTTATGTAACCAAACAAAGAATGTGTTCTTGGCTATGGCCATGAAGACAAGTTATTATCGTGGGAGGGACAAAGGAATCTGAGAGGCCCATGAGAGACGGAGCCAATTGCAGAGGACATTTTATAGAGCGCTCTTTCTCTTTAGTCTCCCATTTTCTGCAATCAGAATAATGCAGTGCGTTTCAGGGCCATTTTCATTTTTGAAGTGCTCTTTCATCATTAGTTAATAAATACTCATCAATGAATTTTCCTCCTCGTCTTGGAAGTTGGAGTAAAAAGAAAGATAATCGCTTTCTGTTTCGTAAGTATTATTCCCTTTGGGGCTTCCCTCTTGTGCTTTTAATGGAAATGTAAGAAATACATGATACCTATTCGTTTGAAAGGACCAAGGACTCCCATTCCTTCCATATAGAGCACCTGGAAATTTACCGCAGAAATGAAGGACCTTCAGCAACTACCCAACTATGGTAACAGAAGGCATGTCTGTCTCCCATTACCAAACTTTGTACTGTGTAGTGTCTCTTGAGGACAGGGAACTGGAAAGATGCCTTGGTGGGGGGAGTCTTCATCAGGGAGATGAATACAATAGAGTTGAGCTGGGAGGAAGTGGTCTCTGTCTGAGCGTGGGTTTCCAGTGACCTTCATATCTCTGATTTCTAGGGCCAAAGGGTATGGTTTTTGAATTTTCTATTCTTTTGCATTATCCGCACTTCCCCCCTGTATCATCTTAGTTCGTTCCATTTAGACTTGGCTATGATTTTCCCAGTTTCTGCTGTGGTGAATTGCACTACGCATACTTAAACTGCTCCTAGACCATAGCTGCACGTATCTGGGGAAGGGGGTTAAGGGAAGGTGATTTATAGCATGAGCTATGTCTTACTGGGTTTTTGTTGTCTTATAGTTTATAGTAGTGTTCTCCAACAGGCCCACAACACAAATATGAGCCACATGTCTAATTTTAAATTTTATGGTAACTGCGCTAAAAAAGTAAAAATAAACAGGTGAAATTAATTTTAATAATACATTTCATTTAACCCAGTATATCTAAAATATTATCACTGCCATATGTAATCAATATAAAAAGTGAATGAGATATTATCCATTTCTTTAACCAAATCCATGAATTTTGATGTGTGTTTTATACTTACAACATGTCTGTTTGGACTAGCCACATTTCAAGTATGAACAGCTACATTTCATATGGCTGGTGGCCATTCCTTTGGACAGTACAGACCTATGAGTATGGGTAGACAATATTTTAACAGGTATTTTCAAATAAAAAGGCATTCTGAATTATTTATCACAAAGTCAAATTCTGAGGTAAATTACCTCAAGTTTCCAAGGTTTTCTCCTTGTCAAGTAAAGTATCTCTTGGTTTTTTCAAGGATGGGAAGAAGTTAAAGGGTCCCAGCAGAGACAGTGTTAATATATATTTTCTGAAAACTATGGTTCACTCTGGCGGTTATGCTCAGTATTTGAAATTAACAGTAGCATGAATGAATTATGGTCTCTTCCTCCTCATTTTGCTTTATGTTTTGCTGTACCTTGGGCTCTAATATACCTGAACCAAGCAACGACAAGACTGTCGATTTCAATAGTAGTTAGGATTTGACCGTGTTTGATTTGAGCCAATCCTGTGGCAGCTGCCCTATAAATGGTTCCCACATTCTCTTAGTTTTTGGTGTCAGCATCCCCCAAGATAATCTTCTGTGCTTCTTTGTATGTGTTTGTGTTCTCATGAAGAAAAAGGCGTCTGCTTCTATTGTAGCCTCTCATTTTGGCTCAACTGAAATCATTCTAAAGGGCAGCAGTCATGACCGAAGGAGACAGAGGCATAAAGGTGGCTGCAGATCACGTCCCAGAGGCCTGGCACACCCCATTCCTGGGCTAAAAATCTCATTTTTTTTTTTTTTGAAAACAGCATCACAAAGATTTGGTCTATCTATCCTTCCATCAACTGAAACTTTAGTCATTGGCACTTTTACATATCTACAGTGGAATTAATTAATGTTGGTAATTATTTATCTTTGACCATTGACCATGAGCAAAGCACTGTGGCAGGTGCTGTGAGGGATACAAGAAAGTGGTGGCCTCCTCCCTTGTCCCCAAGGCCCTTAGCCTGATGGTGAAGAGAAGTTTGGTACACAGAGTCCTAGTCAAGCTTTTTTAAAGTGTTAAGGCAGAAATAGCAGGGTATTCCAATGACCCTGATGTACTACAAGATACAGTGAACAAATAGATATTTGCCAAGGCCCCATTCCAAGCCCGGAGATTTACCAGATTCCAGTAACAATGAAGATGAGGACATGGTTTCTCTTTCTGAGAATCCACGAAACTACTGGGAGATGGCGGTAAGGAGCGGCCACCTACCATGTCCTTTGAGATATGATGTAACAGGGAACAAGAACTCCAGAAATGCAGAGGAAGGGGAGACTAAGACCTCTAGTCCAAGTTGGGGTCAGATCTTCACCAGCAATGATGACAGGCTGGTTTTCAAAATAGTTCCTTGGCAAGAAAGGGAGAGGAGAGACGCCTGGAAAGACAGGGGCAAGAGTGAAGGCCAAGGCATTTCGAGGGCTGGTGAGCCCTGGAGAAAAGTCATACTTAAGAAAGCTGTGTTCTCTTAAAGCCATTGGATTCTCTCTTAGGATACTTGATTCTAACTCTGCCCATGACGTGTTCTCTACAGTTCTTGAATGTTTGAAAAATTATTGTAAGTTACTAAAGATGGATCATTTAAATTTTCACATTTATTTAAAAAGTAGCAAGCACATCAAAGGCTGTTAATTTAATCACTGTAGTAGAGAGGTGCCATGTCATGGGGCTTCAGCACTGACTCTGGAAGAAAGGCTACCCAGATTCAAATTCCAACTCTACGCCCCAATTCCAACTCTGCCCCCCAACTCCAACTCTGACCCCCCACTCCAACTCTGCTACTGAGCCTCTCAGCACTTCAGCTTCCTCATCTGCAAACTGGGAAATAATAATAGCACTTGCTTCAAGGGCGATTATTAGGAAAACAATGAGTTGAGATTTGGAAAGGACATAGGTGAGTGTCTGGTTCATGGTAAGGATCCTAAATGTTTGTTAAATCTAATGATGGTGGTATGTAAAGTGTTAGGGGCTAACAAAAGCAAACATCTCTCCATGTGACTGGCATGTGATCAGAGAATTGTTGATTTGGGTTTCGTAGAAAATTTTTTTGAAGGAACGACTTTGCTTGTAGTCTAGCTAGTCTGAAATCGGCCTGTGGTGTATACCGCTGAATGCAGACTACAGCCGACATTTTGCAGTAGAATTGTATAAGCTTTATTTTTTATTTTGGTACATACTAAAATGCATTTAATTACTCTAAATGCCTAAATTTTCTGCTTTGAAGAACTTGCATAGGAAATATCTGGAAACACAAGTTGCTTCTAAGGGAATACGTGTACATTAATATTGAATCATATATGAAAATGCCACTTTTGTCAGTAAAAGCAGAATGTTGTCGTATTATAATGAGTGGTTGCTTTGCATTCATGTAAAAAGTGCTTATTGAGAAAAATTCCAAATAGGCATAGAAGGAAAGAATAGTCCACCGTATACCCATCACATATTCATCGTTTAGATTTTAACTATTTTATTGGGTTAACGTATTTTAAAGGAAATCCCAGAAATCATGGCGTTTCAACCCCCGAATATTTGGTTTAACATTTAGAAAATATATTTTCTTATATAACCACAGTGCCATCCCACCCACAATAATCTTTCTTTGCTATATTCCATTCAAATTCAAATATTCCCATTTGTCCCCAAGTGGCTTTTTGAGTTAATTTGTTTGAATCAAGACACAAACAAGTTCTATTCAGTGCCTCTTATGTTTCTTTTAATCTAGGATGGTCTGTGATCCTGTGTTAGTTTGAAAGAGTTTTATTATGTGATGGACTCCAGGTCTAAGACCTAGAAAAGCCCTATACGGGCCAGTGTTAGGTGGTTGTCTAATTCACCTTAGGTAGAAAACCTTTGGCCAACACACTGGAAGAGTAATTCTTTTCCCACAAGTTTTAATTCTAATTACATGTATTCTAGGCACTGAGCGAGGCACTGAAGGCCCAGAAATGAATAAGATGCAGCCCTTGGGCTCAGCAATCAGGCAGAGTTTCTGCCCTATGACCCATCAGAGTCAGAGTTAGAGGGAGACCAGACCTTGATGTTGAAGGGGGATTGTGGCTGCCTCCAGGGGAGCTATCGGCGTGTAGTGCTGCAGACTCATGATCAGGGCTTTTCTTTACAGTGTTAGAATACCCCAGATAACTGAGAATGCTGGAGATTTTATAGCACCATTGCAGAGGTACCTAGTGATTAGAGACAGGAGATCCTGGGGTCCGCCTTCTGTCCTAACACCCTGTTCTCTAGGGACATCCTGTCTGACGTTTCATTCCTCAGTGAGTATAAATTGTGTTGAAACTCCACAAATATGCCAAGCACTGGATGGCATTTGAGAAACAGTTAATACCTCCCAGGAAGTAGAATTCTTAAGACAGCACATACAGAAAAGAAAAATTCCCCTTAGATCTTTGCCTGAAATATGTCTTCAAATTTGAAAGGAATTCCTGAAGGTGGTCAGTTTACAGGGAAGAAAGGAATAAGCTTTTTTCCTTAGGAACATGTGTTTTAGGGAGAAAGCATGTTCTGAACACCTGAGGGGGCCCAGGGGAACGTGAAGAGGTGACTGTCGGGTGGGAAGGTCTCTGGACTGACACGTAGAAAGACCAGGGTTGCTTCTTAACTCATCACTTACTGGCTACTTGAATGTGAGCAGGTCTTTGAACTTGTTTGAAGTCAGTTTTCTGATCTATAAAATGGGCGTAATCATGACTTTTCCTTATGAAAGGGGGAATAAAAGATGACGGTTTAGAAACTTTCTGTATTTTCATCCCTCCTTATAGATAGGAAAGCAATATTGTTCTAGCTGCCTTTGGAGGAGGAAACTTCTCTGAAAGTTTTAGAAGGACAGTTATGAGAGTGCTGTGTCGGTCAGAGGATGGCCAGCCAGGGTCTTTGGAATTCTGAATGAAGAATAGTTTAAAACCATTTATTTGGTTCCAGAATAAAGAATGAAGGGAATGGGGTGCCTGGGTGGCTCAGTTGGTTAAGCCTCTGCCTTTGGCTTAGGTCATGATCTGAGGGTCCTGGGATCGAGCCCCGCATCGGGCTCTTTGCTCAGCAGGAAGCCTGCTTCCCTGTGTCTCTGCCTGCCTTTCTGCCTACTTGTGCAGTCTCTTTCTCTCCCTCTGCCAAATAAATAAATATATAAACTTAAAAAAAACAAAGAATGAAGGGAACACTGGGTCATTTAACAAATGATATAACTTTATCGCAATCTCTATTCATGTAGAAGCAAGGATAAAATTAAATTACCTTTATAGACACCAAGTTAGGCTACATTCATCAAGTGGCAGTGTTAATTAGTAGAACTTCTGCTTCAGTATAAAATAGGGTTATAATATTGAGAAGTTGGTTTATAGAATATAGATATGAATTGGATAGATTGCTGGCTCTTCTGTAAAGTACAGAGGACAGTGGACTGCTGATTATACAGTCAAGCGATTATTTGCATGGAAGTCATGACTTAAATGCTAGTGTGAGAAAGCGGGGAGATTGAGCTATTTGACCCATGTATGCTGGTTTGGGGGGGCAGTGGGGTAGTGAGAGAAATTTGGGAGGTTATGGGAGGAAGATAGATCCTAGAACCAGAGGAAAGGTTGAAAAATATTAATATAATGAGCAAATATCCTACAGCACCTTAAAACTAAGCTGGGGAACCAGTTTTGTTTTTGTTAGCATTTTGGGTGCTCAGCCTATGATGCATCACATGGCCATGTGAACTTACATTGATGCCATCCCCCTTGTGTGTTCTAGGCGTCCTTGGGTGGTCAGTAAACAAGGCAAACATTTGCTAATTTACTCCAAAGAGCACTTTTGGAAGCTCCAACAGAAAGCCATTGAATGAGAGAATGAAGGTAGAGGGTAAAAAAGCATCAAGTAAATGGAGTAGTGAAATTCAGAGTAACAAAGGATCACTTATCAACAGCCGTCGCAGGCCTTTATTTTAAATATTTTGTTTATTTTTCAGAGAGAGAGTGAGAGCAGGGAGGGTGACAGGTAGAGCAAGAAGCTGATGGGGGGCTCGATCCCAGGACCCTGAGATCCTGACCTGAGCCAAAGGGAAATGCTTAACCTACTGGGCCATGCAGGCATCCCTCAGGCATTTGTTTTAGTGTTAATTGTGCCATCCAAAATAAGGGATCATTTAAAAATTGAGTGCATCATGACTACAGCACATCTCCATGATAGCAACTGCCATTTCTATTTCTTACTGTTGTCTATTTTTGTATCATATATTGTATTTACTGAGCATCTACTATGTGGAAGCACACCGCAGTGCTGGGCATATGCGAAGGAATGTTTCATGAGCCGATGACAGAGTAAGCTCAAGCAAGATAAAAACTGAGCAGTAACCAGGAGTTAGTAATTCCTAAGACATTAGTGACAAAAACCATTTCAGATGAATGGGAAGCGGACTGACCCAAGTAGTATTTGTTGCTTTTTTTCTAGCAGTTGGGTTGTCATGGATATGCTCAGACCTCGATCCAGTTCCGCACTGGGAGTGTTGGGGTTAGCTAGAGACCAAGAGGTGTGAGTGGGCAGCTACTCCTTCCGGTCTCTAGGACGTACACACTTTCTTTAGATCTCGTTGATAGATCCGTAACCAAATGCCTTGAAGACATGATCTTGAGACCTTCTTAATAGAGTAGAATCCCCATGAGGGCAGGACTAGGTCTGTCTGCATTTCTGGTTCCTCACACTGTGTCCAAAACAGAATGGGTATTCAGTCAATTAAAAAAACACACACTTGTTGGAGAATGGTCTTCCCTGAAGCAAAAAATTTCTTTGAAGCTTAAATGCATATCGTAAAATTCTGAGGCCACCAGTTAAGTCTGAAAAAGATTTGGAAATGAACCCTTTTTGAATCATTGCGTTCCTTCCAACAGACGGGATCCCCCCCATCACGAAAGCATCCACGCGCATTATGTCTACACACATGTGCCCACACAGTCCCTTCTCTCTACTTTTGGGTCCTCAGATCTTTGTGATCTAGTTTAGAAAAAGATGTTAGAAAAGTGACATGAATTGGAAGTTGTACGTTGCAGGTTTTAGGCCTTAAAAGACCGTGTATCATTAGAGAAATAAATCCGTGCTTCTGAGATTGCCTGTAATTTTGTTTTGGCAAGTTCTTCCTGTCTTTTTGCAGCTCTGTCTCTTCCTTAGAGGGATCTTTAAGTTCTATCCATCATCTCATTTACTGAAATGTACCTCATTTGGGAATGAGAAAGTTTTGGCATAGCTGAGAGCTTTTAATGGAAATAGGAGAGAAGATGACTCTGACACATATAATACCTTCAATATGTTTCCATATATTGCACGATCTCTGATGCGTTACCCGAGATACATAACGACAGATGGGCTGAAGAGAAAGAGGAACACGCTCCAAGCAGGGATTTCTTTAGAAACCAGCCCTCCTTCCAAGGTGCTTTGAGCTATTCTTAGCAATTGGGGTTCAACACTTTCACCCCTAACAGAAGCAGGTTTCTGCCAACAGGCTGCCCGTGGGAGCTCTGTTGCCTAGCATTTTGCTCCAAACAAGAGTCAAGCCAGGTAGTATAGTCTTGGAGAAACCTCTAGGTTTCCAGAGGATTGAGCCCCTGTTTTCAGCTGCGGGAATGTGGTCAAGCTCTTTGACTTCTTTGAACCTGGGATTGTTGCATCATGCACTGGGGCTGAGGAGTGGTTTCTGTTCCCTTCCAAACTCTGAAACAGAACTATGAGAACATTTTTAGGGAATGGTGGGGATTATGAGAATTTCCCTGTTCTTTGCGACTATCTTTTTTACACATTGATAGTGGAAATAATTAGGAAGGAGGTTTCTTTTCCCTTCTTATTTTATCCAAATCTAATCTAATCACTTGATGGCTTAGAATTTCCTCAAAGGCAAACGGCACACTCCAGAATAATGCAGAATTTTGGAGGGAGGGGAATAAGCTGCGATGCGTTTTGACCAGATATTATGGGATTGAGAAAATTTAAAAACCACCTACGTGAGAGTATAGACTCTGTAATGTGAGCCATACTTTACGCCATGGTCATTCTCAGATCATCTTTTCCCTTCTTATTTTATTTTTTTCTACCCTGTGTGGTCCATGGGATAACAGATCTGAATCTTTGGAATATTTAATACGTTCTCATTCTTAACCATGTTCCATTTCCATTAGCTTGAGCTATTTATCAGAGTATGCTTTTTTATAATCTTTTTTTTTTTTTGTACTTGCACACAATCTAGTTGCCTGTTTTCACCACACCCATACATTGTGCTGACAGAGCCTTGTGTTGTTTTTTTTTTTTTTTTCCCCAGCATAGTTTTCCCATCTGGGGCGTGTGCTTGTTATTGTAGTAAGATAGATAACATACCTACGTAAAGACGTACTTGGGCCAAACACAGAGTGTATTCCCAGATGTACGGCAGGCTGGAGGGGAAGGATCTGAGAGGTCTTTGGAGCCAGTGCCTTAACTTTGCAGATGAGGCCAGAGGGACTTAGAGAAGTAAAGTGCCTGGGGGTCCGAGACCTCATGACTCATCAGGGCTCCTGGGTTAGGTTAAGGTTCCTTACTGGAAATAACTGGAACCACTGGAGTTACAGAAAATTAAACCTATTATCTTGCTTCTCTGAACCAAGAAGAACATCCTCTGAGTTGGGAGCACGTTATCCTACAGCAGATTGCAAATCAGAAGGTATCTCTCCATAACAGGTAGCTCTAAAGGGTATTCCGTCTCTTTTAAAGGCGGACAGTAGAATGATTCTAAGTAAAAACATTTTCCTGTGTGGCATCCTTAACATGCCTACCATGGTGAATGCTCCCGAAAGCCTGCTGAATACCTTCTCTCCTCTGCCTCCTAACCCAGCTTCAACACCCATCGCAAACATATTATGAGCTGTTTTCAGTGGCTTTTGTTCTGATCTGATCTCAGCCCATCTCCAAATGCTTGGCTTGGCAACCTTAAACTCCATTCTTCCTGTGGGTCTTAGACCTGGTGTTTGGCCTTGGTCTCTATGGAGTTTGGGTTTTGATCGGTTTAACAGATGAGCTGCAAGTCTGAACGGGCAAGGGGAGGGCGGGGACTGGACTCTTCATTTGGCACTTGATGCAGGGACCATGCTGTCCATCACAAATCACAGGGACTACATGTGATGATACAGGGAGGCTTCCCCATGTCAGGGACCAAGGAGTATGTTCTGAACAAATTGCTTGCATTGGGAATACTGTCCTCCACCAATATCAGTGAGATGCGTGGAACTTTTCTCCAAGGAATACTGCACCACCTGTCCACAACTTGACATTTTAGGATCAAGAATTCAACATTCCCTAACTCTTACCTCATCTTCTCCACTGACCTTATTGCCCATACCTGTCCTCTTGCTTTTCTGACTAGGCATACTATCCATCTTCTCTGACTGGGGTTTCCCTTCTGGCTTTACCTTTGTTTCTCCTGTTCAGTATGATCACCAAGCTGTCAGGCAATAATCTCTTCTTTTGCTTCCAGAAACTTTCCCATGACACTTCCCGTTCAAGTGATATTTTACTCCACTCCTTTTGGGTAGATTCAGGAAAATGGATACATTATTCCTTAATCTGATAAACTGTGGATATTCTTTTGTGTTGTGTGTGTTTATGTGTGCATGCACGTGAGTGTGTATGTTTGTTTAAACACAGCTGCAGAATAGAGATTTAGACGGGCAGACTCAGTGTGGAGTAGTGGACTAAGACCTTGGCAAAGATGGGGAGACCTGAATTCTGTACCTAGCTTTGCTAGTAGCCATTGCTGTGTGACAAAGGACAAGTCACAGCCTCTCTGAAATCTTAGCTACAAATTGCCAAGTTGAATCATTAGACACTGGGGTGTTTTACAGATTGGGTCTGTGCAAGATAGACTAACTTAGCATGGATTTGGGATAACATATGTGTGGAAATTCATTGTAGCAGTCTATTAGATTGGCTTGGTTATCTATCAGCTGCAGTGGTTTGGGGATACCAAATGAAGATTGGTTCATTTGAAGGAATTGTACATGTTCATAGCTTGTAAGTAAAGGGAGAGAGACAGAACACCCAAAAGAAATACATCATTAGCTATTATTTCAGCTATTTTGCTTCCATCTGTCTGATACTGTTGACATGACTTCCTGAGAAAATACTCTTTCTATAACGTTTGACTGGCATGGGTTATATTTTTGTTTAAGATATTTTACTCTTCTCACATAAACCAATTAACTGTCATATTTTATCTTTCTAGGAGTATCCAAATATACGGTTGGCTGACAGCCAGTTTGTTAAGTCCTAGAGGATAATAGCTCATTGTCTATAAAGAGCCTTGTTTTAATGTCTCTCGTCAATTCTGGCAGTCCTTGTGATGCAGAAGATATTTATAAGGCTGGGAGGAAAGGTCATATGTTGGGTGTGAGCTGCTCTGAGCAGCCCAAGTGATTTTATTTTTCCATTCAACAGCTCTTTGTTGCTGTAGATGACCAAAACTTGACTCCCTTTTCACTCTTCACTGAAAATTTTACCATTGTCTGAGAGCTTTGAGAGCTGACTTGCTGAGTAGTTTGCAATGGCCCACTACAATCTTAGCTATACCCTAAAAATATAAATAAATAACAGGAAAATGAATTCAGGCCAAACTGAGCCTTTGAATTCATAGGCAACAAACTTGGTATTAGGAGGCAACAATATCTTGATATATTACTGTTTCTGTTCAGTAAAACACTGACGTCCGTATTTAAGAGGAAAAGCTGCTTTCAACAACTTCAATGAGAGGGCAATTTTCTTCATCTTAAGAAGTTCATTCAAACCAGCATATTAATGCTTTATGAACAAATGAAGGGAGACTATCAGGGATTACATTTCTTTTGAATTATACAAAGATGTAAAAAGCTTGAAGAGAAAGGACTTGATTCAAGGTAAATGTTTGTTGAACTGATTTATCAATCCCTTCTAAATGCTCTTGGATAAAAAAAATTCTAATCTGAACTACTTTTTATTTTTTTTAACGTTGGTAAGCGTTCTAGAAGATGGCTTTGAATCTTGAATGAGCAGAGGTTTAACTATAATTTCTAGCCCTTGCTAATTCCATTTGAGGCCGGGGATGCAAACATTAGTGCAAGAAAGAATAGCAGTCAGTTAAGCATCGTGGCACCTTAAGAAAAATGAGAACCATGTGACCAGCCTTCTGGGTTTTGAATCCACTTTGGTCACACAACTCAGTATTTGCCGAGTGCCTTCTATGAGCTGGCACAAGGCTTCATGTTGCAGGTACGATAATAGAGGAGAGATGCATTTCCTGCTTTGGAGGAGTTTCCAGTTGCATGGAATGGCCTGCCCAAAATTGAATATCCTAAGACCGTGTTCTTACCAGAGACAAGTGGGGCAGTTTAGGAATTCATAGAGCCTAATCAGGAAGGGCAGGGAAGGCCCCTGGGGAAGGGGAGTCTAGTTTGACCCCTGAGTGGTGAGTACGTGGTTCCAGGTGAAGGGTGACAATCAAAGATTATTTTTAGCAGCGGGAGCAGAATGGATGAAGGTCTTCAGATGACAGAGAACAAACATGACTAGAGCAGAGAGTGCAGAGTGAGGAGAAGTCTTACCTCAGCAGCTCTTCGTCACCATGGAAAGAAGGCGTCCCCTCAGGACCAGTGGTGTGTGGCTGCCCACCAATTGCCTACCAGTGGTTCCCTACTTGTAACAAGTACTTTCATTTAAAAAATTTTCACACACATTATGTCATTTAATTTTCACAATGAACTCATGAAGTCGATCACGTTATCCTGATTTTATGGATGAGGTTCAGGGATAGGGGGACTTTTACCAAGATTACTTAATGACTAATGAGCTAGAACTGAGTCTCAAAGTAGTCTCCCCCCACTCCCAACCCTTCTCCTCACCTCTAGCCTCACCTTCCTGATGGTGGTCACCATGTTGTTGAGCATCTCCCATGGGTCAGATACCAGCAGGCACTCTCTCCATGTATGGTGTCATTTAGTCCTTGCAACAATCAGAATCTTCTAGAAGGGTAGAGACCCGTGTTCTTTTTACTCCATCCTGTCTTCATTTTCATAAAGAACAGGGCTCATCCTCTTCTGCCTTCTGTCACAGTTGGAGAAGATTGCTCTGTGGGGAGAAGAGAAATTTTTAATAAAAATTCCTTTTATATGGAGACTACAGAGATATTCTATCTTCCAGATACTGTGAGTTGTATAACTAATCAGGTTTTCCTCTTTGATTGATGGCCAGCCAGCTTAGAGCTAACTTTGAACCCCATGTTCCCCTACAAATGTATAGGTCTTTAAGGTATGTCTTTCTGTATTAGCCCCATTCTTGTCTCCATTTTATGGTTATTAGCCTTATTTTTTCTCCTTTTTCTCTCCCGCATCTAGTTTGTCTTATCATTTCTAGACCAAAGCAGGATATAAATAATTAAAATGTAATTGAGTTACCTGAGCATAGCATAGAATTTAAGCTCTGTGATTTGCTGTTCTCTGCAGCTGAGGAGAGAATTTGCACCAGTCCACATACTTTCACTAGGTCACCCCTAGGACCCCAGCTCTCATTTGCAAGTTGCCAGTCCAGAATTTAGGGTATGCAGGGGAGCAGAGAATAGAGTCTTGGCTTATAGTCCTCTCCACATCTTTACAAATAACCTTCATTTAATCAGCCTTGTGTTTCTTTTGTCTTGTGTTCATTGTTCATTTACTCTTTGGGTTTGTCTTGTCTTGTCTTCATAAATTGCAACAGATTTTTTTTTTTTTTTAAACAGAAAAGCTTAAGGAAGAATTCAAAGCTGTGACATGCTGTGTGCTTTCACCCCAGAAAATACGATATCATTTATTGTAATTTAGAATGAAATGAAGGGATTCTCTCCATAAGTGGAACGTCAAAAATATACTCTGTCTTGTGGAAAATAGGGAATTTCTTATAGATCTTAGAGATGGTTATTTAAATCTGTCAAATAATAGCAGACTTGGAGCAAAGGGCAGTTTGGTATCAAGAACCTGGGGCCTCGAGTCACATCCAACCATGCTACTAATTTTGTGACTTCAGGCCGATGGCTTCATGGGTGCTGTTTTCTTATTCTTGCAGATTAAAAGAGAACGTGAGCTCTTTGTAGTCTTGTGAAGATTAATATGGTAACATGTAATTGCTTGCTAGAAAGCCTGATACTCGGTAAGTGTTAGGTGTAATCATTAGCCTGACTTCTGCTTATCATTGTATTTAAGCTTAGTTATTACACCTTTTAGAAAGATTTTAATAGGAATAATAATTGTTACAGTAATCACCATGGGGTTATTTTATAAATATGCACACACACATACACACACAGAGTAGTCTATCTATCTTCATATGTATATACATGTATATGGTGTATGTTCTGGACCTCTATACATAAATAATACATATGTATGTATATATATGTGTGTGTCCATACACCATACACATGTATATATATGTGTATTATATATGTATAGAGGTCCAGTGTTTTTGTTATTTCTGGTTGTAGTTTTGCCATTTATAAGAGTTCACTTTCTATGTGCTTTTCTGGTCCCTCTCCCCTGCTCTATTTTCTTCTAAGTACATCTCACCATTGGATTTATTGCATATTTAACTTATTTATTTGCTGTTTGTCCCTGCCCTGCTGGAATGTACATTATAAGAGGGCGTGGTGTGTATGTGTGTGTGTGCACCTGTGTGTGTTTTGTTCATACAGTAATTTCCAGCATCTAGAACATTGCCTGGCATGCAGTATTCACTCAAATTCATATTGAGTCAATGCATGATCTTCAGACATCATCAAAATTTCATTAATACGAGTTTTGATGATACTCGAAAGAGAAAGAATATTTGGTTGGCCAAGGGTGGAAGCTCTTCCCCGTGGAAGGGGGTGCTTGAAAGGCCAAAGGAAGACATAGGTTTCACGACTCTTGAAAGTGGTTGGTAGGTCAGAATTCCGTAATAAATTAGTCCAGTCTTCTGTCACCAGCAAATGGAGCGCCCATTGTGAGCTGGAGAGGGACCAAATAGGAAACCTCCCCATGCCTTCAGAACACTAGCCTTTTTTTCTATTTAGACATATTTTTTTTCTATTTTGACACAGGGTCAAACTATAGGAATATTTTAGTTGGAATTCACAGATATCAGGTATTTTCCTTGTGTAGTGTCTGGTCTACTGACCTATCCGGGGTCATGGAAGTTGACCATTTTTTATCTAAATACGGAATTAGTTAGAAACGATCTAGGTCTTGATTGACAGAAGATTCCTAAGATAAATTCAGCTCAACAAATATTCACATAACACATATTATATGTAAGGATTCTGCAAGGCACAGCAGGAGACAAGATAACGCTCCTGACTGCCCTTTAAGAGCCAACAGTCAAGTAGAGGGAATGAGACAAATACCAACACCTGGGGCTGAAAACAGTCAGGAAACTTGTTTTCTTGGCTCTGCGCTTTATGGATATGTCTAATTCTTCTGATTACATCAAAGAAAAGCTTTCTGAAAATGCCTAACTTCATAAAAATGCTTACTTAAGGGTTATTTCCTACCCGTCACACTTACAGATGAATATTTCTGGCTTCTGGGTTTCTGTAGGAAAGGGAAGTACTATTCACAAATACTTCTTCTGGGGCAGAGAGTGTGCTAGGCGCTGTCTTATCTCTTATCTCATTGAGTCCCTAATTTCACCGTGAGTCAGGTGTAATTATGCCCACTTCATAGGTAAAGAAGCTAAAGCACAGAGAGTTTAAGGAATTAGCCCAAAGCTGCAGAGTTAACAAATTCAGTTAGAAGTTGGCAACTAGATTTCAAAGACATTTTTGTGGTTCAAATCCCATTCCCCTCCCCCATCTTATTTACACTATAATTCATTGGATGTAGAGGCTCTCCTCTGTGAGAAGTAAGTCATGTGGTGGCATCAATTTTCCTGGTTCAAGTGAGAATTTCACCATATACTATCATATACATGGGAAACCTGCTTTAACCTATAGTAAATCTTACTGTGGTATATGAGAGTTTCGAGCATAAAGTTTCACTTGAATTATTCATAGAGGTGCTGACTTATGAAGAGGTTTCTCAAATGTCAACTGTAAGTTGGTTATGACATAGTAAAGAGACAAGTGCTAACCAGCAAGGAACATCGTTCCGTGATGGTAGGGACCCACTAGATTCCAAATGGCGGAGATTGCCACAGAAATGAAGAGAAGAAAGAACATTATCCTCACCAATCAGCGTTTAGCTTGCTGATCTGTTTGCGCTCAGAGAAGCACTGAAGAGAAA
The DNA here is from genome assembly GCF_010015895.1 of Lontra canadensis. NCBI lineage: Eukaryota > Metazoa > Chordata > Mammalia > Carnivora > Mustelidae > Lontra > Lontra canadensis. The sequence continues at coordinate 6,875,397 of NW_022631030.1, read as the reverse complement.
TACATCCTTTTGGTCGATCTGTGCCTCACATTACAGCCTGAAAGATGTGTATGTACTCCAAAAAAATCTTGTTAGCTCAAATTAATTGGTGGGAAGGTCAATCTGAAGGAATATGAAATTTGAACCAAAGAAGGGATCTAAAAGAAATACATTTTTGATATTCACAGGCAGTTTGTATTAGAGATCTAGAAGCTGGAGGGCTCAAGAAGGCTTCTGGTCTCTGAGTCACGCAAGACTAGGGTGTATGTGATTGGTGCCGCAAAAGTGCTTTAAACCAACTCGGGTTTTAGTTTTTTCTTGTTGGTACTATGTGGCTGTTATAACATATTTAAAGGATACACCCTGATGATTTGATAAACGTATACATTGTGAAAAGATTCCCACTGTGGAGTTAATTAACAAATCTATTACCTCATATACTTACCTTATTTGTGTGTGTGTGTTGAGAACACTTAAGTTGTAACCTCTTAGCAAATCTCAGTTATGTAATATACAGTATTATCAACTAGTTATCATGTTATACATTAAATCCTCAGACATTATTCCTTCTTATAGTTGAAGTTTGTACCCTTTTACCAAACTTTCCCTATTTTCCTCACCCTTCCTGGTCCTTGACAACCCCCATTCTACTCTTTTTCTATGACTTTTTGTTTTTTGTTTTGTTTTGTTTTTGTTTATTTGTAGATTCCTCAAAAAAGCAATACCACCTAGAATTTGTCTTTTTCTGTCTGGTTTATTTCACTTTACATAATGCCCTCCAAGGTCATTACTGTTGTTGCAAATGGCAGGATTTCCTTCTTTATAAAGGCTGAATAATATTCGATTATGTAATATTCTATTATACGTATACATCACATTTTCTTTACACATTCATCCATCGTTTGACAGTTGGATTGTTTCCATATCTTGGCTGTTGCGAATCATGTTGCCATGAATATAGGAGCACCGATATCTCTTGAACATAGTGATTTCATTTCGTTTGGATATATATCCAGAAGTGAGATTGGTGAATCATATGGTAGTTTTATTCTTAATTTCTTAAAGAAATTTCTTAAAGAAACTTCATACTATTTTTTTTTTCCCATAATGGCTGTACCAGTTTACATTCCCACCAACTGCGCACAAGGGTTCCTTTCCCTTCACATGCTCACAGCATTTGTCATCTCTTGTCTACTTGATGATAGTCATTCCAACAGGTGTAAGATGATCTTTCCATTGTGTTTTTGGTTTGCATTTCCCTCCAGACCAGTGATGTTGAGCACCTTTTCATGTACCTGTTGGCTCTTTGTCTTCTTTGGAAGAACAACTATTCGGTTCCTTTGCCCATTTTTAAATTGGTTTATTTGTTTTTTGTTTTTTTTTTTACTGTTGAGTTGTAGCTTTCCTTGTGTATTTTGGTTATTAACCCCTTTTGGGTATGTGGTTTGCCAGTGACCTAAAGAATGCCATTCTTTAGATCTCATTTGTTCTGTTGTTGATGGCTTCCTTTGCTGTGCAGAAACTTTTAATTGACTTTTAAAGAGAATTGGCAATATGAAAGTAAGTTTATCTGTCTGGTTTGAATTATCCTCAATTTGAATTAGTGTGACCCAAATTAATGGGATTTTACTTTGATTCTTTTTAAAAGAGATTAGTATCACCATGAAGGAGATGTTCTGTTTGATATTACCCTAAAGTCAAGGAAGGTTTCAAATAATGCTTTGACAATCAATTTTGCATGTCTCTTACAAAATCGTTCCTTTCCCTTTTACTACTTGTCTATAGCATGACCTTCTAAAGAACATTCGCTTAGCATTTTCTTATAGAATGGAGGGTTCATTTGCAGCAAACATCATTTTATGTATTTATTTTTAAAGCTTTTCTTTTGGGTCTTGTTCTGCTTGAACTATTTTGTATGAAGTCAAGAAAAAAAGAATTAATAGCTCTAAGTGTAACTTGGTATTAAGTCCTATTCAGGTGGGTTGAATTATCTCAGTTGTGTGAACCCTTCAAGGTCGCGTTTATCTAAGGAAAGATGCACAGTGAACGGAAGATGACAGCCAAGAAAATGACTTTCTTGGTCTTAACTCACTCCATAAAGGACTATTAAAATTAGACCAATATCCAGCTCATGGGCGTTGCTTAGACACCACGTTAGCAAGATGTTATGCGCTGACCTAGGTCATTTCATTTCTTTTGTTTTTGTTTTTCCCCAGTTTTATTGAGAAATAATTGACATACATCACTGGGTGGGTTTAAGGTGTATGGCGTGATGATTTGATTTACATATATTTCAAAATGATTACCATAGTGTGTTCAGCTAAATTCCATCTTCTCATAGGGATAAAATAGAAACAATAGTAAGAAAAAAAGAGGAAAGGAAAAAAAAAAAACCCTCTCTTTGTGATGAGAACTCTCAGGACTTTCTCCCTTATCAACTTTCTTCTATATCATGTAGCAGTGTTACCTATAGCTGTCATGCTGTATATGACATCCCCAGTATTTATCTTATCACTAGAAGTTTGTACTTTTTGACCACCTTTCCTCCAACTCCCCCTCTCCCCACCCCCACCTCTGGTAAACACAAGTCTGATTTCTTTTTCTATGAATTTGGCTTTTTAGGTTTTTTTTTTTTTTGATTCCACATGTAAGTGAGATCATATCGTATTTGTCTTTGCCCGACTTATTTCTCTTAATAGCAAGGTCCATCCATGTGGTTGCAGATGGTGAGATTTCCTTGTTGTTTACAGCTGAGTAATATTCCACTGTACATATACAGCACAACTTCTTAATCCATTCATCCATCAATGGACATGTAGGTAGTTTCCATATTGTGGGTGAATAATACCACTAAGAACATGGGGTACAGATAGCTTTTTGGGTGAGGGTTCTGTTTCCTTTGGATATATGCCTGAAAGTGGAATAGCTAGATTACATAGGATTTCTATTTTTAATTTTTTGAGGGACGACACCACTTTGCGTTCCCACCAACAGTACATGACACTTTTCTCTTCTCTGGGTTCACACCAGCATTCATTATCTCTTGTCTTTTTGATGATGGCAATTCTAATGCGTGAGGTGACATCTCATGGTTTTAGTTTGCATTTCCCCGAAAACTAGTGATCTTGAATATCTTTTTGTGCCTTCATTGGCCTATTATATGTCCTCTTTGGAGAAATGTTTATTTGGGTCCTTTGCACCCTTTTTAGTTAATTATTTGTCTGCTATTGAGGTGTATGAATTCTTTGTATGTTTTGGATATTAACCCTTTATCAGATATCTGGTTTGCTCATATTATTTCCCACTTTGTAGGTTGTCTTTTCCCTTTGTGGATGGTTTCTTTGGCTGTGCGGGAGCTTTTTAGTTTGCTGTAGCGCCACTTGTTTTTTTATTTTGTTGCTTGTGCCTCAGGTGTCCTTAGATCATTTCCTAAAGCCCTTTCCAACCCTGGAATTGTTTCTATGATCCATTACTCCTCAGTTTCAAGGACTCTAGTGTTTTAGCTGACAAAGTTGTTTGCACTTTGAACAGTCTGTTGTAGGGATGTCATCTTGGGGCTGGGCCGATGGGAACTCTGTGCCAATGAAATTATGCAACAAGGCAATCTTTTTGGTTATAGGCAGTGCCTAACATTTTCACGTCTAGTTCTACCTGGGTTGGAAGCTTAACTGTGGCTCAACCAAACCTGATTCGACTCTTTTTGGACTCTGCTAGGGAAGATGGCAATACACAGTCTGGGTCCCTGGGGTTTTGTGAAAGCATGTTTCCCCTTGACATAAAGTACAGATGATGGAAAGCAGCTCCTTGGAAAGGATCATTTTCTCAGTCTGTTTTCCTTGGCTTGAGTATAGAACATGGAGGTCTTTCTCTGAGCCCTTGGAAGATGTGGCCTATGCACGTACTGCTCAGCTCCTAGGCCTGCGTTTATGGAAAAAAAGTTCCTAAAGAAACAGATTGAAATTGAGCAAGATCAAGTATTCACTTGTGGGTTTCCGCAAAAGTTGCTTTTTTTATTTTCCCCTTCACTAGCTTGTGGAAATGTCTCAGGGCTGCCTCATCTGAGAGATTTGTGCATTAAGCCAAAAAAAATTATAATTCATATCCCTTCTTGTTCTCCCAGGGCTTCAACACACAGGCAATCTTATTTGCATTCTCTAGCATTTATCTCCCTGCTTCCTGCTCGTCTCAGGACTGTCTTAGGGAGTTATAACATCTCTCCTCTCCAGCCCTGCAGCCTGTGTCTGTTTTAAGTCACATATTTGACTGTGGTCAGAGTGGAAGGGAACTGCACTAGATGACATGTTAGGTGTCTTTCTGTACATCCACCAGCCTCCTTCCCCACATTTCAAATTAATTGAACTGAAAGCCAGAAGAAATGGAAGGAGGCTGAAGTGTCCATTGGCAGAGGCTTCCTTAATCCCAAATCCTGAGAACCATCCTCTCTTCTTTTTGCTCCAGAGTTATTTCTAGCTTGATGATTTTTCATAAACATTGCCCAAGAGTGGGGATAGATTCCCCCAGTGTAAAGGATATTTTTCTAGAAGAAGTTAATTTCCTTTAGAACCAAATGCTAATTTTTTCACACCCAAGAAGGAACCAGAACATGCTCAAGCTTCCTAACAACTTCTTTTCCTCCTCCTCCTCCTCCTCATTCTTCTTCTTCTTCAGAGGGAGAGAGGGAGCATGCACGTGTGAGTTGGGGGCGGGCAGAGCGAGAGAGAGACTCTTACGCAGGCTCTACACCCAGCTTGGAGGCTGGTGGAGGGCTTGATCCCACCACCCTGAGACCATGACTCGAGCTGAAAGTGAGTGTCAGACCCTTAACTGACTGAGCCACGTAGGCGCCCCTTCAAACTGCTAAGCTTCTAAGTGGAGATCTGTGACTGAACATTTTTGAAGCATTCAAAGATATGTGGAAGAATAATATACATCCTGGGGGAGTCTAGATAATTAAATACTCTGATAAGAACTCTTTCCCTTTGCCTTTTTGTCTCCACATCAACAAAGAGCCAAACATCAAGCTGTCCTCTGGTATTGTCCCACTAAGTCCCTTGCTAAGTCTGATGATGAAAATCAGTCCATTTGTCATTCACTTGAGACTTCAATACCAGTAGGAAAGAAGATACTTCAGACTGTGCCCTAACTTCTTTCTGGTTCCAGCTTCCTGCTTTATCCTGGAAGAAGTATGGTGTGGTATAGTAGTGCATTAATTAACAATTAATTAATCCACTTACTCATTCAAAACACTGTCTAGGTGCTCATAGTATGTGAGGTACCAGGCCAAGTCTTACTATTTAAGACCTAAGAGTTTGGCTCCTGAATAGAGTTTAGGATAAACATATATACAAGAAGTTAGATGGAAGTATTGTATATACTCTAATTAAAAATATGTAGGAACGATGGGGGAGAAATGGATGATCACTGGACTGATGAAAGGTACAATATGCCTGATCGCAGCAAGGGATTAAGATAGAAATGGAAAGTCTGGTGTTCTCTTAGAAGCACTTTGTACTTTTCCAGAAATTCCCTTAGTGTTTCTTAGTAACTCTTAGGAAAAGCCTTCATCCCACCTTGCTGACTTCCCAGTGCTGGGGGTATAAGAACACCTGTTGCTGGTAGTGCCCTGGTGTAGAAATCTGACCTAGACAGAGTCTGACTTTCTATAAGAATCTATAATAAATTTTACATTGCAGATCTCAATATGAATGAATGAATGAATGAATGAATGAATGAATTCATGACATGGGTCCTTTTCCTTAGCTTTGTTAGCAACTCATTGGATGACTTCCTTGGCTTTCCTTTTTAATAGTTGTAAAAATGTCTGCTCTGTCTTATTTCATGGGGGCTGAGGGGAAAGATCAAGCCAGAAAACCAAGGAAACATTTTGAAATATCTTAATTACTTGAAAAACTTTACACATGTAAGGTGAGGCTGTTAATCATTGTCTTTTTGAAAAACATGACATAGCGAAGGCAGGCAGGCAGGATGGAAGAGAGGGATGGAGGGAAGGAAAAAAAGGATAGAATCAGACACTGAGAGGGGAGGCAACAGAAGAGAAGAATAAAATGAAACCCATCGTTAGATGCCTGAATCCAAGCTGCCACCTGGATTGGCACCATGATGCCAAGATATGGAGGAGGCACTGGGAGAAAGAGAGAGTCTGCTCAAGAAGGATCTCAGATATTAGCCTCTGGGGCAGCTGGGTGGCTCAGTCGGTTAAGTGACGCTTCATGTCATGTAACCCCGGGTCCTGATCTCAGGGTCCTGAGATCAAGCCCCATGCTGGGCTCTGCGCTCAGCGGGGAGTCTAGTTGAAGATTCTCTCTCCCTATGCCCTTCCTCTCTCTTTCTCTCTTTCAAATAAATAAATCTAACAACAACAAAAAAAAGTTCTCATTAGCCTCAAAGACTGTGACCTACAAGGTTTGTTTTGACTCGCTATTCCGGGACTGAAACTGATTTTTGCTGCTTCTACTCAATTTATAGCTGTCAAGGGAAACTTTTCTGAGTAAATAAATGACATGAAACCACCCCTCACTAGCCCTTCGTGGCCTTAGACACGAAATACTATATGGCTCATGGAAAACGACCAGCTTAAACAGAAAACACCAAATGTTGCACTAAAAGCTTGGTCAATTGTTGTCACAGATAAAACAGCAATGTTTATTACAAACATTCACACCTGTGTCGCAGGACTTCAAAGGAAAAATTTTAAAAACATTAGAGAGGCAATCACACTGCTTGCGCCCATGCTGTGCCCCAAGTGCTCTTGTAGGTCTCTAGAGGGTGGTGAGAGGGCTTAGGATATGGACAGGGACCTGAGAACTTCAAAGGTATGGAGGAAGAGTTCTAGTTTTTGGTGCACTATATTGTTTAGAAGGGATTACATGGTATGCAGAGGAGAAAAAAAAAAAGGCAAATAGCCAATCCCATGGGATAGAGTGGGAAGAAGATCTGGGGGTCTGAGGGACTACGTTCTAGTTCTGACTTTTGGCTAAATGGGTGGCCTTGCTGAGCCGTGTCAACTTTCTCAGAGACAGGCCCTCTACGAGATGAAGAGAGTGGAGTACAGGGTCTCTGCATCCCAGACTCTCTACAAAATAAATAAAGTTCCTTTAGTTCCAAGAGAGTATTGGGCTATAATAACAATACAATTATTGCTAGAGCTAATGTAATTTATTGTATACTAAAATCTTTGTGCATTGCTTTAGTCAGTCCTCATGCAATCTTATAAAATAGGTATTTTCCTACCCATTTAAAAAAAAAAACTTTTATTTATTTGAGAGAGAGAGAGGGAGAGGGACAGAGGGTGAAGGGGAAAGAACACTTAACCAGACTCCCCGCTGAGCACAGAGCCTGACATGGGGCTCGATCCCAGAACCCTGAGACCATGACCTGAGCTGAAATCAAAGTCGGTCGCTCAGCCGACTGAGCCTGAGATTAAGTTTTTTTAACAATCAAAATTGTGAGACCGTGGAATGAGATTTTGTGTGACTCCATGCTTTTTTTTTTTTTTTTTAAATCTGAGGGTCTTTTTAAAGGACCCTCAGATTAAAAAAAGCTCAGATTGTGTTATCTATCTTAGTTTAGGTTCATCTTGTCCCCAGGGAGTGACCTGGCCATCAGAAATGACAAATACACAGCATGCCTGTCACCAGTCCCCTATGCCACACCTGCGGTAGCCAGCACTACCAATCACCCTTTCTCTCTGAAGCCTGCTCTGGTCCCAGATAATCAAGACAGGATTTCAGGAAATTCAAGAAATTCAGGAAACTTCAAGCAATTGAAGGTAGGATACAAGTTAGAAGGTGTTTGTCCTCCATGGTTAGTGGATTTTGCAGTGTCCCTTGAGGAATAGTGATTCTTCCTTCTAAATATCACTCCATCACTGTTGCCTCTACTGCCCTGCCTCTCGTTTGTTTTTGCCCAGAAAATTGGTAAGTTTCCCCTAACAGACTCTGTGTCTCCAGCCTTGATCCTCTCTCATCCTTGTCCTTTACCCTTCTCTACCCCCACCCTGATTATGCCATCACCCCACTGGAATGCTCTAATGGCTACAGGTCCTCTTCAGAAGCAAGCCCCAATACTGTGTGGACACTACGGCCACTTCTCATTTTCCTCCTCCCTGCTCTCATTTGCCCAAATTCACCCTAAATCTGTATAATCTCACTTACATGGAGAATCTTTAAAAAGCTGAACTCGTAGAAACAGAGCAGCATGGTGGTTGCCAGGAGCCAGTGGGGAGGGTGTGGGAAATGGGGAGATGCTGGTCAAAGGGTACAGACTTCTGGTATAAGATGATTATCTTTCGGGGATCTGACATTCAGGCAGTGTGGTGACTATAATAACACCGTATTATATACTTGAAAGGTGCTGAGAGCAGATCTTAAATATTTTCACCAGACACAAGAAAAAGGTAACTATGTGAGCTAGTGTCTGTGTTAACTAACCTTGTTGTGATGATCATTTCACAATGTATACATATATCAAATCATCACAGTGTATACCTTAAACTTACACAGTGTTTCATGTCATTCTATCTCAATAAAGCTGAAAAAAAAAATCCCCCAAAGTAACCCTTATTCTAGCCCTACCAAATTACTTGGATTCCTTAAAACTCCCTATGCTGTTTCTGCTTTAATATCTTTCCATATACCCTGTCTCTCTCCTTCCTTACAAAATATACTCAATCCTTTTTTCCTGCCTAACAAACTTCCTATACATGCTTTAAATCTTAGTTCAAGCATCAATCCTATAAAGCCTTCCCTGACTCGCCCGGGACAGCTGACTGCTTTTTCTTGAGCTTTCTCTCTTGGCCTTTCAAAGGCAAGGACTTGTCTTCTTCACCCCAGTATCCTGATGCTTACTATAACATCTGGCATGTGGTACATTATGAAATTTGATTAATAAAAATATACATCAAATGACATGCCCGTATTAGTTTTCCCCAGTCCTTTTGGAAATGAATACAGTAAAAGAAAATTGAACCCAGGTTTTCTGACAAGCACTCCTTTTGATTTTTCTCCCTTTCCATCACCAGCTGAGGATCTTATTACTTGGACTTCTGAAATGGCCTCCTTCGGGGTTTCCTGGGTCCAGAGTTTCTCTCCACCAAACCACCCTGCATCCCATCCACAAGCAAATCATTCTCCTTAAAATTAATATCAATTCCACTTTTCTGTATAAAACTTTAATCTTCCTTTCTTCTACCTCATAAACTGTGAACTCCTTAGCCCTATATGTACCGCTTCCCGAACTATCCATGACCTTATTTTTCCACTTCACCGACACTTCTTCCCAAGCAGACCTTTCCTGCTGACCATCGGTGTGGCTTTCTAGGACCGATGTGCACCTCAATTGCTTACCTGCTCACCTTTGCCCACACCAACCTCTTTTGCTTGGATTGTCTATCTTTCATTTCCATCCTCATCTCACTGTAACTCTTCTGCCATATCTTTTTGCCTGTCCTCGTTCTTCTTCGTGATTCTTCTTTCTGTACCTCACTCAGAAGTAATTCTAGCATTTCTAATCTCCTTCTACAACACTTAGGTGTGTTATACTACCTCCCTGGACCTTGTCATATATCATTATCTTGCAGAAGCCAAATACGAACGTTTGGGTCCTAATTCTAGCTTCACTCTTTATAAGTGAAAGTGACTTTACTCATCTTTGAAATGGGAGTGGTGATAGATACTTACTGATCTTTTGTTAGAGAATGATAAAGATCAAGTATGAAAATGGTATTTGTGTGAAATTATTGTAAACAGTAAGGAGGCTCTTGTTACACACTTTATCCTTTATGTCGGTTTGCTAGGCTTATGAAAGTCAAACCTGTCTCTTGTACCTAACACTTACCCTTTGTATCCTGAACACTTTAAAGCTTGGTGCCCTGCTTATCACAGGTGCTCAGGAAGTATCTATTGAATGAATGATGAATCATCTCCACAGGAAAGAGAGTGGGCCAGCTAATTGTCCTTGTAGGGCTTGTTTGTTGACAAATGAGACTAGGGATCATCTAGAAATATGAGATCATGGAGGTTTGCTGACATTCTCCTTTCAAGTTTCTCTTCCCTCAACCTCCCTGATATACTCACACCCACACCTGCTTGTTCCTAGTTCTTCCTGGCTGTCAGTGTGTTTTAGAGAGTAGAAAGCAGGATGGTGAATGTCTGCTATTCATTTTCCTTGAGTGCTTGTGCGTGGTAAAGCCACTGGGCCCTTTGCCCAAGTCAAAGTCCTGGGATGTGTTACCAGACTGAACATATTTTCTTGGATATGGCAAAAGTGACGAAGGCCAGTGAACTATTCCAGGATGTTATGGAGGGAGAATAAGAGAGCTGAAGTTAGAAATTGGGGACAGAGAGCTTTGTGGCTCTTATTTTTAGTGTTGTACTAAAATCACCACCTAAAATGTGCCCTCTAAGGAACAACACTGCCAAAATTAAAGAGTAGTTCTGGACATTATTATGAAAGCGAACAGATCCTCAAATGAAGGACAGTGATGTGGTTGGGATGCCTGAATAAGATCTCATTATTAAGTTTTACTTTTGTGGAATAGCAGAGGCAGGTATCCAAGGGTTTTTCAGTTTTGTGCCAAGACATGTCAGGACCTAAGTCAAAAAGACAAATCACTAATACTAAGCCTGCCTTTTTCTACAGGAATTTTTGCATTAATTTTACTTCTTACCGTCCTGCCTTAATACATTATGTATCTTGATTATTGAGATTTTTTTATCTACCTTAAATCTGTGCCTGAGGCAAGTGCCTCACAGATTGTGACCCGAGTCCCAGCCCTAATTCACTTGATTTTAATCTGTGTATCTGTTTGTGCACCGGTAGCAAGTGCCTTATAAAAAACAAAAAAACAAACAAACAAACAAACCAAAAATCCAACCAAACAAAAAAACTTGTCTCAATGATAGAAAAAGTGCCTGCTTCCTTGATGGAGAAGATAATGAACCTATACAACATGGCCTGGAAAGACAGAATAATTGTTATCCTCATACTATCAATATTTAGGGAATAATTGTTTTTAGAATTCTTCTAGTATTTTCTAGAATGCTGTGGTCAACATCCCCCACCAGAATGGCATATTTGTTACAATTGGTGAACCCCCATTGCCACATCGTCATCACCCAGAGTCCATCGTTTATATCAGGATTCACTCTGGGTGGTACATTCTGAGGGTTTGAACAAATGTATAATGACATGGGTCCACTACTTGGGTATCAGACAGAGAATCACTGCTCTGAAAATCTGCTGTGCTCTGCCTATTTTTCCCTCCATCCCTAACCTATGCAACCCCTGACCTTTTCCCTCTCTCCCTAGTATTGCCTTTTCTCGCATATCATGTTGTTGGCCCCGTATAGTGTGTAGCCTTTTCAGGTTAACTTCTTCCTCTTACTTCTGTATTTATGTTTCTTCCATGTCTTTTCATGGCTTGATAGCATCTTTCATTTTAGCACCGAGTAATGTTCTATTGTCTGGATGTTTTGAGGTCCATTTTCATTTGAGGAAAACAAGCCTCAGTGAGATAAAGCACCTGTACAAAAGTCAAAATGAGTGGAGAGCCAAGGTTTGAGCTCCAAATCTCTTGATGCCAACTGGAATGCTATTGCCATGGATCCAGTGACTTCAGCTGAGAAAGTAATGGGCAGTTCAAATAGGGCTCGATACCAAAGCCAAGTGCACTTGATGGGGCTGCGAGGTAAGGGAGTGGTCTCTAGAACGTCAGTTTTAGATAAGACACAAGTGGGACCAGCTGCGGTTTTCCTTTGGGGATTCCTGGAAGGTTTTGTGGAGTGAGGAGTCATCAGGAGGCATTAATGGGATGAAAGGTAGACTGGGGCTGGGAATTTCCCAGGCAAATGATGTAATTTGAGAAACGTGGGAGGACATGAGAACAAGTTAACTTCTGGAAGAACTCCCCATACACGATACATATAGTTACGGTGTCAGCTGCCAAATAATATAAATAAAGGATGACAAAAATACAAAAATACAACTCTTTCCACAAAATCAAGCCTATGTTCCTCTTATTTTGATTTTTCTTCCCCACTTAAGGACGCATGTGACATGAGTATTGACGACCATTTGCATTTATTAAGTGCTTAATGATGCCTGAAGCCTGGTGCCAACGACTTTATCTGCCATGATTTATTTAACTCTTAGCGTGTATCTGTAAATAGGTTCCATTATTCTGCCTGTTCTGCAGACGACAGGTTCCATGTCTGAAGAAAAGTGACTTGCCCAAGACCAGGCAGCTAGTACCTGCTGGGGTGAAATTTGAACTCCCGTCACTCTGATTTCAGGGCCCTGCAGTCCGTACAATCTGGCCTCAAAGCATATCCAACTGACGTTAATGTTCTTCACCATATTCGATCAACCTCTTTAGACTTCTGAAAAGAGCCACGCAGGAGAACTCAGCACCACTCAACACACACTAAACCCATTATTCAATAAGGTGGTTCTAAGTACCCTCAAGTTGCCCAGATGTAGGTTTGCTATTTGTGATAAGAAAAGGAGAAACATGTTTTATGTTTTTGATGGTTCTATATTGACACGGAGTGACAGCAGACCAACATTGTCACTTCTTAAGAGTAGAGAGGTAGAGTTGGCAAATTGGCCAAGGCTCTTCATATATCACCTGAACACGGCTGATGGATAGAAGAGAAGCCAACCTGTATTTGCCCTCTGTGGCAAAGATTTTATTCCTTCAATAACGAGGCATCATTTGTTCATTTCAGAGGTGAGAAAACTAAAGTTCAGGAAAATGGTTTGCTTGATTACCAGCGACCCAGTGAAGTGGTAGAGTTTAGGGTTTCCCCTCACATCTGTTTGGTGCAAAAGAATTTTCTCTTTCTAGTACAACCTAATGCTTCTTATTAAGCTCAGTTTCCTGGATAAATGTTATTTTTGCCTTTTATGTGTTGGTCCTGTTGAATATGGTACCTGTTGGATGCCTAGTAAAGACAGACATGGTAATTAAAAATGCCCATGAGGAGAGAGGTCAGGAGCATGTTGTGAGTTTAATGTTGGCTCTGAAGTACCCAGGTGCTCTCTAAAGGGAACACTTGGATCCATCAGTGTCATTCTCTAAACTTCATATTCATATTCACGAGCTTTCGTCCACACAAAGTGGGTAAAAATAGTTCAGTGTTGACTCAGGAGTCCCAACCTATGTACAAATGAGCTGTGTGGCTTTCTGCAGCTTTCAACATTGGTTTTCTACCATCACAAAATGCAAAGGGGTTGGGCACGTGGTGTTCCTTGGCTCATGGTTTTATTACATATCTCAGATTTGGGATTGTATTTCAGCTGTGTCTTCTTCATTCAACTCTGTAATCTAGATCTTCACCTGGTAGAGTCTGGCTTCTCACTAGAGTCACAGAACATCCATTATACTTAGACAACCTTCATTGCTTTCCATGATTACAGTGACTTATGTGTGTATAGCTCTCAACAGTTGGTAAAGGTCCTTTGTATACCGTCTCAATTTGTCCCTCAATAACCTAGATAAAGGGGGGCAATTTCAAATAGGGGTTTGAGTGCCTTAAATTCTTCATTGATAAATTGTGTATATATTAATATCTATCTCCTCCATTGGCTGTGAGGAAAAAAAGAAAATCACGCCCATAACATGCTTAGCAGGGAGCCTCCCATATCATCAGTGTTGAATGAATGTTGGCTGCTTTTTGGTGGTTTGCTCCAGATCTCACACCTTCCTGATAATGGAGCTGGACTAGAACATAGGGGTTCTAACTCAAAGAAGAGTGCTTTTGTTAATACACTGTACTGTTCTTGAAGGTCTTTAAGAAAACTAGAAGGAACCTTTCTTCTGGGGAAACGGTGGACCATTGACTTTAATACTGGGTCTATACGTGCCCAATACATTCACCCACTAGGCTCTGAGAGTCACCTACTCTGGGTTAGGCACCGTGCTAGTCATTGAAGATACTAAAACACAAAGGTAGCACAACCTTTGTTCTCAGAGAGTGCACATCTAGTGGGTGAGGCGAGTATATAAAAAACAATGTGTCAGGCATTTCATAGACATTTTTCAGACGAATAATGAAAGAAAGTACAAGGTGCTTTGGCACGCATAAGGAAGGAGGCCCCTAAGTGCCAGGGGAGTTTGACCGTTATGCATGAGCTGAGTCCTGACTGACGAGCTGGTGTTAGCTAGACAAAAGGCCAGAGGAAGAGAGGACATTATGAATAGAGGGAACAGTGTCTACACAGGAAAGAATTGTGAGAGAACATGGCGCACACAGAGGATGCAAGTACTTCCATATGTTTGTACCTCAGTGAGAGTCTGAGGGGTTGACAGAAATTGAGTCTGAGGAAGTGGGTAGGAGTCAGATTGCAAAGGGATTGTATGCCACGCTAAGGGGATGGACATTCATCTTAAAGTAACCAAGGAATAGTGCATGTTTTAAACAACAACGAAATGGCAGGCTCTTTTTTTTTTTTTTTTTTTTTAAAGAGAACATTCTGGTGTTTCTGTGGAGAAGGATTGGAGAATATGATCATCAGAAGCAGAGTTTGGATCCTCTAAGCAAGAGAAACTGCAGATATGGTTTGAGAGTGCAGCAGGGCACTGGAAAATTGACCGAAATGGGTGATGCATTTGGAGATACTTGGGAAGATTGGTTCTTGAGCGTGAGAGTAATTTCGAGGAGGAAGCTGTGGTGACACCCAGGTTTCTGGACTGGGCCACAGGGTGGATGGCTGGCCACTGTTAGCACCAGGAGAAGTCTAGTAAAACTTTAAACAGTATCTGGTTGCTGTTCCAGGGAGAGACCTGGATGGCAAAGGGAATGTGAATGCGTGATAACGTTGAAGTAGACAGATCTGAAGCTTCTGCTCTGGAAAAGACGCCCCAGGGAAGGTGGGTAGCGAGGAGGAGTCGCTTTGTTTTGCCTGTGTTTACAGAGACCAGGGGCATTACCACATGAATGATAATTGTTGGATGAAGCTCTTCAAAGAACCACAGTTCCAGGCATTTCACAGGGTCCCCACACTTCTCCCACTGGCAACTCCTGAGTAATTAGGAAGTGATTAGGTAGTCAGTAGGTGATTTAGGCTTTCTCCTCCCCACTGCTCACCTTCTGCCATGTCACTGTGCATTCGAGGCTGAATCAAGCAAAGGTGAGGAGGGAAAAAATGAAAGAGTCCTCTTGGCTATGTGGGAAAGACCCACAGTTTATTAGGTTTGGAGACGGACCCATTAAACAGTTGGCTGTCGTAGTGCTATTTTTGAATTTGCGTTGCCATCCCCATGCCATCCCCACGCATATGGGGATGGCCTAGATGGTAGAAAAATGGCAGTTTTGATTACAGTCTATATTCAACTTTGCGTGAGGCAAGCTTTTTAAAATTTAGTAGAAAAAAAAAATGTTTGACTCCTCTCCCCAAGGTTCTTTCTCTAGAAAGCTGCTCCAGAGTGAGTAGTGCTCTGATATTTTCCTCAGAACTTCTCTTTTCAGTTCAGAATTTTATCAGCAATTCTTATGCTAAGAGGGGTCAGGAGAAGAGGCCCTTCTCACGTTACCCTTGAAGCTACTCATGAATAATGGCCTATATCACCTCCATTGTCTGCCTCAAAACATAAGCAACCAGACATAAAGGCAGAGGAGAAATTAAAGATCACCGAATGAGCCGGAAGAGCAGACTGAGGCTGAGATAGCGTGAAAAGGTAGCAAATGCAAGGTAGAGCAGATGGTTATGTAGGAGAAAACATTTGAGTAGATTAACTACTCCACAGCTAGAGAATGAGCCAGATTCCCTGGTTTAAAGGCAAGAACAACAACAGAAAAGTGTTATGAAATCTTCAGAGTGAGATTAAGGGCATCCCCACCAAAGAGGAATGTGGCTAAAATAAATTAGGGGTCATTATTCCAGGCTGAATGCATAATGAACCAAGAAGCTCACTGGGCTTTTCACGGCCCCTTCGTATCATTTCCTGTGATTTATGCTGCCCATTTCTGCTGTGTGGGGGCAATCTGTCTCTCTAAATACTTTCTTCCTTCATCTGTGAATTGATTTCGTTGAACTCTGACTGGAGTTTGGGTTTGTTGGGTGGGGGGTGGGGCGTTCATGAGCATGGGAGTAGGTACTCAGCAGGACTAGAACAGTCTAAGGGAGTCAAATAATTCCACACTGGTAGACTCCCAGCAGCTGTCCTGGGAAAATGCACTTCTGCTTCTTTGTGGCGAGGCCATGTGGATTTTTTTTTCCCCTGGCTACAGGTAGACATTGCACACAAAAACAATGACTTCCTCCAACGTGAAAGCCTAGCTCCCGCCTAACCAGAAAACTCATCCAACACTCTTCAAGAGAGAGGGGCAACATGTAAAATGGAAACTTGGCAGGGTTTCAGTTCTGTCCTGGCTGAGTTATTTTGAAGTAAGAGGAGGAAACAAAGAATACACCGACAGAGGAGGTCACGGAGTGTGACGAGGGGTCTGTGAGAGGGCATACTGTGCTGCCTAACGAGAGAGAACCGAGGCCTTTGTGCTGGGGCACGAGTCCAGGGAGTGATGGATGCTTTCTGTATGGAGGCTCAGACCTTTCTGTCCCACAGCCTGGCTGCCGCGGGACCCTGTGACATGACTGGCTCGGCGAAGCCTGGCCTTTTGTTTCAGTGGCTTCTTGAAGCAGTGACATCAGAGTTGATGGCCATGGGCGCCTTTCGAGAGGCAAGTTTTATGTTCTGATGTTTTTTATTAATGCTCGTTAGAGCTAACTAGAAAGAAGTGCTTGAAGCCTACCTGGGAGTAAAAATTAAAACTTTTAAATGAGAATAATAATAACACAACTACAATGAAATCACTTTTATCTCCCCCCCACCCCCTGCAAGACTTTCCCAAAGGTTTCCTGATGCAGTACCTCTATTAGGACAGGAAGAGAGTAAAATGGCATTGCACAGCAGCCCGAGTGGTCCTTGTTCTATTTTTAAACAATTTGTGTAAGGTGGCAATTCTTTCTCCCCCCCGCCATATAAGCCCAGTAGTAAGGAAATTAATCCAATGGCTGCACTCTGGTGTCCCGGTGCCGGCGCTGGTGGAGGTGGTGAAAGTGGGGGTTCCCTTCTAGAGCCAAGAAGGCTCTGATGTGTTTAGAGTGTCCTTTGAGTGAGATGGTTCAGGGCCTGTTCTAAGGGCCGCCTAATGTTCGCACCATGGACTGTTGGATTGAGATGGTAACAAGTCAGAATCCATAGAATCAGAATTAGAAATGGAAAGACTTTGGAAGGTCTTTCTTGTCCATCACATGTTACTAGGTGAAGAAGCTCTTTAATTACCCTAGACAGATGAAAATCTCCACCTATAGGACCTTGTGCCCTCCATTTAAATAACAAGTATGCAGTATTAAACACTCTCTGAAATGACTATCCGGCCCTAGCAAGGGATGGCTCGGTTTTGTTATACTCAAAGCTCGTTCTTTCTCTCTCTTTCTTCCTTTAACATACTGAAATCTTTCAGATATATGGATTAATTAAACCATTCATTTCTCCAACAGACACTGATACGTTAAGTGCCTTGAGTGGGTACAATACTAAACCAGGCACCGTGGGGAGCACAAAAGAAGGGAAGGGATAGTCCTTGTCCTTGAGAAGTATATTATATTGAGTGGGCACAAAAAGAAGTCATGAAGCGACTGGAGAGCAAGGCAGCACAGTACCATGGAAGTATGATACAGTTGGGGCGATGACACATGCTCAGGGGAGTGGGAGATCTCATGGAACGAGGCCAGTCTTGAATTGGCTTTGGGGAGAATGAAAGGAGTTTGGAAGGAACATCTTAACTTCTATGGAGACTACCTAGGGATTTAAGCTTCTATGCCTTTCTTCCTCCGAGCCTTCTCCGAGCCAAGCTATGGGGACTGTCCCATCTACCTATGACCCACAGTCTCCAATCTTCTCCAACCACCATGGCTTCTGTAATTCACATTGACAGCACTTTGTGCTGCTGGATCTCCAAACCAGACCCCGTGTCTCTGGGATGCAGATCAGAGGCTCTAGGGGGGAACTGTCTCTATGGCAAAGCCTCTATGTCTGGCCACCTTGCTTTTCCTTCCTCGAGGTCGGTGGTACGAGGCTGCTGTCTACTTTTCCCTTTATCTCTTTCATCCGAGGGCTGGTTGGCTCAAGGCATCAGAGTTCTTGCATTCTTGAACCTGTGCTCACTAGTGACAGCGTAACTTCCGGTGGGCAGTATCAGTAACTTCTTCAACCTTGTGGATTGCTTCCTTCGAGCCAGTGTTTATGAAAATTTTATTCTCAAAGCTGCTGTTGCTTCTTCTATATCGTGTTTCAAATCAGCTTAGGTGCCACTTGCTCAGGGAGATGTTCCCCTGCAGATCCCTATGTTGGCTCTTCCTCTTCTCACTTGAACCTCGCTCTTGATTTGCAATTATGTATTTAGCTGGGCGGTTACCAGAGTCGTGTTTGGTGCTCCTGCTAGAATGTAAGCTCCATGAGTCAGGAACCGAGTTTGCTTTGTTCATTCTATATACTCAGCCCCTAGCCTAGGCGTGGAAATAAATGCTTGATAGTTGGATCGTTGAATGAATTTAAAAGTGTGGGCAGAGGTGCATAGTCAGGACATTGTGGGATCTCCTTGGGATTATTATCAGAGGCAAGTCCTGGCGGCTGGCTGGGAGACCACCCATAGGATCTCCCCAAAAGCAGTTGAGAGAGAATGCCTGCTGTGACAGTGTAGCATAAAGACATCTCTGTGCCCTCTGGATGAACTCAGTAGACCCTTGGAACTGTCATCCCAGCTGTTTTAGAGGTGCTGCCTTGTCTGTGATTACATGCTGGATGCCTCTAGCATTGCCACAGGAATCCATTTTATTGCAGTGCGGATTTTCCATTAGGGATGGGAGGATCGACTCAAAAAATCAGATTTGGTTATAGTGTATTTCCAGTGGGAAAGACATTTCCACTTATTTCATGTTTCCAGTCTCTGACTGACTTTTGACCTGGGGAATCCAGCTGTACATTCTGGATCCTAAAACAACAGTCATAACAGTTAATTTTTATAGAGACAGGCACTGTTCCAAGCACCTATATGTATGTATCGTTTCATTAACCTTTGTAGCAGCCTATGGAGTAGGGATTGCTGTATGTGTATACCCATTTGGTAGATGAGGCACAGAGGGATGGATCAGAACAGACAAGTGAGAGAGCCAGTGAACTCGGGTTTAGTTCTGTAGCTTGCATTCCCTGTATTGCCTCCTAATACGGTTTAATATTTATTTGAATGCAACTCAGTTATCAGTCTCATATCATCTGTATGGTTCATAGGTGTTTTCTTTTTTACTGTTACAATAACCCTGTGAGGGGAGTAGCAGGACTATGCCCGCATTGCTGGTGACGAGACTGAGGCTCAGAGAGGTTAAGGAACTTACTCAGGATCACACAGCAAGGGCATCTGGGTGACTCCGTCGATTAAGCGTCCGACTCTTGGTTTCAGCTCAGGTCATGACCTCATGGGTTGTGAGATCGAGCCCTGCGTCAGGTTCTGTTCCCAGCAGGGAGTCCGCTTGAGGATTTTCTCCCTCTGCCCCTGCTTTCTCTCTCTCTCTCTCAAATAAATAAATCTTAAAAAACAAAGATCACACAGCAAGTTACTGCTATAATAAGACTCAAGCTTTGGTCAGCTCACTCTAGAGGCCGTGTTTCTAGCCACAGTGCATTACCCGGCCCCCACACGCCCGGAGATGCCCTGTGTGGACGGTTCAGCAAGGTGGCAATGGGGGACTAGTTAATTGTGTGCCAGACAGATGGTCCATCAAAACGGCAGTAGAGAGCTGACAAGTTTTTCCACCATTATGCCACAGCCTTTTCCTCCCTGTACCTTGGAAAGGGCAAATGTTCTTTCTTTTGACAACCTTGCATCATCAAATTGACCTGTTTCCCCCCACCGGAAACTTTCACGTTTGCAATACCAGCACACTTCAGGTGAATGAGCTGCTCACTGTTCTTGCTTTTTCCTGGAACTGATTCTGGCACTGCACAGGGAGAAGGTGAACTGAGGAGGAATCCCCTCTGTTTATTTCCATCCAAACTCGATCTTGGTACCGAAGAAAAATAAGGGAATTTAAATGACCCAAGTCAGTTCTCTATAATACATTGATTTGTTTCAGGGAAAATAATAACTTTAGTGAAGGTGCCCAAACGATCTGGCTTTGGCCTTGACCCACTCTGACTGTTCGTGCATTGTCCCTGTGCCATCTTGGGATGTCAGCCCGGACCCCCCATCCCTGCACACTTTCATATTCTATCTTCCTCTCTTGGAGATGCTTTGCCTCTTGCCTTCATCTGGTTCTGCGAGAATGAGCTCAAGCCTGGTCTGGTCTCTTCAAACTTTAATTTTTAAGTGCTCTTGTCAGTGCCTGGGTCTTGACTTTCTCCTGTAGATTTTTATTTGATTAACCCCTTTGACTCTTGCCTTTCCCTGTTGCCTTAAGGTGGAATCTTCTGCCCTAATCTCAACTCCTACGAATTCAATTTCAGCCCTTTGGCCATCAAGGCCACTCCTGAGAGCCAGCTAGTTTTAGCAGCCTTCTTATCACACCTAAAATCGACCATACAACTCAGCCCAGTCTTTAATAATAGGCTATTTTTGTCTCTCACCCTGAGAGCAGAAGTCTTTCAGTCCTAGAGATGACAAAATAGAAAAATGCTCTGATAGCTCATTCATTGGAAAGAATTTAAATGCATAAACATCTGAGCGGAAAAGGTGGCCCTGAGATAGGTTTGAAAATATGTCCTTTATCATACTTAAAATATCGATAGAAATGGGGACGGATACTGGGAAAATTGCCAGTTTAAGGAAAATAAAACCCTCAAGTTATATCCTTATCTTACAAAATGCACCCAAATATATTTTAGGCAGATTACATGTAAGATAACTTGAAGACAACATAGGTGTTTAATTTTGAGTGGGAAATACTTCAGAATATAAAAGCATCTGCTGATTATCACAAAGGAAAATATCAGTTTGTATATAGAATACTAAAGTTCAGTATACTAAAATGTCATAAACAACTTGGAAAATGTATTTGCAATAGTTGACAATGTGTGTGTGTAAGATATACATATATATGTGTATAGAAAAGACACAAACAGGTAGTTAATAAAATTTTTTAAATGGTCAATGAGTTCTTAAAATATCAATCCGAACTTACTAGATTCACAGAAATAAAAAATGATACAGCACTGCTAAGCAAATAGTAAATAGTAAAGTAAATAAAACAAAACTTGAGGCTTGTGATACTGCAGAGAATTGAGAATTTCCTCCAATAGTTCAGTATGCTAATTGGCAAAACTTTTTTGGAAAGCGGTTTTGAAAGACATAAAAGAGAACACTTTGATCCAATTGTCCCACTCCTAATCTGTACTAAGGAAAATGGTCAAATAGTTTTGTAAAAAGATGTCTGTTACAACCTTATGTATAATATAAATCCAAAATACATCCTAGATATGCAATATTGGGGAAATAGTTAAATCACATTTTTAAAAAAGATTTTACTTATTTATTTGACAGAGAGAGAACGAGTACAAGCAGGGGGATCAGCTGGCAGAGGGAGAGGGGGAAGCAGGATCCCACTGAGCAAGGAGCCCGATGCGGGCCTCGATCCCAGGATCCTGGGATCATGACCTGGGCCGAAGGCAGTTGCTTAACCAACTGAGCCACCCAGGTACCCCTTATATTTCTTTAGAATAGAATATTACATAATGTTACAAAAGATATTAAACACCAAAAATGCTCCTAATATGATGTCAAATTAAAAGGGTGGGAAGCAAAGTTATTTACATTATGATCCAAATGTTCTACAAGTTCTAATCTGTAAAAGATTAGAAGAAAATCTGATGAAATAGCAAATGTGGTTATCTTTAATTGTTATTACTTTGGATCATTTTATTTATTTATTTATTATTATTTATTTATTTATTATGTTCAGTTAGCCAACATATAATATCATTTTTAACTGTAATCTTTAGGTTTTGCTATTTTCTTATAAAAGTTTGGTAGCAAACGTTTTATTATTATAACCAGGAAAAGTCATAAACATTATTAAAGTGTGCATACCTGCATTATTTGAAAAAAAAATTTTTTTGAGTGTCTGTTAAACATCAAGGGAGAGAGGCAGAGGGAAAGGTGTCTTCCTTCCCTCACTTGTGGTAGGGGACTAGGGTAGGTTGAGAAGCAGAGGACCTGCATCTTCAAAGTAGTTCGGAGGGAGTTCAGGTGAGAGCGCACATCACACTGGGACAGAGAACATAAAGGCAAATTAAAAGAAGGGACTAGGGTGAGCCCTATACCAGAAGAAAGTTCAACTGAGATGTGTTCCTCTCTGAGAAATTTCTCGAACCACACATTTCTGATCTCATGAAAGCATCCCGGATGGAAAACCAATATTCTGATTTCTCAATTCTAGTTTTTCTCCTAAGGCCCCTGTGTTGTCACTGTGTTAATGGCAGTCTCTTATACCAGCCTGTAAGTTTCGATGGGGTGGGAGCCTGCTGTGTCTGGTAGGTAGTCATGCTCAGCGGCATTTTCTGAATAAATAAATGCACCCGGTGTGTGTGCACTGGGAAACGAAGCTAGAGAAAAGAAGGCAGGCTTTCTAGCAGCTTCACACTCGTACATTTTGCTTCTTCTCTGTGTTTTCCTTGACCATGTGTTTTATTTCCCTTTTTCTCTTAGAGCTCACCCAAAGTAGGATTGGCTTGCTGGCCATTCTGTCTCACTTTGTACTGAAAGTTAGAATTGATGAGAATCTAAGGACAGAGGAAACGCAAGATGAAAGACAATTGAGTGCAAACTGGTCAAGAGGGTGGGCTTAGGCATTACATTGCCCAGGCGTGAAATTTGGTGGCTGCCATGTACTAGCTGTTTGATCTTGGGCAGGTCACTTGACTTCTCTGTGCTTTAGTTCGCTCATCTGTAAAACAATGATGATAACAATAGGATATACCTTATAAGGGGGCGCCTGGCTGGCTCAGTGGGTTAAAGCCTCTGCTTTTGGCTCAGGACATGATCTCAGGATCCTGGGATCGAGCCCCGCATCGGGCTCTCTGCTCAGCGGGGAGCCTGCTTCCCTCTCTCTCTCTCTCTGCCTGCCTCTCTGCCTGCTTGTGATCTCTGTCAAATAAATAAATAAAATCTTTAAAAAAAAAAAATGGATGTACCTCATAGGGATAGTGTGGGGATTAGGTGGGCCCAAAACCAGGCCCAAAACACTTAGCACATTGCTGGGCACTGCTTAAGTGCTATGTAAGTAATAGCTATTATTATTATTATTATCATCATCGTCATTATTATCATTATCATTTCCCTAAAAAGCAGCAGACATCCTCTTCGGTTAACCATAGCTATTGAAACAGATTTTTAGTCTTTAGAAGCCTCCCAATGTTTTCCATCCAAACCATGCATAGATAATGAGCCTGACGTCTTCATAGAGCTTCATGTTTGTAGCAACTATTTTAAGCTCCCTCATCTACTGTCTCATTTCATTAGATAATAACTGTCATGACAAAGTAATAAAAAGGGTCCTTCACAAGTACTTCTGGTACTGCAGATGCCAAATGCCAGTTACCACAAAATTTATGCCAAGACCTGCAGTCCTTTTCTCATTTAACACTTTGCGATTATTTTCATTTTATGATTAAAATTTTTTTTTTCTGGGCTTTAAGCTCTTGGAGGCCAAATCTTTCTTTTTATACCTCCTACCTAGAGTGCTCTTCATGTATATCTTACCGACATACACATATTTATCACATGAATAATTAGATCCTTTCTCCGTGTATTATAAACACAGAAAATACTGAACAGTGATTTTTAAAAAAAGATTTATTTGTTATTTACTTAAGGGAGAAAGAGAAAGCATATGCAAGTGGGGGGGAGGGGCAGAGGGAGAGGGAAAGCAAGAATCTTAAGCAGGCTCTATACTGAGGATGAATGTGGGGTTCGATCCCAGAACCCTGAGATCAAGACCTGATGCAAAAATCAAGAGCTGGAGGCCTAACCGGCTAAGCCACCCAGGTGTCCCCTGAGTAGTGTATTCTTACCTTTTAGCACAGATGTCTCTGACACATCGCTAGATCCCATCCCATGATTTCATTCTTATTTCCTATGAGGAAGCAATGCCACTAAGGGAGAGTCCACTGGAAGGCGGGTTGGTAGTGACCAAGGCACTTGGCACGCCTCCATCGGTAGACGTGACTGCGGATACTCCCCCATGGGTTTGACACACACGGCGAGGTACTGGACTACATTATTCATCTTTCGTGCCTTACAATGAATGATGTATTTGGTTTTAAAAAGCTTTAGTATTGGGATGCCTGGGTGGCTCAGTGGATTGGGCCTCTGCCTTCAGCTCAGGTCATGATCTTGGAGTCCTGGGATCGAGTCCCGCATCGTGCTCTCTGCTCAGTGGGGAGCCTGTTTCCCCCCCTCTCTGCCTGCCTCTCTGCCTACTTGTGATTTCTCTCTCTGTGTGTCAAATAAATAAAATCTTCTTTAAAAAAAAAAAAGCTTTAGTGTTATTTTCTCCTCCTCCTCCTCTTTTGTTTTATATTTTGGAGCAGTTTATAGAGCATCCTGATATTATCTCATTTAGTCTGTACAATAAGCTTGTATTTTTATTGCTATTTTATGTGCAGAAATCTGAAAGGCGGGAAGAGAAAGGTTTACCTCGTATATGCATGTGCTTTGCATACATGATCTCATTCAGCCTCAAAGCCACCCTTGAGTTAAGCAGTAATATCTGTATTTTACTAACACAAACCCAAGGTTCAGAGATGCTAACAGGTATGTCAGTACAACTGAGATTCAAACTCTAGTTTGTTTGGTTAACAGGGCTATTTTTTCTATAATACCAGTGGTTGAGCGAACCCTATTGGAACCTGCATGTCTACATCTTAGGGCTGAAATTAGTGTTTTTTTCCCCCAACTTTATGAGGTGTAATTGGCAAATAATGTGTACACTGTGAAAGTTACTACAATCAAGGTAATTAAGACATCTTCCACCTCACATGCCATTTGTGTGTGTGTGTGTGTGTGTGTGTGATAAGAACACTTTGGTCTATTCTCTTGGCAAATTTCAAGTATACAATATAGTCTCTGTAACCATAGTCTCCTTATACAATACAGTCTCCTATACAATACAGTCTCCTTAACCTGTGTCCCCCATTCCCCCGTTCCTGACAACTGCCCCTCTTTTCTCTGCTTCTGAGTTCTTGAAGTCACTGTTGCTTCACCTCTAGTGACATTAAGGTCTGGATGTGCACATGATCCTACAGGACATTGGAGGACAGCCTTTTTTTTTTTTTTTTTTTTTTTTTTTTGCCTCATCCTTCCCACAGAGAACTCATACTTTGTGGGCCCAGTCCTCTGTCACTGGTGATAACCACAGAGAGTGCCGACTCTGTCGTGTTGTTCTCTGTCACTGTTCACATGGTCTCAGACCAAGGCAGTGATTCGGGATGGGGCCAAACTCAATTAGCCTTCTGATCATTCTTCCCCTACCCTACTCTTTCTAAAACCAATTCCTCTAGGCAGAATGCCCTAGAAAAACTAAGATCACGAATTTGGCAGTGCAGAGCAACGACGGCCCCAACCTATTCTCTGACTCGCCTTTCAAGGATATTTGTTCCCCAATTCCCCAAACTGACCTGTGTGACAAGCCCTGTGGTGGTGTGAGTGTGCACTACAGAGAATCTGGTGGAAAAGAGTCCGTTTGCTCCTGACAAACAATCTGATCTTCGGGTCCTAATAACCCTGGCTGGAAGGTGGAAACTCCCACGTTCACTTTTGGGTCAGGGTGTCATTGCTCAGTATGCTAAGAGAATTCATTTTCTTTGAGTGTTTTTCCTTTCAAGTCACGTCTTACTGCTGGAGTTTCTCAACGAATTAATAGGTATAGAAATGCAAAGCTCTTTTCTTATTACATTCTATCGATCTGATTGCAGTGTCATTAATTGAAAGGCTAGGGAAATGTGATGGATAGTTCAGCTCAAGATTCTACACGCATTTTGGCCCAGAGCTGTTGGAAAAAAGGTTGTGTGAAGCCGACCGAAAGCAGTCTTTTGGTCTGACATGAATTATTCTTTCTCTGTCAGTCCTTGTAAGAGCATTGGGTCCTAGTGAGATTTACAATGCGAAATTATAAACTGTTTCTACTCTTAAAAGGCAAATCAAAACTCAGAATGCTTATTGTGGAGTTGGAAATCATCCATGTTGTAATTCGCATTTACAGATTACATGTATATGACATCAAAAACAAAACAAAACAAAAAACAGCCCCCAGTTCTGACAGAAACAAATTCTGACCCAAAAATACGGAAGTGGGCATTTTGCTTTTTGTTTCCAGTAATTTCATTTGGAATATCATGATTGTGAAACAGTGTTTTCATTCAGCACCATCACGTCCGCCGGTCTCATTCAAGTGCCGTGTGAAACTTTAGAGAGATGGTGTGTGGTTAGAGGTTGTTTTTTATGACTCTGTATTTGTTTTTTTTTTTTTCTTTCTTTCTTTCTTTTTTTTTTTTTTTTTGGATTGTTTGCCCTACTATCCTTTGGATTTCTCCCATAAATTTAAATTAACTTGAGAATTTTGTATATGTGTAGATATGTGCCCATACATATTTAATAAGTGTACTTAATATGAAAGATTTAAAGGAATGTGTTTAAATATTTTAATCCTCCACATGGGGGAAAAGTTCCTAGGCTTGAACAAGTGCATACTACATTATATTTGATTTGTTCACGAAGGCGGAGGATGTCTCCTTTGCTTTCTGCTTATCCAATTTTTCTGTTGTGTTTATTATTTGAAATATTTGAAGCTTCAGGAGAACTAGAGGAATACTCACACATAAAAGCCCATCTAAAGGATATAAAATATCAGCCATCTCAAACATGTTGTTTGGAGAAGTTTAGAAGTGCAGTGCATGTTACTAATAATACATGTCCCGCTAAATACATGTGTTTTTTAATCCTCAGTCTATGGTATTTGAATTATCTTTATCAAGGTGTGATTTCTTCTCCTGGTTGGGATTCTGGATGTTGGAATTAAGTCATTTGTGGAAAGATGGGAAGTGAACGATTTGCCACAAGGCGTGACCTCATTTCGGGAACATACCTTGACAATAAATGTATTTAATGCTCTCTATGCTCGGAGACAATGGGTTAGGGCTTGGGGTGCTTCTAACCGACCTTTGGCTTGGGAGAAATGTGGGCTGCCTCCTGCAGTCACCAGCTAGTCTCAGAGTGAAAAAGAGAAGCTCACGCTATCAATGAGTGCATAGGCTGCCTTAGCCCTGATATTATGTCTAAAAATAAATCCACAGAGAGGCAGGCATATGCTCGGCGCCTTGGTGTGAAGGAGCTCTCGCCTGTGTGTCTTGCTCTACCCATCTCAATTCTGGAGTGAGGAGTTAAATTATTCCGGAAGCCCTGCCAGTTTTTGATTTGCCATTGTCTCTGCTTCTTCGTTGCCTTTGAATGGGACCCTGGATACAGGGCTTTCAGAGACCAGCCGGTGCTGATGGGGTCCGTGACTTGACGATGGCGCCTGCTCGTTCCCGTTGTGTTCTGTCTGAGGCATGCTTTTCTTTCCTTTTTGGGAGGCAGAGAGCACTGGGCAGAGGTTGTACTTGGCACATGACAACGCCGCTGTCACGGCTATGGCTGTTACTCCCCTCGGCAAGCGCCAAGGAGCAAACAGGACGGTGGGTCACCTCGCCAACTATTTAACACTATTTCCCTTCTCCCTCTCCACCTCGTTAGGATCTTTTTCTTTTTTTTTTTTTTTTTCTTAAGTGACGGGGTCTGTTGGGGGGGGGGGGGTGGGGTTCCTGAGCCTCCGTCTCTACCCCTGCTTTATATTGCTAGGGACCTGGTCTGTCCTCCTTTCTAACACCTCTCTCTGCCCATTGTGAAAGCTTTGCTAGACTCACCGCCCGTCCCTGCGACTCCGTGCTCAGGCTCTGTGGCGGGGGTGCCCTCTTGGAGGGGGGATTTCCAAATAGCTCCGCTGCTGTAGCTCCCTGACAGATGAAAAGGGGTAAAATTATGGCTTGAGCCATTTTGTCTAGGAAGAAAGAAAACAGAAACTGCTCTGTAGAGGGGCAGTCCCCAGAAGAGGAATAAATAGCAGAGGGAAATAAGGTGATACTGTGTTGCAGATCCTTCCACAGCTCGGCTGTAAATGCATGTCTTCAGGTGAGACTTTCTGTCTTGTTTACAGAGTTAGAGAAGGTTGTTAACTTACAGCATGGGTGCCATGTCTTGTCTGGAAAGAGCTTCGATTCTAGCAAGAAGTGCTTGAGGGGAGAAACAGCAGCTTTTCATGCCCCAGAAAAGAGGGAAAAATCACAGAGAACATCAGATCCAGAGTACACCCTTCCCCTTTGAAATATCGGTATTCATAAGTGAGTCAGATCAGCTCTTACTTTTACTTATACCCCCCTCTTTCTGCGTGTGTATTCAAGTTAGCAATATTTGGATGTCCTTGAACACTGTAAGGCAAAGCATTGTTTTTCAAAAGGGTCTTTTTTTTTTTTTGGAGGTTTCTGCAAAATGAGATAAAAGAATACTTTCTGTTGCTTCAGAGTGTTAGCACAGAATGCATCCAAAGAAAGTTACCACAGATAGCTCCAATGTGTGCTGGTACTCAGCAACACATACAATTAAAAAAAAAAAAAAAAGCAAAAACAAAACACCTGCACGCACACTCTAGCAAACCACTCAATGTTAACATCCGAACGTGAATTTAAATCAAAATAATGTTATCTGTTATGGAGGAGAATGAATCTTCATACATGCTTTTCTGTAGCTGAATACTCCCCCCCCTTCTTTTTATCACTATTTTATGAGCTTCTTTCATAAAAGCCATTGCCATGGACAAAGAACTCTACCGTGTACTTAATTTAAGTTATACTTGCAGTTGTTAAAATGGAGCATGGATCAAATATGTCATAAACTCTGATTTGTCCCCAGGTGTTTCCTTTAAGTTCAGCTTAATGCAGTTCGGTGATGCCAAGGGAACATATATACCCAGAGGCACTCCCATCCCTGATTATGCAGGTGGATACATTAGAAGCCTGTAGTATCACATAGATTTGGGAGTGAAACAGAAAAACAAACAAACAAAAAAACCAAAAAAACCAAACCAAACAAAAAAACAACAAGAAACAAAAAACAAAAAAAAACAGCAAAAGGTGCCGATCTTTGTAGCAAGGAAGTTGCGTGATCTAGGTGCTGGAGTATTTGCATGTCTTTCCACCTTTGTTCCTTCAGAGGCGTTGAGGGTCTCAGCTATTGCTGACTAATTGACAGTTGTAGTAACTGCTGTAGGCTCCTTAGATTAGAAGTGCATGCGGACGTGGCTCTTGATTCAAGCACTAAGGAATGCACACTCTCACTTACTTACAGGCAGAAAGTCTTCATACTAATGGAGGTGTGATGGAGCTAGCAGGACATAAAACAGGAGAGAGAGAGAGAGATGGCTGACAGCAAGTATGCCGCTGCAAATAGTTCTAAAATGCGTTTGCAAAATGCAGAAGCCTCAGCACCATCCAACAATTCAGACACCCTTTTTATTTCTTCTCTGCGGGACGCCTCCATCCAGACTATTCGCAAAAACACGGAAAAGGTGAGAGCCCTGCCATCTTAGCTCAGAATTCATCTGATTTCCTTTTTTCCCCCCTGCCTTGTATTCCTCAGTCCATTGTCCATGCATCCGATGGCAGCCGTCCGTGCTCTTGAATGCGAGTGTCACAGCAGGAGCAGAAAGAGGGTTGAGGGAAGGCATGGTCAAAGCCACGGTCAGCTACTGTTTCTTCGCTTTCACTGATCTGCTTTTTTTTTTTTTTTTTTTTCCCCTTTCCTGAGGCTTTCCCTTATTAGTGGCCTCTGTCCAGGAGGAGGGAGAAAATTGCAAGAGTTCACAGAGTAGTAGAGTGAAGCCATTTTTATTGCCCGCTGTTTGATAAACAGCTCAGCGATCCAGTCCACGAAATTAGGAGATAAAGCAAGAGTGGAAGGGCTCTGGTGGGAGTGTGAGGGGGGTGGTCTGGGGAGACTGCTCCAGACTAGATGCCAAAGGCAGTTTCTTTGCAAGGACTTCTGCGGGGGGCGTATTTGTTTTCTGCTGCATTTTTGGTTTTAAAAAATCATGAGAAAAGTCCTATTCATCTGTCAGGCTTTCCATTTGTTTATTTTTGTTCAGTTCAACAACGAGATGGAAAAATTTAAGCAAGGCCAGATCTGCTGTTTGTGATTTGCTCAAATGTTAGAATTGGTTCAGCCTGAAATCGGTGATTGTCTTTTTCAGATCATTTAAGCTTGCATGTGAAATGTGTGTGGTAACTTTCCAATGTACATTACAAAAAAAAAAAAATAAGATGCTTTTGACCATCATTGGTATGGTTATAAATCTTAGGATTATGTTATTTTGCACCTTAACCAGAGAGCTGTTCTTTTGGGCAACATTTATGCAAAAGTGATTTTCTGCTCTGAGCAGGCCAACTCCTCTGATAACTCCTAAACTTTTCAAAGGTTACAAAGGCACATGCTCAAATAGATTTTTAGGCAAGTATTTCAAATGGCCATTTGGCGTAAGCATGAAAATGCTAGGAATTCTTTCCAGCAACTTTAACTTCATGTAATGTCTATTTCTTCAACTGAATAAAAGTGATTAGATTCAACATAGAACCAGAAAGCATATTTAAATTTGAATTCCGTATTCAAGCAATTTTGCCAAAAAACAAACAAACTTGCAAATTTTATAAACTTAGTTGCAGTGTAGAAAAACCATGTCTGTAATTGATTCCCCATAGTTTTCTTCTTTCTAAATATTGTACTATCTGTACTTACGTAGAAAATTATTCCAAATTGATCACCCCCCCCCCACTTAAGCCATCTAACTTCTCACATGAGTCTGGGACGCTTCACTATTATCAGAAGTTGCTAACATTCAGCATTTCAATCCTAAAATGTATTTTAAGCAGAGGAAGAAAATGTTTCTTTTTAGGAACCATTCCATGTTCTAATGCATGCTGGTGGATTGATGGTCAATATGAGCTCATAATTTCTTTCTTTTCCAAATAACAGGTGTAGTCTGTCTGTGAAAGTGGGGGAGAATAACTTTTGGGCTCCCTAAGAAAACACCTTAAATAAGAAGTCTGAGGATCCCTATATATTAGCAGCTACTTGGGTACCCTGCAAATAAATCTGCCCCCCTTTTCTGTTCTCACTGCCCTGATTTAGGGGACTTGAGCCCAGCCACACTGCCTCTTTCTTTTGTGAAGGAACATTTTGAAATGTCCATAGAAAGCAAACTTCTCGAAGAAATGCAGAACAGGGCATGGTTTGAATGCAAGTCTGAATTTAATTGCGGCCACCCTGGTAGCGCACTGTTTAATTTCCAACACACATCTACATGATCCTTACAGCAACTCGGGGCCAGGAATTGTGAGCAAGGAAAATTTATCTGTGATAAAGTTACATATCTTTTGCCAAGGAACAGTCACTTGGGATTGATTCAAAAGTCAAATTTAAATAAATGTTTCCAAAGCCTTTGTGTATGAGAAAGTTGGTCTTCAGAGTGTTTTGAGCTGAGAGGGACGGAGATCCCCAGCTTCTGACCAATCTGCTGGGGCAAAATGTGAAGTGAGGGGCACATGGCTGCTCTATCACAAGGCCAGCTAGGATTTCCACTTGAAAATGCCGAAGACAAAGAGGTTAATGAAAAGCTCAGGGTCTCTAGGAGGGAAGTGTTGTAAACAAGTCCCTTCAGCCCTCCAAACAGTGGTTCTCCAAGGAGCCGGAAGGAACGCTTCGTCCCCTGGGAGAACAGACTTGGAGAGAACCCCATCTTTCAGCCCATGCCCCCCTGCAGATATTTAATTTCTGTTGGATCAACTTGAAAGGAACAACTGCTCTTGTGGCCAAGGTCAATCCCCAGATATTTTAAAGGCACAAGTTCAAGTTCAACCATTAATCCAAATATTTTACACAATTGCCGAGAGTTGTTCCAGTAGATCCAAAACTTGCAAAATCTTACAGAAGACCTAACCTCGACATTTCTGAAAAAATGAAAACTCCATCTTTATTATTTTATATTTTGAATGCAATGTGGTTAAAATATTATTTGTGCCTTTTATCTTCTGGGCCTTAACAATACAAATCTTAAAAAAACAAACAAACAAACAAAAAAAAAACCAAAGGGAAGAATAGTATCTTTTGGCGTTTTGGAAGAACACCTTACCATAAATCAAGCAAAAGATCACATAGATGTGTGTGTAAATGATAAAAGAAGTTGTAGCTCTTCTACTTCTATTTGTCCGTAGACCCTTTGGCTGACTTAATATAACCATTAAAATGATAGGGGATAGCCCAAGGTGCTAAACCATGTTCAATCCACTCATTAATTCCAAACATCTTAATTCAACTGAAAACCTTTTTTTTTTTTTTTTTCTTTCCCCAAAAGCCTTACATTCGTGGAGACTCTACAGCTAAGTTGCAGACACACTTCTCAGGGTCACCACCTTTTAAACTCTTCAGGATTTCTTTTTTCTCTTCTAAATTTAGAGGACAGTTGTGCTAACCCTTTATGAATGAATAGCACACCTCCTTCTACCTAACTGGATGAGGCCTTCAGAGATCAAATTGCTCATTTAACTTCCTTTGTGACATAGGACTCTAAGTGCTCATAAGAAGTGTAGAACATAATAGCAAGATGAAGACTATTCTACCATGCTAATCAACCAGCATGACAAACTGCTCTTGTTGCATTTTGGGAAGTAACTAGAAAGCTCCTAATGGTTTGTTACATTAGCCAAGAGGTGGCATTTGGATACGATGTTTTTTGTTCAGGAGTTGGGTTTAAAAATAAGCAAATGTGGAGAATGAGGATGCCATTGACAAAGGATGCTTTGACCGAACTCTGTTTTCTCCCCGGATTTATTTTTTTGGGGTGGGAAGGAGGTGTGTACTATTTCATTTATGTAGACTTGCTAGGCTAACTGCAGATGTTTGGGATTTCCTTGAAAAATAATTATATTATTTTGACAGTTGACATTTTAAGCACAGCGTAAGAATCCTAAGAATATTCTAGAAGTTATGTGGCAATCCAGGGCTTTTCCCCGCCCCTCTCCCACATTCATTTAATGTGAAGTTCTATGCAAAAGAAACACTGATGATGTGGAGAAAAGTTCCTCCTCTACCCACTTCTCTGAGAGCAGATCTGGAAGGATGAGAAAAGAATATGTAATATTATCTACACACCTATCCATGAAAATGCAATCCATAAAGTGCTTACTCCAGGACTATTGCTTGAAAGTTTGTGGGAGGGTATTAAAAGGGATGTCTCAGATTAGCCATCCTTCAGTTAGTGATATTGTAAGGGCTCTCTAACATTCTTCAATCCCTTTTACAAATCCCTGTCCCTTTGGGCCCTCTCATCTTTCCCTCTTCAACTCCAGCGACTGGCAAGGTAAGACTAAAATAAAGCCTGACAGGAAACACCAGTGCCATTTGCCCAGTGAAACCAGGTCATTCAAGCATCCAAGAATGCATAGAATAAATGTAATTTATTTGCATTGTTTAACCTCTTAAAGGAAAACACTTACTGTCCTTGTTGCAAAACATTTGTCCCCCCAAATGCTCAAGTCTTTTGATCATCACAATCTCATTTGTCTTCATACTCTCGAAAGGAGTGTCTTTTCTCCCCCTGACATGCATAAGGGGATACTGAGGACCAGAGAGAGTTTGGGCTTGCCCAGTGCTGGGAAACCCATGGTGCTCGATCAATGGACCAAAGTGAAGATCTAAGCTTTCTTGTTCAGCTCCTTGTGCCAATGTTCATCAGTTTGCATGGTTGCTCTTGACATCTCAGAACAACTCTGGGCTGGTTAGTAGGATCCTAGCCTTCCCTTAAAAACTGACATTTGAAGAGGAAAGTTGTTTCAATAGGATGCACTTTGCTGGTTTCCGGGACCTATTCTCTGGTAATGAGAATCAATCTTTCTGCACATTGGAGACATTTAAGATAGTTTTGAACTTTCCTTTCTTTTCATATAAAGCATTAACAAAGCAGAACATGCAGACATTAGGATAGATGATATTAGAAGCATTGAATCTTCTCAAAATGGTTTCCACCCACCTCCCCCTACTACTTGCTCATCTGGGAAATTACCTTAAATGGCAACTCAGTGTGGTGATCATCACTGGGGCCCATCCTTCCCTGATGAGGACTAGTTATTTTGGATATCCCACATCACTTCATTTTATACCAATGAAATTTGGTGGAATGGATAATCAGTTAGAATCACTCAAGTCCAGACTCAT
This sequence comes from Lontra canadensis, assembly GCF_010015895.1. NCBI lineage: Eukaryota > Metazoa > Chordata > Mammalia > Carnivora > Mustelidae > Lontra > Lontra canadensis. The sequence continues at coordinate 6,841,051 of NW_022631030.1, read as the reverse complement.
CTTTTTTCTGGTATCAGATTTTGTAAGATGAATCTGAACCAGGGCCTCTCAATTCTTGACTTCATTTCATTCTTCTTGATGGAGCCTTAAAATACTGCATTACGCCTAATCACACAAATGACCTCACTGTAGAAAGACAATCATCTATCCTTGATCATAGAAATTGAGAGTAATCCTGACTCTGGGGACTTTTAAATAAAATCATACAATGTGAATTCAAATTCACCAATATCCCTCTACCTTTTATCTTAAATAAGAAGGCAGGGTCATTATTTTTTTTGCCTCTGAGTAATTTCACATACAAACCTATCTGGAAAGAAACTTCTATTTTCATGGCAACCATGCTTTCTGTCTCTCCTCCCAGTCTGTGTGCTATGACCAATGTTGAACTCGTTCTTTTTACTTAACTCTAGTTAGTGCTACTTTCCAACTTCTAGGAAAATAGTTTCTTGGGGGTTGCTCACTAGCTAACAGTGTTTTATATAATGGTTTCAGTTGATTGTGCCTAAGCTTTCAAAATGTTGGGCAATTTATAAACTCTAAAAGGGTATTTGTGTTATTTTACTTAAATATGGAGAAAAAGAGAGACTTTATCAGGTTTATGCTTTTTAAAAACATGGTAATTATTATTACTGTGTAAAGGAAAACATAGCACACATTGTTTTCAAAGCTTTTAATAATAAGTTGCGATAGAGTGTATGCCCATAAATATCCTGATATTTTGGTGTCATCTTTAAAAACAAAATTTCAAATATTTCAAAATTTCAAAACTCTTCACTTGTGGCTAAAGTAATGTTAAAAGTTTTCATTATCCAGTAGGCCTATGTATTATGAACACATTAACCAGTGATCCAAACCTCAGCTTTGAACTTGTCACATAAGTAGGCATTCCTTTTAATTTTCCTGAGAATTTTATTTCCGTGTCCCCTCCATTCTTTTTTCTTTTCTACTTGTGGACAAGGTTAATATGACACATGCCAATCTGGTGAATATATTGGGACAACTGGAGAGGAGCAAAATGCCTGGTATTTGACTGGAAAAATAAGCTAGAAATTAGAACAATGACAGATCCTTGTTTTTGGTGACTTGACTTGAAATACCAGGGAGGACCATGGCTAGGATTGGGGTGATGGCCTGAAAGACTCAATCTGTCCTTGCCTGGAAACACAACTGAGAAGGGCACTGAATCCTCTCCACTTATTCTGGAACATTCCATATGACTATGTCAATTGATAAATATTTGCTGAATGCTTGCTCTCAGTCCAAGGCTGGAAGTGTCAAAATGTAAGAGTGGTAAAAGATACAGTGAAGATCCCTGCAAAGAAACAACAGTGCATTCAGTTTAGTTGTTCTAGAACATTGGCTAGTAGCGCTATTTGTCAGACACTGTGCCATATGCCACGGGTAAGAAAGAGGGAAAAATTATGGTTCATACCCCTAATGAAGTTACAGTCTTAGTTAAGGACATGGACTGTTTAACAGATAATTTTGGTACAAAGTGGTATATGCAGTGTGCTGTGGTGAAGCAAGGCATTGCCATTTCTTAGAGCTGGGGAAGGCTGACTAGGGGATGATGTCTAATTTGAATTTTGACCAAAGATTTATTTATTTAGTGGCCACTAAAATTCTGCACCCTTGGTTGGTGCTAGGGATTCAAAGAAAGATAAGATGGCATCTATCTTTGAGGAGATCATGTTAATTTAGTAGAATTTGGTAGATAAATGGGTCAGGAAACTCAACACGTACTTACATACACACACACACACAGAGTGCAGTAGGGTGTTTCCTCTTCTCTCGGGTAGATTCCCCAGGCTGGGGAATGCTGGGTTGACCCCCTTCATATGGACTTGCCTCTCACTTAGGAACCCCCCTTCGCCCTATTCTGGGACTCCTGGTGCTGTGCTCACACTTGCTGTAACAGAGTTAAACAATTATGTAGGAGATCAAAAGAAAGACCTCTAACCTTTTGGAGGGAGTCAAGGAAGTTAGCCTACCCAAACTGTTGGTCAGTGGATTAACACTGTGAACAGAATGATATGAAGGTCTAGAGGAGGGAACAGCTAATTCTGCCTGGAAAGGGAAAGGACTTGGGGTAGACTTCATGGAGGAGGTGGCATTGGTTTGAGCATTGAGAGTTAAGTGGCATTTTTTCAGGTAATATTAATGAGATTAGAACAGAAGGGAATTCCAAGGTAAAATGTGAATCAGGGAAGGGGTTATGAAAGGTTATGGTGTGTCTATGACAACAAGGTCTGGTTTGTTTGTCTGGAACCTACTGGGCATGGAAGAAATTGGAGGAAATCAGGTCAGGAAGGTGGCCTGGAGCCATGTGAAAGCCAGGTTAAAGAATCTGTTGTTTGTTCCTGAAAGGCAGTGAGGAACTGTTATTACTGGAAATTTTGAAAAGTAATTTGGTCAGTAGAGGGAGAAAGGATTGGAAAGGAGGAAGTTTAACATGATGGTGCTCAACAGTGATGGGCAGTATATCAGAATAATCTGGGAAGCTTTTGCAAAATACACAGGCTTTTTCTCTCCCTAGTCTTCTGTTTCTTCCCTCACCTCAACCAAGTTTCTGCTCTGATACAGGGTGATGGGAAGGTTAATAAGGATATTTTGAAAAACTTGCTAGATGATACTAAGACATCCTGCCCTCCGCCATTGCATTAACCTTGTCAAGAGATGCTCATGGAGATGAGAGAGGATGATCAGAGCAATACACATACATTGGAATTAATAGGATGGACTGGAGGTGGGTATGTTGGAAAGGAAACATGATAAAAACCTGAGTATTTAGTATAAACAATTGAGAAACCATGAACTGAATGAACCCAAGGAGAGGAGTGGCATCTTTGGAGAAGATCATGGGTTCAACTTGATACCTGTAGAATCTGAGGTCCCTGTGGGCAGAAGAAGCTAGAGTTCAAAAAAGCTTACAACCATTCATACCTGACTCAATTATGAAACAATAAGAAATACCATTTAATGTTTTAAAAAGGCAACAAAAACCCAGAGACAGAGAGATCTATATTGGCTGGAACAGATGGATAAGTCTTCATGGAGAAGTAGAACTTGAATTGCATCTCAAACCATTAATAGAAAATTCAACTTTAAGAAAGGAAATTAAAAATGAAGAACATTTGCAAAAAAAAGTATGGGAGGGAGAAAGAAAAATGCTGTTTCAAGAGGATAGAAAAGTAATATAAATAGCTTAATAATAAAACTTAATATACTCTCATTTATTTCTCACTCGTAGCTGGAGCCATTATTATTTGCAATTTATAGATGAAGAAATAGGTTTGGAGAGGTTAAACAAATGACCCAGATGGTTACAGGGAAAACTGTGCCTTGACTGTGGAGCCTTTAAATCTAGAGTCTTGTTCCTATCCATTAGGCTATGTGTCCTTAAAGTCAGGGTTCATTTCATACATATTCTTAAATACCTCCTGGCTAGCATGTAGCCTGAAAATAGAGTAGACCCTCAATAACTATTTACTAAATTAAACTTCTCAAATTTTTGTGCATTGATTTAATTATTCACAATCTATACTTAAGGCTAAACATGGAACGTAACATTGTAGGACCAGAAAATACCGTGGTGATTTTCTAACTCAATCAGCTCACATTATAAGGGAGCAAGTTAAATCTCGGGAGAGGAAGTAACTTACCTAGAATTTCACATCCATGTCCCATCTCATATCATAAAATCTCACATCTCCTATCAGCGGAGTGAATCAGGACCTCCAGTCCACTCTTTCTTCAACTTGGGCTTATCTCGCATACCATTGAACCCAAGAGTCATAAGCTCAAAGTGTGAGGCTATCCTCCCTTCTCTGAGCTCTACAGAGTTAGGTGGAAATGAGACATGTGGATAGGATATAGAAGGTTATTTGATAGGTAAGATCTTTGACTATCTTTTTATCATCCAGTCTAATCATTGTATTTAATGCCTTGAATAAGAGAAGGATGACACAAGATTCAGATATGGGATTTAGTGAGCAATTCATTTGAGAAAAGAACAGCAAGTAAAAGGTTAAGGAAGGTAGTAAATGTTTCAATGTGTTGTGATAGAATGTTATGGTGACACCTTTGTTCTGCTGTTTTTTAAATGGAAAAACATAGTCTCACCTGCCCAAAACAGATACGGAGCAATATAGTTCTCCAGGCTGGAGAACTAACAAGGGAGTGGTGTGAGCCATGGCGGAAAGGGTCCAGGGCTGGGATCCAGGGCTTCTGAGGGCACTAGCGGGCAGTGAGATTTGGGGGTTCTCCCAGATTCCTCATCTGTAAATGAGAAGGTTAGATTAGATTTGTCTAGCTTTTGTTTGTCACTTACCCCTTCTCAACTAAAGCCCTGCCCAAAAGCTGAGGAGCGCCTTCTTCTCAGCAAGGGAAGTGTAGAAATAACTCGAGCCTGCTCTGCACTACCATGGGTATTGGTTCTTAAGGGTGAGCAGAGTCTCTGGAGCCGTGTGAACATTGAGTGACAGACTCCTTGCTCAGCCAACACCACGAGGGTCCAGATGGCTTCTCTGTCCCATCAGCCTGATCTTCTGGGCCCATCCCCATCAGCCTGTGCTCCTGGCTGGATCTGCTCTGGCCTTCTGTGCTTTACCCCAACTCTACATTCTTGATGATGACCATTCGTTGATTTCACTCTTCATCTGTGTATCCCATCCTGCCTCTCACGTTATATCCCTTTGATTTTTTAGTACATTTTTTTCTTTTGAAATTTTTGTTTTTAATTAACATATCACGAATCTGACCTGAGTATACAGTTCTATGAATTCCGACACAGCCATAAATTCATGTAATCATCACCAAAAGCAAGATCCAGAACGTTTCATCAACTCCAAAACATTCTTTCATGTTATTCCTTTGCCGTCATACCCTGCCCTCACCCCTGGTCCCTGACAATGCTGAGATGTTGAAAATCTTGTGTAAATGTCATCATGCAAATGGAATTTTTGAGAATGGCTTCATTCCCTCAACATAATGTCTTTGGGGGCTCATCCACAATACTGTATGTATCCATAATATACTTTTTTTTTTTTTTTTTAATGCTGAGTGGTTTTCTGTTGTATGGATACACCACATTTGGTTTCTACATTCAGTGGTAGTAGGACATTTGGATCATTCCCAGTTTGGGATGATGACGAGCAGAGCTGCCATAAATATCTCCGTATGAGTGTTTGCATGAGCCTAAGTTTCCTCTTCTCCAGGGTAGATTCCCCAGGCTGGGGAATGCTGGGTTGACCCTCTTCATATGGATTTGTCTCCCACTTAGGAACCCCTGTTGGCCCTATTCTGGGACTCCTGGTGCTGTGCTCACACTTGCTGCCTTCCCCCTTCCTCAGATAAGCAGGCCCATCTGCCAGTGCCCTGCTGGCTCCATATCTTCCACCCCACCCCGGCTTTCTGGCTGGGAGCTCCCAGCAGGTGTTAAGGCTAGAGCCCATTTTCATGAGTCTTAATCTCTCCGGGCTCTGGATTGGCCCAGAACGGGGAATCGGATTCTTGCCCCAGGGCTGCAGTACCCTCTGCTGGCTGATTGGCAAAGCTGGCTTTCAGCCTGCGCAGGGGGAGAAGGGGTAGGTGCAGTGGGAGAAAGACAAGTAAGTCGGGGAAGGAGGTAGCTGTGGCACACTACCATTGTAGTGACAGCCTGACAGGGACACTTCGTGTATTTGATGCTACACATATAGATAAATGCTGTAATATTTTTGTGGAACCCTACAATATTGTGCTTGTCTTCTCAATTGTAGGCAAAGATGGGCTGTCTGGAAAGCTGGACTCAGCCTGGAGCCTGCTACCCAGATTGCTATTTTGTGAAGACTTCCGCATACAAATGACTCAGATGGAAACATTCAGAAATGATCTTGGAGGGCCATCTGGTCCTTGCTGGTTCTAAAAGCTTCATTCAGCCTGGTGGATGGATCCAGTACAAAAGACAGTGAGGGCCCTTCACTGAGGTTTAAATGCGTTCCACGGGCTGGGGTGAGAGGCTGACTTTAGAACGAGCAGATGCAGATGCTCAGGGGCCGATTGACGGCGCCTCCCCCTTTTAGGTCAGTGGAGGGCTGAGGAATGTTCAATCCAGGACCATGCAGTAGCACAGGATCTTCGACAACACATGTGCGCATGCGCGCGTGCGCACGGAGTTTTGCATCGTCAGGGAGCATGCGCTGATTTGTTTGGGCGTCTGAAACGGGCAGGAGTGTGGTTGACCCAGCAGGTCAAGCAGGGAGGTCTAGCAGAGCCGTGGGATCATGGTGATGCGTCGTATTTCGTTCATAAAGACGAACGGAGGCTGCCAGCCTTGCATTTCGGGCCGTGGTGCTGACGGGCTTGACGTGGGCGCTCGGTGGCCACTTGCCTTTTCACCCGGGGTATGGTTGCGTGTTCCGTGGCCAAGGGATGGGGAGTGTTTACCAGCAAGGATAGGGATGGAGTCCTGTGCTCTCGGACTCATCAGCGGGCTCTGACCAAGTCCAGAAGAGACTGGGCGTGTAATGAGAGGGATGCTGAGCACCAGGGCGTGTGAATTTGAGAAAGCCACGTCATTGGGCCAAGAGAGTCAGGAGGCACTCCCTGCTGAACGTTCTGTTCCTCTGGGCTCCAGCTTTCTCTGCTGACAGGGGCGGGAGGGGAGGCGGGTGCGCGTCCTTTAGTTTAGGCACAGAACCGCAAGACGTCCTACGTTCTGACAACGTAGTTCGGGCATTCATGCTTTCTCACTCCCTAACATGGGACATTCCTGAGTGGAGGGGCTGCACCACATCTCCAGGCACCCCCAGCCTTAGCACAGCACTGAGCCCACAGACACACGGCAAGGGAGCTCATTAAATGCTAAGGAGAGAGGCATGGTGTTTGAAGGGCACCCATAAGCTGGGTGAGGTATGTAAGTGTCAGGACCGTGGGGGAAATTATTCTCCCTTTACCTCGGGTAATCGGTCTTTCTTGTCTTCCCTCTCAGTAAAGATGCTGCCGTTTCACCTTCCGTTGTTCCTGTCTGTCCAAGACTGTGAGGCTCCAGGAGATCTGCCCTGTGGAAGGGGAACCAAGATCTAGACTATTGGTCAGATGAAGTCAACCGGTAAGTCCTTCCTTAAGAGCTTCATGTTTTGTTTCAAAAATGTATCAAATCACTGCAGAGGGCTCCTCTATACCCATTGCCCCTGCTTGAAGATATGAGGCAAAACCTCTTAACAGTCACAAGCCAAGGTTAACGATTTAGAAATTTTTAGGTTGTTCTGATATGTCTGTTCTATCAAGATGGTGCCTCAAGCGATGTCTAAATGGATGGAGAAATTTAACATTGTCGGTTTTATGAACACGTGGTGGGGTTTATGGTCTTGTGAGAAAGACTCAGTCGGGGTCTAGAGTCCACCATCTTCATCAAGGCTTTCCCTCTTCTCCTTCAGGATGTTTTCACACAGAATGTTAGCATTTCTTTGTTGGTCATTTTATAGGGGCTTCACGGTCCTTTGCAGTGTTTTCTAGGGTACTAGAGATTTCCATTCGCTCCTGCTAAGTTTACTGATGGTGATGACGGTGCCTGTATTTCTTGTCTTATTTTTAAAAAAAATTTTTTTAGCAAATGTACACGACATAAAAATTACTATCTTAATCATTTTTAACAAAGTTATTATATTATTATTGACTATGTTTCCTCTGCTGTGGTTTTGATCCCTGTGACTTATAATTGGAAGTTCGTACCTCTACCTCTCCTTCCCTGATATCAGCCCCCACCTCCCAATTTTCCTCCCCTTTGAAAACTGCCAGTTTGTTCTCAGTGCTTATGAATCTGTTTCTGTCTTTTTTGTCTGTTTATTTGTTTTGTTTTTTAGATTCCAGGTATAAGTGGAATCATACACTATTTGTCTTCACAGTTTGTTGTGTTGTGACTGGCTTCTGTCCCTTAGCATAAAGTCCTCTAGTCCATCCATAGTGTAGCATGTATGAGGATTTCCTTCTTTTGTAAGACCGAGTAATAGTCCATGGTATGTATAGACCACATTTTACTTATCCATTCATCTGTCAATGGGCACTTGGGTCATTTCCACTTTTTGGATCCCACAAATAAGTCTGCTATGAACACAGATGTATAAATATCTCTTCAAGACCCTGTTTTCAGTCCTTTTGGGTACGTATGAACAAGTGCAGTTGTGGAATCATAGGATAGCTCTGTTTCTAAGTATCAAAGGCACCACCACACTATTTTCCACACTGGCAATCCCATTTTACATTCCACCAACAGGGCACATGGCTTCTGAGTTCTCCATACCTTCTTCAATGCCTATTTTCTGCTTTGGGTAGCAACTATCTTAAGGAGGGGGAGGTAATATTTCGTTGTAGCATAAGTTTTGCATTTCCCTGAGGAGTGGTGATATTTTCACATCCTTACTGGCCATTTGTATGCCTTCTTGCCAAAATTCAAGTTCTTTGCCCATTTTTGAATCAAGTTACTTGCTTTTTTTTTTTTTTTTTTGAGTTGTAGGAGTTTTTCATCGATTTGAGATCCCTCAACAGATAGATGATTTGCAAATAATTTCTTCCTTTCAGCGGGTTGCATTTTTGCTGATCATGTCATTTAATGCACAAAGATTTTAAATTTTGATGTAGTCCGATTTATCTTTTTTTCTTTTTCCTTTTTTTACTTGGCTTTTGTTGCTGCGTCCAAGAAATCATTGCCAAATCCAATGTCATGAAAGTTTTCCCTATATTTTCTCTGACGTGTTTTACAGCTTTAGGCCCTACATTTAGGTCTTTGATTTATCTTATGTAGTACCTGTTTTTTTTTTTTTTTTAAGATTTTATTTATTTATTTGACAGAGAGAGAGATCACAAGTAGGCAGAGAGTCAGGCAGAGAGAGAAGGGGGAGCAGGCTCCCTGCTGAGCAGAGAGCCCGATGCGGGGCTCGATCCCAGGACACTGAGATCATGATCTAAGCCCAAGGCAGCGGCTTAATCCACTGAGCCACCCAGGCGCCCCTGTACTACCTGTTTTTACCCTTTCTCGGATAGTTTCTTGAGCACAGAGGCTGTGGCTGTCCATCTGCATATTCTTGGCCTTAGGATATACCTGGAACAGAGTAGTTGATCAGTAAATTATAGCTGAAAGAAACAACTTTTTCAGACACGATGAGACAAAAGCAAAGAATGTATTTATAGTGATTTGACTTCTCCGTAATAATTATAGCACACTGCCTTCGGGACCCACAAAGAAATCTCTAAATTTAAAAAGTAGTACTTCTTGCAAGGGCTTTTTGGCATTTTATTTATTTACTTTTTCCTTGAGGATATTTAATGGAATATTTGACTATTATATGGGTTGTGTTCTTATTACACTTGACTTTGAATGCCTTTCTCAGGAGCTCTGTGCACAGTTAGCTCTAGACTGATGAAACTGTGCAAAGAGATTGTTTCTCCCATCCACGTGGGTCCCCAAACTGCCGGTCAGTCAGTGGACGGGGCGGGCACCAAATCGACACATCGCTGACCAAATTAGCTTCATGACCTGGGACAAGTTTTCCACATCTCTGAGCCTCCTTCAGTTCCTTCATTTATAAAACAAGAGAACACGTGTGAGAGTCCTAGTTCTAAAATTATCCGCTTAGGTACGGGTGATAGGGTATTTCAAACAGAAACAGAAATTTAACTGCCTTTGGGAAGAAACCAAGACAAGATGGACTGCAGTCTGGGTTGCAGAGAACCTTCCTGCCCCAGAGATGATCTGGGAGTCAGGTGGAGAGGAGGCAGGACCCACGGTCCAAAGTGATGTTCTTGCTGGCCTGGCATGCACTGGCAGGGAAGGTGGTGAATTGAAGAAAAAAGTCCTGTTACTGTTGTTGTCATTGCCTCAAGGACATCTCCCCATTTCAGACATTCCAGAGCCAGTGGTCTTGTACTTGGGTGTGTGTGTGGCACAACCAGTTTAAAAGATGAGAGGGCTCTTGGTTACACCGTTAGTTAAAGCTGTGAAGCCCACTCCCCTCCCCCACACAAAATCCCATACATGCCACGTGTTTCCTGGTGAGTTTCAAGCATATTTGAGAGACAGGTACAGCTCTAGCCTCCCTAGTGTGTACTAGCATCGGATGCTGATGTCTGCCCTCTGCCACACCCATGTTTGGACCTTTCTGAGACTGGGCACTGGGTCATCTTTATGGTGCCCATCAAACAGCAAGGCCTAGCAAGGGTATCGGGGAAATCCGGATTCTGCTCTCTACTCTTTCCATCTAGGTGAGGTTTGGGCAAGTGAATGACCCTCCCTAGAAATGGGTTTCGACAAGTGTGAAATAGTAGGGATTTTATCTACTGTTTTATGTAGTGAATTGGGTTATTGAAAGAGGGAAGAGTGGAAGGGACCAAGTTTATTGAGCACCTTTTATAAGTAAGGTACTCTGCTGCTTGTACAGTTATTCTGTTTAATGCTCTCCTTGGGATGGGAAAATCAATGCTCAGAGAGGTTAGGTGACTTGTTCAGAGTCACACAGCTTGTACACAGCAGAATCAGGATTCTAATGCATATCTGCTGACTCTAAAACCAGTGTTCTTTCCCCCACATCATTGGACCTTGGCATGGAATTAAATGGATGTATTGCACACTGATGGGGAAGGAAGTCCCCTTTCCTTCCTTCCACTGCTTATGTTGCTAATTTGCTTTCCTTAGGGCTCCTGAGAACGAGGCTCTCAATCTTTGAGCCTTCTGGCTTTTACCTTTGCCGAAGAGCAGATACCAGCTACGTTCCCCAGAAGCCATATTTTCTTGAGAAAAAAGAAACTTACGGTCAAATTGTCAAATGTGGGGCTGGGGGTGGGTTGAGGTGGGGTAGATGCGGCGTAAAGACTGCCCCAAAGACAAAGATGCGAGTATAAGTGAGGCTTCATTTGTCTGTGATTCCGATTTGTGGTCATTTCTTTTGCTCCCTTTTCCTTTTTCTAAACATATTGTTCAGAAACCCATTCTCACTGGGGGCTCTGGTGAGTGTCATGGTGTCCAGATTCCTGCTCTGGGGCCCGGGACTCACAAAGGCCAAGTTGACGTCCATTCTGCATCTGGCTTATTTGATGCCAGAGGAGGGCTGAGGTCTCCTGAGAGAGCCAGGAGAGATTTGCCTCCTGCAGAGGTTTGGATAAGCCCCAGCTAATCTCCATGGCTTCTTAAGGGCACACCTGCTTGTCTGCCAGCCAGCAGCCTCCTCGCTCATTTCCCGTGGGACGGCTGGGGTCAGAGGGCCTCCAGAAAGCCTTTCATCCCCCACCACCCCGCCAGGCGCCCCTCAGCAGCACCTGGGTCCACACATAAGACTTTCTTTGAGGGGAGGTCTAGACGTTGTCCCTTCCAGAATGGGGGCCGGTGCCCTTTTCCTTCTTTTTGAGGCAGCTTGCTTGTTCCTTCCTTCTAAATAAGCATTTAATTCAAGCTTTATCATGCATGGCTCAAACTTTATCCCATTGGGGCTAAGCTGATCTGAATTAGTTTCTGGGCAGCTGAGCTATAAACACATAGTAGGTGCTCAGTAAAGAAAGATGATGTCTGATGATGATCTGTTTGGGACTCCATAAAAGATCCACTGTTGCTTTCCATCTGTCTCATCGCTGGGATGGGATAGTTACACCGATAATATAACATGTCAGAGGATTCAAGTCATTTCTGGTTAGCTGTGGGAGTTAGGGATTCTCTCCTCCCTCCTTTCCCAAATCACATTGTACTTCTTAATTATCCTTTAGGTGTAGCTAGTAGTGAAGTTGATTTGTATTCTACGAGCATTCTGCTTAAGATGGGTAGTCAGGGACTGTTGTTTGACATCGGAAGCTCCCAGGTGTTGTCTTCTTTCTCTTTTTCTTCCCTCCCTTTCTTCCTTGCCCTCCCTCCGTCCCTCCCTCTGTCCCTCCCTCCATCTTTCTTCCTTTCTCTGTCTCTGTCTCTCTATTTTTTGTATGTCAGATGGAAGCATGATCATTTTTTGAGACAGTACTGTGAATGGCGATCTGTAAGGGTATGGCTGAAAAGAATCTAATTTAAAGAAACTGTGATCCTCTCTTCCTTTGAACCCACCAATTGTTCTGTAGGTTTGTAATTCCACTTGTTCCTAATTCCACTAATATTTGTTAAGCCCTCATTCTAAGTCCCTGGGCTGAGTAAGAGGGAACAAATCCAGCCCCATGGAAACCAGTTTACCTAGGAAGGTAGGCCACTGGAATTACGGGAGAGAGCTGTGTGTGGGTTGATGGCGTGTTTGAGTGTTGAAGAAGGGAGTGGGATAAATAAGTCTCAGTTCCTCTGATTGTGGGCACGATATCACCAGCTTCCCTGTTCTTCAGTTATTTTCCCCCAAACTAGGCCAGGTACCCAGTGTCATCCCTGTATAACAGACGAGGAAATAGAAGCTCCAAGAACTGAGTCATTTGCCAAGGTGGTTGCAGTGCAAAGACGATAGCCCGGGCAATACAACTAGGATTTGGAAATCCAAGTATTGAACCTAGCACTGGATCTGAACAACTCTCAGGTTCTAGCCTATTCCGTTGACACAGAAAAGGAGCTGTCACAGAGGTAGAGAATTCTGTGTAGGGAGCCACTTGAAAAGTTAATACTGTAAAGTGATTAAAAAATTTGTTGTGTGTGTTTTATTTTCTTAAAGGGGAACACATGTAAAGATAATTTACCAGCTAACTGCTCATCTTCCCTTGCCGTTTGGATTATATACATAACAGGGTGTTGGGGGGGCTTGAAATGATGGGGTTTAATTATTTTAGTGGGACAGGCAACCCCTTCCTCCGCCTGCGGCGTCCCCGTTAGGATGCTTTCTGCTTGCTGAAATGCTTTGGCATTGTCTCTCGCCTGATATGTACACAAATGGATCTTCCACACCTCCCTTTTCCCCAGTGGAGCGCACAAACAGCAAGCAGACAGACACTATCTGAGAGTCGGCAACTCAGGCCCCATAATATTGTGGCAGAAAGTAGAAAATAAAGCAGCCAGTGCTGGGTGCAGGATAATAGCATAATAGGATAAGTGTGAGAGAGTCAGGAGGCGGTAATGGCCCTGGAGATGTAGAAATTCTGGGAAAGTAGGGCGGTATGAAAGCGGAGACGCCATCTGTGGGATTCAGGCAGTTGTGAGAGACTCTGAATGGCACAATATGGAGATCTGTTACACAACACACCAAATACTAGTAAAGGAATCATCTGGCCTTACAATTGTCAGACATCCTTTGTTTGAAATGCCACCTTCCTGGCCACCAGCACCAGGGTACCCAAGGATAAATGGCAAGAATATGAACTGCCTCTTCCTCCAGCCAATTTAAGTTGCAGACGGTGAGAATCCCAAAAGTCGATGCCTCCTTTCTTCCTTAGACGGACTCTGCACTCAACCAGCAGAGGGCGCTACTCATGCCCTCACCCCATCTCCTTCAAAGACAGTAAAGAGGTAGTCAGAAAGGACTGAGAAAGACTCCGCTTTCCTGAATGAGTGTCTGTTGTGCCCGGTGTGATGATCGGCTTTTCATGTAGGTCCTCTCATTTGTTCCTCATCTTACCTCTTTGAGGTTGGTGGCATCATTCTGATTTTAAAGATGAAGACACTGAGTCTCAGAGAAGGAAAATGACTTCCTCCACTTTTCCTGGTTGGGGAGCCAGGATTCTCATTTGGGTCTGGATGACTCCCAAGCTCCTGCCCTTTCCGCTCCACCCTGTGTTTCCAGAGGTGGACCCATCCACGAACATATTACGTCAGCTCATCTGAGATCCTTTCCCAAATAGACGTTATCCACAAAAGTTTATTTTGACATGAAATGCTTCTCTTTAAGTCTCTGGAAATCTGGAATCGACCAACCGACCAACTCATCAACTAATCAACTTTCAAGTAATCAGAATGATTTTTCTCTATGTCCGTTTTAGGGGAGACAGACAGAGGAGAGGTAAACCACTTAGTTAAGGAGTTTTGACAAAGCATTAACTTCTGGAGTTTACATTGATCTTGGTACAATTTCTCAGCTCAATACTCTGTACCTTCTACTCCATGGAACTATGACTGCTCAAGGTTACAATGATGACCCAGAGGTGGGGCAAGGATCTTAATCATTAAAGAGGCCAAGAAGAGCATAGAAGAAAGACTACTGATTATGAATGTCATGAGAATATAGGTGTGTGTCCCTGTGCAACCACCTAGGGCCTGGCCCTGGACAAACCGATCACTTAACTTCATTTCCATCAGCTAGAAGGTAGGTGTGTGGTACCTCAAAAGATGGTTGTGAGAAATCAGTAAGCTAGGGTGTGGACAAATCACCTAGCACAGGGAGCTACGCGTTGGCCCTGCTGAGTCAATCCTAGTTTCCTTCCAGAGGCGGAAGAGTAATTTTTAACCACAGGTAGAACAAAATGGATATCAGTCATTTTGAAATTTTTCCATTTTTACCATTAGCACTGCATCTGTGAAATGGGTCAAGAGGGTTGGGGAGCCACAGAGAATTTGTGTCCCCAGAAGGACCCTGACAGCATGCTCCCAATGTAGAATTTAAGTCCTGGCCATGGACTCTGCCTTTTACATTATTTTTGCTTCTATTGGTGTAGGTTCTCAAAACAATGTGTCATATATTGAACAACAACAATAATAACAAAACTATGGAGGTGTGAGTAACCCACAGTGGAATTTGCCAGTTTATCCCCTTGATTCAAGAACTCAACTTTCCCCCAGCAGACTTCCCCAAGAGGAGTAAATGGCAGGATACTACGCTGCAATGCCCATGCCCTCTGCCTTTCCCTGTGATCCATTGCATGATGCCTCCAGCCTCCACCCAGACAGCTGGATGGCCTTTAGAAATACATGTCCTTGTTTCTGTGCATCAAGATGGGTCAAGTGCACACCAGCGACCCTGACGTGATGAAGACCGCTAGAAAGAGAAAGGCCTAGAGAAACATATTTAGTTGCAGTTTGAAGTGAGCCCTGTACAGAGCTGTGTGGCATGGAGTTAAGGCCACTGTCTGATTCTGTAGCGAGTTAGCCTCGGTGTGAGTCCTGGAGTTTCCATGGACAATCCTGGGATGTTCGGAATGTGGCTTCACAGCTCCAAGCTTTAGTTTCCTTAGTAGTAAATGGACCTAGCTTGTGTAATAAGTTCTCAGTAAGTTTAAGTCATTGAATACAATTTGCTTTCTGCTTATTCTGCTGCTCATAATTTCATTTAGCTACCTCCCAACCTCTTCTGAGACTGAAGTGTACTTTATTCTCATCATTCTCAAAATAGTTCATGCTCTCCGTGTTTTCTCCTTGAATCGGCCAGATGGACGCTAAACTGTTTGGGGTTTCTCAGTGGCAGACAACACAAGAGCTGGAAGACCACCCCTGGCTCCTGCTGTTTCTCTCTCCCCCTCTCACCCCTCCCGCGGAGAGAGGGGGTGTCACGAGGGCAACGCCAGTATGGGAGCTGTAGGGCTTCTGTCGGCAGACCTGAGCATGGAGAGCATTTTATTTGAACTTGCAATGATTTGTTTCTCACTACAGACATTACTCTTTAGCATTATTGATCTCCTCTGTCTACTGAGCCCCGTCAGACGTCTTTGACCCTGGTTTGCACCAGGAGCAGTCAAGGGGCCGCCTGAGACTGTCTGGCATTGTGATTCAGTTCAATTCCTCTTCATGTTTGCCTATGCCGTGTTCTGCCTTGAAATGGTTCTGCCTTGCGCCACTGCAGGTGGGGTCTAGAGTCTGCCTCTGTTCTGTCCCGCTTCTCAATACAATAAAGACTTCTATCCATTGGAATCTCTTCCCTGCATGGCTCCTGCTGTCCCAGGGAGGGAAGGACTCTTGAATCTTGCATCTCTTCTCCAAGAAGTTGGCCAGTATAGTTTCAGAATGAAACTAGAAGGGGCTGGAGAAGACACTAGTGAATCCGCACATAGAATTAGAAATGATAGGGTGAGAGAAGGGGAAGAAAAGGGGAGTCTAGACTAAAAGTCGGGATGCCATCCTTTTCTTTGTTTCTTCTTAGAGTTGAAAGTTTTCCTGAATTACTTGCTAGGGTGTTAAGGAGAAATGATGTCAGGGGAGTTTTTTCTTTACCTTTACTGCTCAAAGAACAGCCAGCGATATCATTCCCCCCAAAGCCTTCTTTCCCATCAAACATCTCTACTCGGGCTTGCCACATTTCATGAGGTCAAACCCATTTCTTTTCTCTTTTAATTTGGATCCAAGCCACCTGCCCTTTGTGCCGTCTCACAATTATTGCTTCCAGACACTTAGAAGCCCTAAGGTCACTCAGAGAGAAGAGTAATATCCCTGGGGGAGGTAGACTAGCCCTGCTTGAAACATTTAATTTTCATAAGAGAGTGATGATAACTTGAATAAGGAGCAAGTATATTGCAGAGAATTAGGCTCCTGGTCCACAGAGAAGGGATCAATAAAGGCTATGTGTGCATGGTGAAGTAAATCAAAGAGTTGGGGTAATTACTTAAGAAATTTGCTCCAAAACCTCTGCTCAATTTGGAGGGGCTTAATTTGATTGCCTACTTTAAATGTGTTGTCCATTCAATTCATCAACTCAATCAGAGTCTACTTGCCTCGGCCCGATGTGTGCGTGTGTGTGTGTGTGTCCGGAAGGGTGGGGATAGAGTGGTAATCTTCTACCAATCATCTCATCTTTATTCCAAAATCCATTTCATTGCAGAACTGGCAATATTATCAAAATTGTGAACAAATCAGTGTGTTACACTATGGTTCCTAGAAGGTGAAAGACAGATAGTTGGCTACCACAGCATAACCCTTAGTAGAGTTTTCCCGTACGATATCATCATTTTATGTTTCTGCTGGCATGGCTAACACCAAGCAGCCCGGTATATCACGTGCCCTCTGTTGCTTTAACTTGTTGCCATGGCAACCTCAACATTCTCCCACAGTAACAAAATTTAAATATGTATCTATGAATTTGAAGAAACATAAAACCCTCCTAGCATCAGTCTGTTTCATATAGCACTCTGAGATGATTTCCATAATAACAATTACTGGGTATAATTTCATGAGATGCAATCCATAGTTAATCTTTTCCTTGAAAAGCACAAAAATAATCAGGCTCTTTCATAGGCAAATGGGTGAATGCCCCATTTAGTTATTTGCCATCCCTTGAATGGAGGTATATGCCACCGTGTTAGGCTTGTGTATTAGTTAGGGCAAGCTCTGGTAACAAATAGGCCCTAAAACGTATACACATTAAAAAAAAAATAGAAATATATTTCTCCCTCTTGTACTAGTCCAATACATGGTTTCTAGTCCACAGTAGCTTTCTTCCGTGCAATGATTCCCTCATCAAGCTGGCAACATCTTGCCTCATCAAGGTTTCCACATAGCTGGTGGCAGGCAGAAGAGAGTGTGGATGTATGGTATGTTACAAAAACCTCAAGGTGAAGTACATCGCTTCTGCTTATATTCCACTGACTAAACCTGGTCCAGTGGCCACACCCAGATAGAAATGAAGCTGGAAAAAGTAGTTCCTGGCTTGGCAGGAACTTCTCAGCAGCAATTCTGTGTTAGAGAGGAAGAATCATGAGTGTCAGTAGATAGCTAGCTAGCTCTGCCACGCTGTAGGTAAATAGGAGAGGAGGACATGCTTCAGACATATAAGGGTTTCAGAGTTTTGGGGGAGAAAGTCATGTAACCAGTAAGTGCAGTGGTGAAGGGGTGAGCCAAGTGACATGGGAGTGACTACTTCTGCTTGGCACAATTGGGAAGGTTGATGGCATTGCCTTTATGGTAGCTGTACCTTGAACTGATAAGAGGAGAACCATCTTCTAGTAATTTTCAAATAACAGACTTGATTAAAAGCATGTGTGTTGGAGTGGGAGGCTGGAGGAGATGGGAATGAAGAGGAATAATTAGATAATGTCGTTGTCCCAGCTGGTTCTTAAGTGATAAGCCTGTATTTGTCCCTCACCCTCCACTTGCCTTATCACGAGTGGGTGACCTTGATGAGACATTTTCAGCACAGTATCTTTGGTTCCTTTTAATCTCCTGTCAGTTGCTATCACTGTCAGCATGACCCAGCTCCAGTGAAAAATTCAGCATTCATTTCAGCCTTCCCAGGAATGCTAAATTATGACAAAATGTCAGGATGGGAGAAAACCATAAATACTGTGGACACCTTACTTAATAGGGTAATTGAAGGACACTTAGATGTCTTCCTTCAACTTTGCAAGGACTAGGAAGACCTGTATTTTGACCTTCTGGATCTTTCTATAGTCTGAGTTGCTATAATGTCACCTGAGCACTGTCTTTCTCTAGTGCTAATCTCTAGCTGATTGCTGTTATATTCTAACGAGATGAATTGCAATGGACATTTTCTTGCCTGGAGGAGGAATGACCTCCAGTTGCCGGTTTACCAAAAGGCACAAGACTCCAGACATAGCTTTCACTGGTGAGTGGGGGTGATTGGTAGGTTTGTGGTTATAATGTTCTTTGGGGACTGTTCATGAAATAGATACCAAAATGAAATGGTCTCCATGAAAATGTTCTGAAAAGTTACAATGACTTCAAGGTACAGTACAGAGTAATTGTTACCCATATTTCAAATGGAGAATTTCCCTAGTGACATTTATGTAAAGCACTTCAACCAATCTCTCTTACCTTAGGAAAAGCAGAAGTTGGGTTTGGGTGAAACATTTTTAGTGATTCTATGGGATGCTAGTCAGCCACAGTGAGCATGGCAACAGATTGACATGGATTAAAAGAAAAAGACATCATCCTGAGGTATTTGGAGTTTAGTTTAGGAGGCAACCAATAAACACAAAATAACCGATAAAATATGAATGCAAGTATAGAAATAGGCATAGAAATTGAGGTAGGTATTCAGATAAATTGGATCAAAACCCCTTACCTATGAGTTACTGTATATTTTTATATATTTTGTCATGTAACAGATTAGTTTTTTCTTTTTGAAAGATTTTTAAAGAATGGAATTGCATAATTTTATTTGGTTTTCAGCTCATGGCCCTTTGCTTCTTCTTTACTCCAAAATAGTCACTTGACAGCCTGAGCCTTTGTTTGCATAAATCCCTAAGTGGATAGCTGAAACGAAGTCCCACATCGTACATTTTTCTACGTCTTAGATACTAAGGGTATGCACTGAGGGTTTGTTCTTTTTATTACGATTTCTTGTGATATACCTCTCATTTGATTAATTGCATGGTAGAAGCTTTAATCATGATATGACCCTTCTGCCCTCCTGTCCCCTTTCCTTTAAGCTCTCACCTTCCTTGAGATTCCAGACCTCAAAAAAAAAGACCAAATCTCTCCCCGACGCTTTCAATTTATATCTGTTACACTAATGGCATACTGGTTGAGCAATATAATCTTTTTACTGAGGCTTTATTTTCTGTTTTGATTGTTGATGGGATAGACAGCCCAAATTTCCAAGGTATCATCGGCTCTAAAATTACTTACCTCAACTCTGCCCAGTACAGGGTGCAAGCCAAGATTCCATTAGTGATAGCTATTTCATTGGATGAACTGGGGCCTGGGGAGTACTTGGGTAAGTACAGGGTACTTGGAGTAGGCTTTCGGGACTCAGATAGCACAGGTGACCACTGCAAGGTGTGTGGGTCAGTGAGAGGACGGCTGACATTGTTTCAGGAGCTTCTGCCTGTCCTCAACGGGAGGGCTCCCCAGGAGGGATGGAATGTTCCAGTGATGTCCACCTCATAGAATAATCTTGTAATTTTCCTGTGAGGTCAATGAATTTTACAATTTCACAGTTGCAGGTGATATGAGAAATCATTTAGCCTGACTTTCCAACAGTTGAAAGGCTTCCCCATATGGTATCCTTGAATAAGGGCCATTCAGCCTCTGTGTGGACCCTGAAGTCATGTCAATAAGAACACGCTGTCATTTTATCTCTCCCAACTAATTACAAGTTTCAAGAAGAGCTTTGAGTGGCTAATGTTCAGATCAACTGGCTAATGTGGATACCAACCAGAGTTTTAATTATAGCTGTGGCAGATTTTCTACATTTAGCACTGACGAGGATCTACAGACTGTTAACTGCTTGGATAGTAAGAAAGCAGCCTGCAGTATCGGAAAAGAAAACCTCCTTCACTATCACATATGTGACCAATTCAAGGCCTTTCTCAAGCGGGAAGTGCCCCTATTCTGGAAATGTTTGAATGTGGTTTGATAACCAGTCTGGAAAAGAATTGGGACCACTGACAGACGCAGATACCTTGTCATCAATTCTTAGTCTTATCCCTGTTTTTTGTGTCCTATTCTTTTCTTCCCTTCTAATGTCCATTCTTCATTTACTCCGATCTGATCTCCTCTATATAATCACCTTTTGATTAACTGTGACAATTAATAATTCTAGACTATCTTTACCCATTATTATCACACATATTGCTAAAATGAAATGTGTGTATCTGGGGTGCAAATCCATTATGAATTTACCTTCCACAAAATCAGTTTTGGGGGGAGGGTGTGTGTGTGTGCAAGTGTGTATGAACATGCGTGCCTTTGTGTAGATATGAATTACATACAGTATTAATCAAATACCCACATTTTAGAATTATCATCTCACTAAACTTTTCCATAGCAATGTTATTCTACATTTAGGACCAGCCACCTAGAAGACATTATGCCTTATATGTTTATGGCCTTAGAAATAAGTATAAAATACACCAATCATGAAGTTGTTGTTTTTAAAAGTCCCAGAACATCAACTCAACTTCTTATTCCATGTCACATTGTTTTTTGGAGCTCACTTGGACTGGGCTGTGTCTCATCTTTTGCCAGTCGGCTGGTGGTTACTTTCAGGGCTCACTCAGGTATCTGTTTATCAAGCTAGCACTTGGAAAATGACAGTGATAAATTATCATGTACTTCCTGGGAGAGCAAGTGTATTTCCAGGGGTCGAGCACATTGAGCGGCCTGTTGATGCTCTCTAAAGGCAGAAGTCGGGAGCCACAAGGCAGGACAATGGAAAAGGCTGAAAGTTAAGTAGGGGGCAGATTGGGCCTGAGCTGGGAGGTGCTGAGTCACAGGACCTTGCTCCCTTGTGCTTTCTAACAAATAGGATTTCACAGCAGTTCATGAACTTGGTGAACACATAACCTTGGAACCTAGTGGTGCAGGCCCTTTGAGAGGGCTCCGGCTCCTCCATGGCTGCTTGTGTCAGAGTGAAATGTGGTGGAAATCCTAGAAGAAAGCTTCATTGTCCCTGAGACAGATTTTTGTCATCTTTCTCCCTCAGAGGCATTTTCTGTAATTATCAGCTTTGCCACTTAAAAAGCCCTTTACTGGCATTCACTAATGAAGCTCACAGTTCCATGGATTGTGCTCCCCATTTTTCAGAGCTTGGGTTATTAGATGCAGAGAGGTTAGGGTAATTGCCCAAGAGCAGACTGTTTCGATCTGAAATGAACCTAGACATTTAAGATGCTGGTTCTAAAATGTTATTCCCTTTCTGGGTCTGAATTGCAATTCCTTTATGTATGGCTTATGGAGTAATTTATTTATTCATTCAACACACATTCACTGCAGATCATTTTGTTCTAGTGTGATGGCAGAGAAATTAATATATAATGTATGATGTAGTCTCCACCATCGAGGACTTCAGACTGAAAGACAAGAGAAATGGGAGCAAAAATAATTATAACAGGCATGACTGATACAGTAAGAGAAAAATAAATGAACAGGTGTGGGTGACACAGCCTTGACTCTGCCTTGGCACTTAGGAGGCCAGAGGAGGTGGTTAGAGTCCTGAAGGGTTAGTAGGAGTTTGTCAGGCTGCCAGAAAGGGGAAATGGCATCTCCATAATGGGCTGTCCAGCCAATGTCCAATGACATCCATGCTTCTCTTCCTAGAACTTTCCTTGCTGAAAAGGTCAGAAGCAGCTGATGTGAGTTGCCTCATTGCCCTCCATATCCAAATGTCTCTGTATCTCCATCTGTCTCCTCTTCCATCTTGAGCCAGAGGCAGAAGGGTAATTCCTCTTTGCCAAGGCTGTAGCTCCCACTGGAGCCACCCCACACAAGCTGTCCATATTCTTTGCTTAGTCGTAAATTGCCCACACCTGTCTCTTGCATCTTCACTCTTTCGGCACGTGTAAGTTCCATTGTGATAACAAGCAAAGGACCCTTGTCTGGGAGGGGAAGGATCCTTTGAACTGAGATTTCTCTCTTGCTTTCCTTTTGTTACTAATCTTTTCAAAAGTGAAGGCTACAGGGGCGCCTGGCTGGCTCAGTGGGTTGGGGCCTCTGCCTTCGGCTCGGGTCACGGTCCCGGGGTCCTGGGATCGGGCCCTGTATCGGGCTCTCTGCTCGGCGGGGAGCCTGCCTCCCCCTCTCTCTGTGCCTGCCTCTCTGCCTACTTGTGATTTCTGTCTGTGAAATAAATAAATAAATAAAATCTTTTTAAAAAAAAAAAAGTTAAGTTTACAGTGATTAGAGTCACTTTCTTACCAACCCTCATCATTTGGCTTTACCCTCCGCCCTCCATGGGATCTCTCTCCCTTAACTGTGTTCCTCACTGTGCTGCATCCTGTTTGTTCTCAAGGCTCCTCCACTTTGCCATCACTGCAGTATTTGACATGACTAGCCAGTACCTCCCTGCTTTCTTTAAAATTCTTTCCTCTGGCTTTCATGACACAGCATGCTACTGCTTCTCTTTCCTGTTCTCTTTCCTTGATTTTCCCATTTGGATTTGATGATTCTCATCAGCTCTTCTTTTGGTACTTTTATGATTTTTATTTCTCCTGATTCTTATCATATGTCAGCTTGCCTTATAAACATTCTTTTCAAGAACTGTATCTGATTCATTATGACAAGAAGCAGCATTGCTGAGCAGTTGGGAGTGCAGCCTGAGCCAAAGAGCCTGGGTTTGAATCCTGGCGTTGCTGTGTGGCCTTGGGTAAATTTCTTAACCTCTCTGTGCTCAAGTTTTCTTACATGTAAACTGGGGATAATGATATTTTTCTTATAGTGTCATTGTGAGAATCCAGTGAGTCAAAACATATGAAGTGTTTAGAATAGTGACTGGTTCATAGTAAAGGGTCTAAAAGTGTTAATTAACTGTATTTGCCTCTACCATGGCACTGAGCTCAAGAACAGTATTAATATTGCTTATATGCATTTATTTAAAAGGTAAACCATTATAAGTAATACATATTTTGTAACTTCATTATTATTATTATTATTATTGAGAGCTTATGGTTGACAGACTTTGACCTAAGAACTTTCTTGTTTTATCTCAAGTTCTCTCACAAACACTGCAGAAATGATCTCCATTATGATCTCCATTTTGCAGATGAGGTGACCCAGTCTCTGAGAGGTTAAGTGGCTTGCCCAAGTTCAAACAGTGTGTTGTGGAACTGACCTGACTCCAGAGTGATGGTTCTTTTTTTTTTTTTTTTTTTTTTTAAATAGGCTTCATTGTCAAGTGTGGAGCCCAATGCTGGGCTTGAACTCATGAACCTAAGGTCAAGACCTGAACTGAAATCAAGACTCAGAGGCTCAACTGACTGAGCCACTCTGGCACCCCCAGGGTGATGGCTCTTAACTACTGAGCTCTCTGTAGGTGTTCTGTGGTGCCAACTGACTAACGTATTCAGGAATGTTCCCCAGCTTCTGGCCAACGGTCCACAGCCACGACAAACTTAGCTCTCTCACTAGGCAGTGTGTGAAAAGTTAGTAAGTTTTAGAGTGGTAAAGCCAACGTTGGGATTGTGTTGCTACCCACTCCCCTAGCTTATCTAATTATTTTTCTTATGCTCTTTGGATTCACGATCACATTTTAAGTATCTGTAAGATGGGGGATCCTATCTTTTACTTATTTTACATGTCCTCTGCAGTGTCTGAGGGAGCTCTGTGTTCACGCAATCCTTACTGATACACACAATAGGCAAGAAGAAAGTTGGACAGAGCCAGATTCAGTGAGCAGGACCTTTGTCACATGACCCCTCACTCTCATCCTTACTGGGCACCTCCCCTGAGAAGACGTCTAGGACCCCACTCCCTTCCCTTACCCTACTTCTTTCTACCTTCACATCAGAACTAGGTACCCCAGGTTCTCACCTTCTCTCCCAGGGTTCTCTGTGCACCACTCCTTCAAATGACACAGTACAGCCCTCTTCAGTTTAGACCACTTACTCCTACTCCTACTACAGGTCAGGGACCTACTCAATCTTTTTTATATTCTTTGCACCTCACAATGCTTGGCATGTAGAAGATTCTCAATAAATACTAATCCAATAGGTGAATGAAGGAGGCTTTTTAATAAGTTTTCTGGCTCTCCCTAAGACTTTGCAGATGGCAGGATCGCTTGGTTCCTTGAGGTCTTCGCATAGGAGAGTGGAAGGATTTAGCTGCTCTGTGCATGTATTTTCTGTGTATGGATGGCGGGGAGTGTGTGGTCAGGCTTTCTCTAGTCGCCTGAGTGGGTTGTGTCTGTCAGCTCTGCTTGCCCTCTCTCTCTGGCTAATGCAGAAGCACCCAGCCCCATCTCCACCTCCACCCAGCTGAGGCAGCAAGGATGCCAATTCTCCAGACCCTTGGCCATACCCCTTGGCTGAGCTGTTTTTAGAAATGAACTCCTACTCCCAAGCCTGCTGTTTCCCCCAGTGAGTCCTGCAAGTGTTCTGTATCTCCATGGAACTTTCAAATCAAGAAATATTGTCAATTTTCCTGTGTGCCAGTTCCAGTTATCATAATTATTTTTGACGCGTTTGCTTTCATAAAGCCTTTCCCTTACTGAAGCCCTGTCATACACTTTTCTTCATTTGGATGAAGCAACAGAGGGAGTTCAGTAATAATGTTGGCAATGTGAAATGAATGATCAGTAATATTGCTGAGTGTCTGGTACCAGAATCAATAGTTTACATATTATTTCATTTAATTCCTAAGCAGTGGCTAAGAGTTCTCTAGAGTTTGGGCTGATTGGATTTGAATCCTGGCTTCACTCACCAGCTGTATGAATCTGGATAACTTACTTCAGGCCTCTATGCCTGTTTCCTTGTAAGAAAGAGGGGCATTCAGTAGGAAATGTTCCATAGACCTGTTAGAAGTAGGAGATGTTAATGCGTGTCGAGTACTAAGCACAGTGTTTGGCACGTAGCGAGGTTGCAGTAAATATGATTACCGATCCTCATAGTCAGCCCGTTACGAACTGTACTTTGACAGATGAGTAGAGGGGTGCTTGAAGACCAGATTCAGGCTCCACGTGGTTCATCACCATGCATCCCACCTCTTGGGTATTGGCAGTCATACGTTCTTATTAGATCAGACTTGACGACTTGGGTCACTTGGTCTTAAAAAGTAATGAAAGCTTCCGGCTTGTTATTTGACAATTTTGAATTCTCTTTTCCCAGGTGGTATGTGCCAAGCCCTCTGATCTTTCTCCCTCATCCCTACCCCCACCAGACTAGAGGAACAAACTTCTAAGTTTGCAAGGGCAGCACAGTCTCCGGATACGGTTGAGTGGTCACATCCCAGCCGCCGACCTTCCCACCAGCTGTCACACCCTCTACCTGCTTCCAAGTGGCCCTGGAAGAATCATCCAAGTGATTTCCTGCCTCGGGAAACATCAAAGCCTTCCCTCTCCCTCTCCCCATTCTTTCTAGTGAATGCGCCACTGGTTGGTATAAATGGAGGCAAGTCCTCAGTAGCTTCAACAACTTGGGGGGAGCTCATGGGAGGGGGGCTCAATGTCTAGGGCAGGGAGGTGAAGGCCCATGCAATGTCCGGGGATGTGGCCAGACACTGAGGTCCCCAGAAACACCCGTGAAAAGACTAGCAGGTTGGGTGCGTCGTCATATACTCGCCACCCTGCGTGGGTTTCAACGGGAAGCCTGCTGCCTTGAGTTATTATTTCTGTATTGTATAATAATCAGGCCACTGTTTTGAGATCATGTCAGAGATAACAAAGCATCAGAAGCCTCTTCTGTTGCTGAAGAACCAATCAACCTAAACTAATACCTTAATGACCACTTTTCCCAACGAGAAAACAAATTCAGGCAAAAAAAAAAAAAAAAAAGCAAGCAGGGCTCTGAGAAGGACCTTGTCTGGTCAATGAAAAGAAGAAAGAGACGTCTGCAGCCATGGCAATGGAGTAGGGATTACTTTGATCTGGAAAATAGGTTGCTTTTTTTTTTTTTTCCTCCAGTGCTTTTTCTCAGGCAGCCAAGAGATGCTATTGAGCTTGATGAGTGAGCCCTTTCAGAATGAAGGGGCACCTCAGAGGAGAATTGAATGACTGCTTTCATGGACAGCTACTTTAATAGTCTCATGTTTGAAAAATATGCAATTAAAGGAAGTACTATTACAAATAGCCCCTATTTGTGGCTCTAAAAATACTATCGATTAACTGAAAAAATGAGAGAGAGGTGTGCAAGATTATTATGTGAAGTGTAAACTGCAGATCGTAGGAGGGAAACACACGCATACACAGACACACGACCTATATACAATACCCGAGGAGATGTGGGGAGGGGGGCGCGCATGTCATGAATCCTAAGCTCTTTATTCCTTTCCATATAAAAAATGACTTGCGGAGAAAAGTCCTGCCCGCCAGAGTTTTTAATCACTTTCTTCATGTCAGTACTGTTCATAAGAACGAGTGTTATTGGTTAAGATTCATTTTCTTCTAAAGTTAATCTGCAGTAGTTGGGGGTCTTCATGTGTGAGAATGATGCTTTTTAGTGAATGCTCTTTGGGCATTTTAAGTGAAACAATGGAGATCCTGGCAGTTTGATCTTGCATTTTCCACGGATATGACCCCTACCTTGTAGCCCCCTGCCAACTCTCTTTCCATTCCGCCACCTGCCTGCCTGCGACGTCCTCGCTCCTCTCAGATCTTGCCCTGTGTTAATTGGGACATATTCAGCAATGTGTGGCTTTAGTGGAGGATCAAGGAAGACTTTGTCCCTCCCCAAAGAGACGGAAACATCTCTGGCTATTCTTTTAAGAGATTTCCAAAATCTCTGTCCAGGTAACCTGCCTCGTTGTCATGGCAACGGCAGGATGGCTCCTGTCTCTTTCTCTTTTTTCTTTGCCTTCACGGATTTATTTAACACTTTTATAACTGACATATAACTGATAGATAACTGCTTTTTTAAAAAATATTTCTGCACACCGGTAGAAAATGAGAAGGCGAAGGTATCTGAAAGCTTGTCCCAGATCGTGCACAGATTTGCAGATGAGATGAGCCCTTTCAATGTTTAGGCTCCAGCTTGATCAGCATTTATGATGAGCTAGGCACTCTGCTGTGTCTTTTGTCTATATTTTAGTCCTCAAGACCAAGTTTGCATGTAAACGCTGTTACCATGCCCATTTTACAGATGAGAACCTGAATTATTGAAAAGCTGAGTAATTTGCCCAATGTCATAGTACCTTATTAGTAGCTCATGAAAAGCCGATGCATGGCAGGAAGGACCCCGTGGCCACTGGGGCAGGCAGGCAGGGTGGACACGGTGAGGCACAGTTCCTGGGGCCCGCAGCTCACCAAAAGCCTCTGGGCAGTGCAGACTCCCCTCAGGGATAGGTTGGCCACCCCAGGACTGAGTTTTTGGAAACTGGAAAATTGGAAAATGGCTAATGTCCATCTCAGGGCAACCAGAGCCTCACTTGAAACTGTTAGAGCCCTTCAGCTTCTCTACGTAGGCTGCTTGAGCTCCTCCTGTGTCTTCAGGTGTGCAGGGCCTTCAGCCTGGCCCATCCTTCCTCTCCCTCCTCAGTGACTAACCTACCTGAGAGGAAGGCTGGACTCCTGGTTAAAGGTGTGGTCTCTGGGCACCAGCCTGCCTGCATTCCAGTCTTCCTTCTCCCACTGACTAGGAACCCTGGGCTAATTATTCTTCTTCAGCTCCTCTTTTCTTACCTGTAAAATGGAATAACATTAGCATCTTTTCATAGAGTTATTGAGAGGATTATGTGAGGTGACACATTAAAAGTGCTGGGAGGAGAAGGCACATTCAGTAAGCATTCAGTAAGAATTTATTGTAATTATCACACAGTCCTTAAAAGTTCAGCCTAAACACCAAACTGGCCAAACAATCTTCTTGTAGCCCCACAGGTTGGGGTGGCTGGTGCCACTCTGGGCTTCGCTAGGACCTGTGCTTCTTTTGCTTCACACAGTTGCTTGTTTGGCCAGGTTCCCAGTCAATGGAAGAGGTTGGTCTTGCTCACCTGGGCCCAGCATGTTGTTTGTGGGTATTTGCCTGGATGGCCTCTGGAATAGGAAAGCCAGCCTGGACTTGAGGAGGGCAAATAGAAGGTTTGTTAATGTCTTCAAGTCATTGTTGAAGAGCTGTTCTGTTAACCTAGTACAGTCGTAAGCATGATGGAGACAGAGAGAGAGAGAGAGAGGAGACACATACCACACAATCGGTGCCTTCATGGAAAAGCCAAGCTGTGGAGGACACATCTAAGATGTGATTGGCAGATTAATGCAACCAAAGAGAGTGATCAGTATGAAACGGGATTTTGTGAGAGAGACATGTGCCAAAGCCATGGTTTTTGGTAAGCTTGACAGGATCCAGAGGATTCAGTAAATCAGAGGAGACTAATTTAGGAAGTGAGAAGAACGGGAGTAAAAAGCACGGAAACACCCAAGGAGTGGATGTAGAATGGGGAAGAGGGTTCTGAGTAAAGAATTCACAGCTCTCTAGACGATCATCTAACAGTAGGGACAAGCATGGATTTTTTTTCTCCCCTGTTTTATTGGGAAATAATTGATATGCATCCCTGTATAAATTTAAGGCATACAACAGGATGGTTTGATTTCACTATATTGTGAAGTGAGTACCACAATAGGTTGAGCTAACATTGACCTTCTCATATAGATATGACAAGAAGAAAAGAAGTGAAAAGGAAAAAAATTCTTTGTGATGCAGACTCTTTACTCTCCTACCAACTTCCCTATCTGTCATACAGTAATGCTAGCTATAGTCATCATGTCATACATTGTATCCCTAGAGTCATCTGAATACTAGACATTTGTATCTTCTGACCACCTTCCTCCACGCCTGTCTCTTTCCACCAGCCCTCTGATCTCTTTTTCTGCAAATTTGGTTTTGTTTTTTAGATTCCACGCGTGAGATCATGTAGTATTTGTCTTTGTCTCACATGTTTCACTTTGCATAATGCCTTCAAGGTCTATCCATGGTGTTGCAAATGGTAGGATTTCCTTCCTGTTTTAAATAGGTGAATAATATTCCATTGTATGTATATATACCATAGCTTCTGTATCTGTTCATCCATTGATGGACACTTCAGTTGTTTCCGTGTGTCTGCTGTTGTAAATGATGTTGCTGTGGACATGGCAGGGCTGATATCTTTTCAAGTTAGTGTTTTCATTTCCTTTGGATATATTCCCAGAAGTGGCATCCTCCATACTGCTTTCCATAGTGACTCTACCAATTTACATTCCTACCGGTGGTGCACAAGGGTTCCCTTTTTTCCACATCTGTGCTAGCATTTTGGATCTCGTCTTTTTTGTGATGGTCATGCTTACATGTGTGAGGTAAGCTCACATTGTGGTTTTTGCATTTCCCTAAGGACTAGTGATATTGAGTAGTTTTTCATGTACTTGTTGGCCTTTCATATATCTTCTTTGGAGAAATATCCATTTAGGTCCTTTGCACAATTTATAATTGAGTTACTTTTATTGTTTTTTGCTGTTTTATTCCTAAGTATTTTACTGTTTTTGGTGCTATTGTAATTGGAATACATTTCTTTTTCAGAAATTTTGTTGTTATTCTATAGAAACACTGCTGATTTTTGTAAGTTAATTTTGTATGGTGAAACTTTACTGAATTCATTGATTAGCTCTAACAGTTTTGGGGTAAGTCTTTAGGATTCTCTATAAAATTATGTTATCTACTACAAATGTAGTGATCTGAAGGAGCACATGCACCTGAATGTTTATAGCAGCAATGTCCACAATAGTCAAACTATGGAAAGAACCTAGATGTCCATCAGCAGATGAATGGATAAAGAAGATGTGGTGTATATATACAATGGAATATTATGCAGCCATCAAAAGAAATGAAATCTTGTCATTTGCAACAATGTGGATAGAACTAGAGGGCATTATGCTGAGTGAAATAAGTCAGTCAGAGAAAGAAAATTATCATATGGTCTCCCTGATATGAGGAATTTGAGAGGCAATGTAGGGGGTTTGGGGGGTAGGGAAGGAAAAAATGAAACAAGATGGGATCAGGAGGGAGACAAACCACAAGAGATTATTTTTTTTTAAAGATTTTATTTATTTATTTGACAGAGATCATAAGTGGGCAGAGAGGCAGGCAGAGAGAGAGGAAGGGAAGCAGGCTCCCTGCCAAGCAGAGAGCCCCATGTGGGGCTCGATCCCAGGACCCTGGGATCGTGACCTGAGCCGAAGGCAGAGGCTTTAACCCACTGAGCCACCCAGGCACCCCACCATAAGAGATCCTGAATCTCACTAAACAAACTTAGGGTTGCTAGGGGGAGGGGGGTAGGGAGAGGGTGGTGGGGTTGTAGACATTGGGGAGGGTATGTGCTATGGTGAGTGCTGTGAAGTGTGTAAGCCTGACGATTCACAGACCTGTACCCCTGGGGCAAATAATACATTATATGTTAATAAAAAAATTATGTCATCTACAAGTAGAGGTAATTTTATTTCTTCCTTTCTAATTCTGATGCCTTTTATTTCTTTTTCTTCCCTTACTCCTCTAGATAGGACTTCCAGTAATATATTGAATAAGAGTGGTGAGAGTGGGCACACTTGTCTTGTTTCTGATCTTAGAGGAAAAGCTTTCAACCTTTCACTATTGAGGATGATGTTAGCTCTGGGTTTGTCATATATGGCCTTTATTATGTTGGGGTTGTTCCTTCTTTTTTCTATTTGTTATGTTCAATTCACCAACATACAGTACATCATTAGTTTTGATGTAATGTTCAATGATTCATTAGTTGTGTATAATACCCCATGCTCATCACATCATGTGCCCTCCTTAATACCCATCACCCAGTTGTCCCATGCCCCCACCCCCTCCCTTCTGTAACTATCTGCCTAATTTGTTGAGCTTTTTTTTAAAAATCATGAATGGATGTTGAATTTTGTTGAATGCTTTTCTATCTCTATTGGAAGGACCATATGTTTTTTTTCATATATACTATTAATGTGATATATTATATTGATTGATCTGTGTGTGTTGAACTGTACTTGCATCCATCATGGTGAGTGACCCTTTTAATGTGCTGCTGAATTCAGTTTGTTGGCATTCTATTTAAAAAATTTGCATCTATATTCATCAGGGATATTGGCTTGTATTTTTCTTTTCTAGTAATGTCCTTTTCTGGCTTTGGTATCAGGATAATGCTGGCCTTCTAAAATGAGTTTGGAAATGTACCCTCTTCTTCAATTTTTTTGGGAAGGGTTTGAAAAGTATTGGGGCTAATTCTTCTGCAGATGTTTAGAAAAATTCACCAGTGAATCCATCTGGTCCTGGGCTTTTCTTCAGCGGGGGACTTTAGATTACTGATTCAAACTTGTCACTAATAATTGGTCTATTTGGGTTTTCTATTTATTTTTTATTCAGTCTTGGTAAATTTGTATGTTTCTAAGAATTTTTCCATTTCTTCTGGGTTGCCCAGTTTGTTGGAGTATAATTGTTTATACTTCTTATGATCCTTTGAATTACTGTGGCATCTATGGTAATGTTTCCTTTTTCATTTATAATTTCATTGATTTGGGTTTTTTTTTCCTTAGCTAAGGGTTTGTTAATTTTATCTTTTGTTTTGCTTAGCTCTTAGTTTGGTTAATTTTTTTTTCTATGGTTTTTCTGTTCTCTGTTTCATTTACTTTAAGCATTAAGGGTTTTATAGTCAAAATACCCAGGGTTTGAATGTTTGCTCGGTTGTCTGCTGGGAAGCGACAGTGGGCAAAAATACTTAACTTGCTAAGGCTCAGACATCTTCCCTGGAAATTGGAAGTAAGACTAGCTTGCTCTTAAGTTGTACATCTGAAACTAGCATCACATTGTACACCAACTATACTTCAGTTAAATGAAAAAAGACTAGAACCAGGACTAGAGTGTGTCCATCAGATTTATTTTTATTATTTTTTTCAGATTTATTTTTAAAAAGTCAAACCTGAAGCCAAAAATAACAAAGAAAAGTTGTCACATTAAAAAACAAAACAAAACAAAACAAAACAAAAAAACCTGAGCAAGGGCTTGACTTATCCCCTCTCAGTCTACTAAAAAAACATAATTGGTTAAAAATATGGGAAGGGATTAGGAAAAATAAGTCTTCCTCTGCTTTATATAAAACATACAACTTTTGTTTAAAAAGAGGGAGTATCTCCCTTGTAAGGTTCCTGAGAGGATTCAATGAGAGGAGGCACGAATGAATTGAAGGCTCACATGGTGAGCGCTCAGCTATTAACTTGCTTACCAAACGTATCTCCCAGAATTAAAACAAAAACAAAACAAAACAAAACTTTTTTTCTTGACTCTGACTATTGATGAGACATGTTATATTTCCAGGTCCACTAAAGGAGAGTTTTATCTATTCTGCTTAAGTTACCCCAGTTTTATCATTGATTGATCATGCATACAGCTACATAAATTGAAATTAAAATTTGCCAAAGGATTATTATATTATTATTATATTAATTATATTAATCTTCTTGTGAAGTAGGCTGAGGAAGGGTGGTTATTCCCATTTTCTAGCTGAGGCAACTGAGACAGGGAAATGTTGGAGGAGTTTTCCAGGGTTACGCCGTTAGTGGGTAGGGACATTATTAATAGACTTAGGACTTCTGACCCCAGAACTTCCTTCCTCTTGTACTAGCTGGATGTGTGTTCATGGTGATTGGCTTTGATGAAAACAAAGTCCTCTTCTCTGATATTTGCCTTATCTTTGTAAATTTATGTCCCATCATAATTTTCAAACTTGGCAAAAGCAAGAGTGGATAAAGGCATTTCAAGAGCAGTGATTTTGTGATATTATCTCCAAAGGACTATTGCAAGAAGAATATAAAGAGAGAAATCAATTTATCAAATAACAGGCTCAAAAGGACCAAGAATCAATTGTACCAGGTAGATGGAACCAAAAGGGACCATGTGCTTGCTGCCATAGGTATCATGTATGCCATGTATATTATGGGTCACTGTAGAGATTTTTGTTTATTTTGGTATCGTGGAGTTGATGCTATCACATACTGGAGTTTTGCTTTGGAGTATTTGACTCCACTAAGTGATGTTGGCAGAAGACCTCATCACCCTTGCCTACTATAGCAGGAAATCTTCAGCTACCAGAAGAGGACCTTTTTAGGAGAGAGTTGGCAACTGTTGGTAGTGGAAATCCCCTCTCAGGTACTAAGAGTAACTGAATGTTTCTTCCAGCTGGAAACTGAGTAGATCCTGTGTTTGAAATGACTTCTTCGAGCCTGCTGGCCATTTTTTTCTTAAGCTTCATTTCTGGAATCCATGTGGTGATAGACTACTCAAATAAAATAAAAGTTCTGAAGCCACAAGTATGCTTAGCTTCTGATGGTTTCTGGGGTACAGACATATGTAACAATTGTACCTGTCATTGTTCCTCTAAGACATTTGATAATTTGATACATGGTTGGGATTATTGAGGCACTGTTTTTGTTGTTGTTGTTGTTGTTTGTTTGTTTTTGGTTTGTTTTTAAATCCAAGAACCATCAGTCTTTGTTCAGAGGCAAATTTCATAAATGAAATCAATGATCTAGTTAGGACATTGTTGCTTATACTGCATAACTGAGCCATCTGTCTCAAACTATAAATTTGGGAATTTCTTTAAGATTTCATTGTGGGGAAAGGGTGGCATTTCTTGACTAAATCTTCAAAACACATCTCATTCTATCACTAAATCTTCAAAACCTTAAGGTGATAGAATGAGAAAATGTTGGAAAGGGACAGGATCGCAAACTAGCAGAGAGCACTGTGGTCCTGATTATTTCCTACTGAAGAATAGTTTATATAAATACAGAATTGTGATCCACATTGAGAGGGAACCCTTGCTATTACTGTAGTGCTTAAGAAATTCCACATATGCTGTGAGAGGCGTGGTGGTGCTTGTATATTTCTTTGGGGGTCAATGATGGGTTTTCATTGTATTTATAAAATCAACTTTGCATTTGAAGACTTTGAGTAGTACATGTGTCCACACACTTCCCTACACATCTGGGAGAACAACTGGGAGAATATCAGTGCCCTGAGTCCTCAGTGTCACTCCAGGTTTTCTGGTGTGGTCTGTATACACATAGTGTACTTCAAGCCTGTCGCAGAGCTTGCTACCGTTAGACTTTCCCAGCTCACCTCTTCAAGTTGATACAATTGTCTAACATTATTTTAAAGGATATAAGATTGATTTACTCTTAAACCAAAAAAAAGGGGGGTAGGCGAAGGAACAATTCCGTGAAGAACTGGAAAAGCTCATAAGCAATAAAAATGATTTTTTTGCACATAAAGGATGGTGGAAAACTGCACTGTTACATCAGAAGGCCATTCATCCCTACATTGGCTGAGCCATTTGCATGTAATTGAGTGAATTCAAATGAGAACGTTAATAGATGCCTTATGTGTTGATGTATAATTGATGATGGCGTTGGAAATATTGTCAGTGAGTGTTAACATATTCCAAGCTATTCAGCTTAGTCTACCAAAGGCTTTTTCTCCAGGGGAATAGACAGAGGAGTCTTTGTCAATGACCCACATTGTTCTGTGGGACTTTTCGAATACGCTCATAGATGGCACTCAAGATATATTTTTGAAACAAACTCTAGCAGACTCTCAGAAGATGGTTCAAGACGCTCTTAATTCCATTGCAGAATCCTGCTGAAAAGTCACAGCATTGAGTTTAGGAATTAGTCTTCTATTGTTGCACTTACTCAAGCTGTGAAACTTCTGTTGAGGGAAGGAATACTTTTGCGAGCAGGCATTATTATGTCCCAGGAAGAACTTACTGTTAAGGTTAAAATCTTGTAGGTTACATTAGACAATTAGATCCCTGGAAAATTCCAGTATCTACATATGGATAAATAATGAACATGAGGTTTACTTATGTCTTACCGAGATCCTCTTTATGTACTATAGTTTAAACCCATGTGCCCCTGACATGGACAAGGGTAGTGACCATCAATTCCTCTCCCCCATAACAATGTTAATCAACTCTACCTTCAAAACACTGGGAAACAAGCTGAGGGTTTCAGAGGGGAAGGGGTGAAGGGATGGATGAGCCTGGTGATGGGTACTAAGGAGGGCACGTATTGCATGGAGCACTTGATGTTCTACACAAACAATGAATCATGGAACACTACATCAAAAACTAATGATGTACTGTATAGTGACTAACATAACGTAGTAAAAATAATAATTAAAAACAAAACACATCTCTAAACAAATGGTTGTTTTCCTCTCTCACTCACCACTATTTCTCACCGGGCTACCATGGGAGTACTAGTTGAGTACTGGAGAACTAGCTAGCCTTCTGACTTGTTGCCAAGCATCTTCCCTTACCACTTCAAGATCCAGTCTTCACATTGTAGCCAGAGCTACATTTTTGAAAGGCATGGCAAATTATGCCTTTCTTCTGCTTAGAATTCTCCGGTCATGCTTAGAATAAGATCCAGATTCCTTCCTTGGGCCTACAAGCCTTACCACATTCTTATGTCTGATTAGGGGCTAGTTTCTGCTTCAGAGTGGGAGACTTGCTAGTGTCTTAGTTATCAGCTGGCTGGGAGAGGGTAAACCAGGTCTAGGAGGGTAAGCACAGCTGTAGGAATGTATTGGATCAGAACATCAAAGGCTGTAGCAGATTTGGGTCCAACACAGGCTGGATTCAATATTCTTAGGGGGTCGGTCTGGGAGCAGGGTACTAGAATAGGGCTCTTGAATTTGGTGACAGCACTCCCCAGGCTAGTGATTCCAGGCATGTTAAGTTCGGAGCACTACTCTGCAGGGTCCAGCCCTCCCACCCCCAACTTTTCCCACCCTTGTGACAGCTAACAAATCACCTGTGTTCAGAACAGGACTCCAGTCCAGGAGGGAACTGGTTTACATTCTGCGATCCAGCAGTTGGGAACAGGGAGGAGGAAGGAAGGCTACATTCTTGGTAGACTGACGTATACCCAGGGCAGAACAAGATGTTGTGGACCGCATCTGCTAGCGAGCTTCATAGGGTCAAGCAGGGCAAAGCCCTGCGTTTGATGGGGTCCTTTGGAATCCAGAGTTTGTTCTGAGCCTCAGAGCAAGGCTCTTTCCCTCTGAGTGGGTACTTGCTTCCTATTTCACTGTGAACTGTGTTGCCACAGAGTTCAGTCAATCCTTGGTATTTAGTGGAAAAGGTCCTAGTCAGAAAAGAGTTTTTAAAATTAAAAGCTGAACCACAACTGTCCCTTCATTCATTCATCATGCTGGCCCTCACAGAGGGGCACTTATTTATTTTATTTTAATTTAGTTTAACTTAATTTTAATTTCTTTTGTTTTATTTTATTTTTCGTTAAGGCTGAGGTACTTTCCCAGCATTCGATGTCTGGCGAAGATGTTTGATAAGCCTCTGATGGTGACAATGGAATCTACATTTTCCTTTGAGCTTAATATGGTCTTTTCCATAGTTCGCTTAAGCATCTTCAGATTGGCCTACACAGTCACCTCTTCACATTTCTGTCACTTCCTCTGGTAGTTCTTTCATAAGCAACATTAATCCTTTTAAATCCTCAACTTGTCCTGAGGATTTGCCTCCAGCACCCTTATTAGATCCTACCTAGCCTACTTTCTCTTTCCGTGGTTTTCTTGCTGGGGTATAGTAATATTTCCTCTGCATTTTGATTCTCTGTTTCCCACTTAAAAAGAAATCGAGCTTCTCAAAACTCCAAGGCACCAAAGACCATTTATTTTCAACCTTTAATTTCCTGGTGGAGAGAAAGGCACACATATTTCCTGTGAAGGCGCCTTGGATGTCCTTCATGAGGCCGATCTTGTGCTGGAGGGGGACATCAGAGACATGCACAGCAGGAGGTGAAAGTTGATGTAGCTCACCTTGGGGAATTGAGAGTTTTATTGTCTTGAGCCTCTTTCATCTGAAAAATAGAGGTAAAAGGCAAAGAAGGAAAAGAGAATTGGATTGTTTCAAGAGGAGCATTCTCAGTTCTCAGTAATAAAGATAATAATTAAAGCATCAGTGAGTCATTAGGGTAGCTTACCCATTGTGTTTGCAGAGTTCTTGGAAATCATTGAGAAAAAGAAGAGACAGTCACCTGTCTAGCTGGTTTTGGCAGTGTGCTGCCTTGCAAGCAGGTGGATGGGGTGCCCTGGAGATAGAACAGAGTACAGCTGACAGAATAAGGGAAATCACAGGTAGATGTGGGAGCCAGGCCGAGCATCTCCTGGACCAGGACAAGCAGATACTCTCACCCTCCTCATCTCCTTCACCCCTGTATCCAGCATATACACAGGATTGTGGTTTTAATTGGTTTTAATTATTTTCAGTAGTCCCATGTGCCTAGGGCTGCTATACTGGAGAGTATAGGACACTAGGGGAGCCCGCTACCCAGAACAGAGAGGTACTCAAGAATGCCCATCGGCTGACAGAATGAATGAATGGACAAAGGAAAATAATGAAAATGATGAACGAACAATGGAGAAAATAAATATCTATCTACTTGTCTCACAGCATTGCTAGGAAGGTCAAGGGGTTTAAGATGCATCTGAGAACTTTAACAAACTTTCCAAGCTGTTCTTCTAGAGGAAAGTGCTACTTGGAAGTGAAGCATTACTTAAAAATTTGCACATGACTGAATTTTATTTATCATTTTTGGATGGAAACATTAAAATGTAGAATATAATTTGTTGCCTTCTTAATCCTTCACTTGGTTGAACTTTGAGTATTTTTTGAGCATTAACTACGGGGAAGAGTTGGGTGCCCCATGTCAGTTCTTTACCACATTATCAACTTACAGCTTCTCCCGTCATTATGCTTAGTGTAAAAGCCCTGTCCCTCCCTTCCCCTCTAGTCTGTCTATAATCTGATATATTCTGAACAACCAAGTAAAGAAGCTGATTAGAATTATATCACAGTCAGTGAGTGTTCGGAAGACTCTGGCTGACCTACTGCATATGACCAGTACATACAGACCTGTGTCTCCGTATCCGGAGGGGATAGAGATCAGGAAGGCATTCTCGTGACATTGAATTCAGAATTTCAGACATTGTTTGCTCTTACTTATTGCAGGACTTTATACAGAAGGCAAAGTATTGCCTCTTATGTGGTTGTGATCTTATTGTTTTGTGTGATTTCTACACAGAGTCTAAGTTAGGTTCTTCTTGCTATGGGAATCTTGATCTATAGATAGGCCTCCTCTTGCAAAGGGATCAGTCAAGGACTAGATTATTAGGCGATGTTGTCTCTATTCCTGGCTTAGACAAAGCTTCTGTTTGACTTTGAATGCAAAGTATACATGCTTCATTCATTCCACCACTTTGTTATGCAGTTAAAAAGTTAAATAATTTTGACGGTCTTGTTGTATTAATAAGAACTGTGTCCTGTAGGTTTTTCAGGAAAGGTTCCAACCAGTGCTTGAGAAACTAAATGCATTGTCAAAATCAGCTACTAGCCTTCAGGCTTTTTGGTGCCCGGGACAGTGTGTACCCAGCACTTAAGACAGAAACAGGCACAGATTAGAGCTCTGTAAATAATTGCTGAGCAACTAGTGAATGTATGATGAGTGAATGAACCAGTATGTGTATGAAAGAACCAACAGTGCCCATAACTCACCACTCAGTTTTCATGGGATTAGGCACAATCCAGTTCTTAGCTAGTCTGGGGAATTTGTGCTGACCTTACTTGATTGCCTGGGAAGATTTTCCCTGGCACACTCAGACACAGCTGTCTGTTCAAATATTATCCAACAGCAGCCTGGTTTGTCCAACACCAGAAGCTGGTAGACTTGGTCTTTTTCACATCTTTAAGCAACATGAAATGAATATTACAAAGAGTCGCTCTGAACCACCTGCTGGCAATCACTATTTCCCTAGGGCCAGCTGAATCAGAGACATCGACTCGATC
This sequence comes from Lontra canadensis, assembly GCF_010015895.1. Taxonomy (NCBI): domain Eukaryota; kingdom Metazoa; phylum Chordata; class Mammalia; order Carnivora; family Mustelidae; genus Lontra; species Lontra canadensis. The sequence goes on along the minus strand of NW_022631030.1, from coordinate 6,801,999 downwards.
CAATTTTGTCTCTCTGATTTAATTGGCAATTTTGCTGGGTAGCTGGAGGGGGCATGCTTTCATCTTTGGCAGATCTGGCTAAGTTGTATGTTGTAAAAGGGTGTGGAAGGGAACTGCTCTGGGACACTTGGGCCTCGCTGGGCAGGCTGCTAGATGCCTTCTTCCTCAGGGTCTCATAAAAGGAGAAGCAGGGAGTGGACAGGCTAGAGCTGTCAGGTCAATAGCTCGCCTTGCAACTGGGATGTCTAGGAGGGGGTACTCACTGCCCTTTTCTTGCCCCCAGGGCCCCCAGTGGAGGAGGAGCAGAGAGCCCTGGTCTTGGGTGTGGTCAAATTCACATTGCTGTCTGAACCCCAGTTAGAGAGAACCAGGGGCCAGTTGGCCAATTTGTACAAATTTTAACTTTTTTGTTCTTGGAGAAATGTAGTTTCATGAAAGTGACAAATCAGCCACAAGAAGTAATTTTCACATCAGAGGCACAGTGAGAGACCTGGCTTTCTAAGACATCTTCTTCAGACTTACAGAAGCCATTCTCGTGCTGAGGGTGGGGGAGGAGGAAGAACCCTTCTTCTACTTTTTTTCTTTCCTTTCCACCCCAATCTTGCACTGTACAGAGTTTGAAGTGGGCCAGACCATACAAGGACCAAAGTAACTGTAGAATCACGGACCTTATGGGAGAGAGCAGATCAACAACAGTGGTGATCAGCAATGAAATCAACAGATCCCAGGGTAGCCTGAATGTAGGCCATCCAACAGGGGAGAGACTGATCAGCACCATTGGAGGGGACCGGCAGCCTTTAAAGGAGAGTAGTGAGCTATCCAGAGGCCCTGAGGTGGTCCGGGAGGAGCTGAGGCTCTAGCAGATTAGCCAGAGGGTCTCAGTATGTATACTCCCCTCCCCATGTTTGATTTTAACTCTCTGGTCTTTGAGGTCTGAGAAGCTGAATTATATTTAATTACTGATTCACATGACTGCATTGCCACCTGCATACACTTAAGCATCTCCTCTTGGATTTTTCCTGATGCTTTTGGGAGAGATAGGGTGGAATTAAAGAAAAAAAAGTCATTTACTACCCTCGAGGATTTTCAGTCATGTCACAGAAGCTGTAAGTACAGTGTTGACAGAAGTGCCAAATGTGTCAATTCCATGAGAGAAGACTGGATGAAAAACTTCTCTGAAGGCTTAGATGAGATCCTGACTCCCACCAACTATTATTAGAGGGGGTCCTTCATAAAGCTATGCCACTGCACCCCTAAGGAGCATAACTTTGAGGAATGTATACCTAAGTATTTGTTAGAGTGTGCTTTTACATGTTTTATTCATGACTGAATATAGAAATCCACAAGTGCCCCCCAAAGAACCCTTTCTGTAAGATGCTGACAAAACAGGTAGAGGTCTTATACAAATGTTCAGAGAAGAAGATAGGAGTGTTACATGCCAAGAGTTGATTGAAGGAGTAAGCATGACCCACGCTATTAGGAAGTCATACTTGACTAGTTGCAAGCTGATGAGTTAATTGAATAAAGTCAAAACAAAAGAAGAGCAAAGTATTTAAATGTACACACATAAGAACACACACACACACACACATACTACACACACACACACACACACACACCCCCTGCTTGACTCAAAGATCCATTAGCTTCTCTTTATTGTAAAACCTTAACTAATCAACCCATGTCAATCAGATGGCAAAACAGATAAAAGAGAATGATTTCATGCATCTGACATCAGAGATGGATTGAACACCAAATAGTCATCTAGGCATTGGCATTACTGACAGGTTTTTAGAATATCAAAAATATAGGTCTTCAAATCCAGTATGAACATGAAGCCTTTGGAATGAGAGCTCCTCAGAGATTAGAACCATCTTGCTTCAGGTTGACTGAAGAGTTCCAGCAAAGCCAGAAACGATGCTTTTGAGAAAACAAAAACAAAAACAAAAACAAGCAGAGGTTCTCTATAACCCACATGTGCCTGAAAACCATGTTAAACCATTATTAAAATTGCACATTCCTGGACCCCACCAAGAGAGGCTGGGATTCAGTAAGCCCCAAGCAGGGCTAGGGAATCTTCATTTTTGACAAGTTCTCGGATGAGTCAGAATTACATTCCGAGAAACACTGACCTATGGCCACCATTGAATAATGGTAAATACTACATTAGCCATTTTCTTACTCATTTCTTTAATAAAAACTGATTAATCAGAACCTCACATGTACCACTGGCCCACCACCTGCTAGAGGAAATTAGTACCTAGATCCTATAAAACAGAGCTTTTGACTAACCTAGATGGATTCTAATAATCTAGGTAGTTTGAGAGGATGTTATGCTATCGTGTGGGTAGGCTTAAGGACTCATCTTGGTGTCCTAAAAAGTGTTATTCACCATTCTGGGGCCATGGAATCCATAGCACAACTAGTTTTAAGTGATCTCTTAAGATTATGCTGAAAATGAGTTGCAAAGCTAGAAAGTGAATTTCTGTTCCTAGGTACAATTCATTAAGAATTTGTGATAGAGTGTCCTTTATGTTTTCTCTTGACCGTGTTTCCTGGGGGAGGTGGCAATGACTAAGATAGATGTCTATGAAAGAATGAATATTGATGATACATTATGTAAGGCTCAATGAAAGTTGTGAATTCACCAGATGCTTGGAAAGTCAGCAGCTTCTCTATTATGCATTTCCTTGGCCTAAGCTTGGATGTTTTCCAAGAAGCGGTTACAGAAACAAGTGGAAGGACCTGGTGTGAGTGAGTGTGTGTGTGTGCATGTGTATTTGTGTGTGTGTAAACTCTAACTTGTTAAAATGAGGAATGTGTGAGCAACTTCCAAATCTTCCTTTAACTGAATGATGAGCTTAGATTTTATAGGAAATCAAATTAGAGGCTGAAAAAAAAAAAAAAAACCCACCAGCATCCTTACTTCTAAACAAGCTGGCCTCTAGGCAATCGTTTTTACGGGAACCAGGTCCTTACTGCTAAGTTTGCTTAGCAACACGTTTTCTTGATGACGGTTCTCAAAGCAGAGGGAAGTGAATGGAGGTTTGATTAACCACAGGCCATAATGGCTATATCAGTTTCTTTTGTAAGTGAAAGATTGTCTTTGCATATTCATAAGGGGGGTGTCTAAGCAGCACTGCTGGAGCTGTCAAGACCTCTAAGCTGTGTTGGATTAGTAAGTGTATGGGAGGCCTCCCAATGGGTGGCCCTGGGGACATTTTTTCACAATCAAGGAATTCAGATGTACAGAATTTACTCACTGTAAAAGTTGTTAGGCATAGAAGGAGGTTATAGAATTTATTTTTCCCATAGATCTTTAAGGACAGGACAGAAACTCACTGAATAGGTTGGACTCAATACAGTCCCAAAGCCTTTGAAATGAACTATTACTAGAGTGGAAGGGCTAAAGGAAATGGAGAAACCCAGAAGCATGAAAGTCAATCCAATTATCTCAGCAGCTGGGGGTCGGGGTGGGCATATAAATTGGACATTGTGTGGGATGAAGGATAAATTTTGTATTTTAGGATAATTCAGATTTCCCTGGTCACATGCTACTGTAATGAGCTTGGCCCAGTGGGTCTAACCTGTTAAAATGTATCCATATACTAGGGTCATCTGAATTAGGAAAATAAATAAAAGGCTCACATTATTTATGCCAGAGTCAACCAAAGGCTAAAGTTTTATTTCATTTCTGTAATTTTTTTCTTTTAAAGTTACTCATCGTGTATTATTTCATTTTATGCTCCAAACAGGTTCAACTAAATGATCATGGTCCACATTACATTATTTGCAACAAACTCTCAGAATTATCGGCAAGGCTAAGGTTAGAATCTAATGCCCTTTCCACGAAACCATACTGCTTCCTTCCAAACACTTCTCCTCTTGGCATTTTCTTAATTCTGCAGTTTTGTAAAAGGGTTCATGTGTCAAAGAGTATTCCAATTCCAGAGATCTCAGTCAAGAGAGGTGATCACATGGGATGCCTGGGTGGCTCAGTGGGTTAAACCTCTGCCTTCGGCTCAGGTCATGATCCCAGGGTCCTGGGATCGAGCCCCGCATCAGGCTCTCTGCTCAGCAGGGAGCCTGCTTCCCCTCCTCTCTGCCTGCCTCTCTGCCTACGTGTGATCTCTCTCTGTCAAATAAATAAACAAAATCTAAAATAAATAAATAAATAAAGAAAGAAAGAAAGAAAGAAAGAAAGACTCAAAGCATATTAAAAAAAAAAAAAAAGAGAAAGAGGTGATCACAGCTACCTATGTACGAGTGGATCGAACACAGATTTCCATCCCTACCGGTTCCACTCTAGCCTACGTGTCACAAAATCTACGGTGAGGAACATTGCAAGAGACAGATGTGGAAGGAGGACTTACATGCTCACAGCAGCTTTCAAACATTTCCCACCCAAGATAAAAACTTGGTTTAGCGAATACACACACAGAGCGATGAATACTTTTCAGGGAGTTGGTTTTGCCTGTGAGCTCCTAGAGACCATTTTTTTGATCCCTAAATTCAGCTTCCAGGAACCTTTAAACAAATGTACGCTGCATTATTCTCATTATTCAATTATGACAGTCTTTCCCCCAGCATTTTAATTAGCACTCATTTACTGAGAATTAAACTGTCATTTTAGTTGAACTCAAAGGAGTACCCCAGGGACATGCATTCCACAAGATAATAAAAGCACCATATAATTCTGATGCTTCGACAATTGAGATCGGAGCCACGACAGGGTTTTTTTCTGTCAGCCATCTCTGATGGGACTTAATCATTGTGCTTAAGCGAGGGGTGGAGGGCACCATCTTTCTATCCCCGAAAGTCGGAGGCCAGATCGTGTTGGGTCAAGAAAATCTGAGCTTTGATGCCTGCTTGATGCTATTCAGCAGAAAAGTCAAAGGAAAGGATCAACATGTTAGACATTTGGCTCCCAACCCCAGTTTTGCCCCAGGACTGCTGGGTTTTCTAGGGGAAGATTGGCCCAGCTTTCGCACAGGTGTGATTGAAGGGTGTGGTCATGACGGGGCTGTGATTGTAGCTTTGGCTGCTTTCTAGATCTGCCCTCACTCTTCGGATCCGACCCTTTTCCTTGCTGTTCATCGTGGAAGACATTTCATGTCTGACTGTGGAAGGAAATTCTGTCAAGACTAGGAGATAAGGAAGCACCATAGAATATCCTGTTGTTATGTGGTATTTCCTTTCATTTCTCCGGGTTCAGGATAGAACCAGTTGGGTTTTTGTTTTGTTTTGTTTTTAGCGGGCTTGAGACCGGATTTATCTTACAGATTTTCATGGTGAATATTCTGTCAGCCAAGTAATTCTCCAGTTTTGAAAAAGCTGAATGACCTCAGTTGATTAAAATAAGTAAAAATCATCTGAGCACAATTAAAAGGTACAAACTTCAAGCTATAAGTTAAATAAGTCCTAGCATGGGGACTATAGTTAATAATGATGTATTATATATTTGAAAGTTGCTTAGATAATAGATCTTGAAAGTTCTCATCACACACACACACACAATGGAAATTATTTGTGGCAATGGACGTTAACTAAATTTGTTGTGATCATTTCACATTATCTACATATTGAATCACTAGTTGTAAACCTTAAACTAATGCAGTGTTATAGGTGAATCATATCTAAATAAAACTGCAAAAAAATCACAGGACCACAGGATTGTAAAAGAGGCATGACCTTGGTAATCCAGTAATATCCAGAACCCCCATTTTATAGTTGGGAAGACTGAGGGTCACAGATATTGGGTGACTTTCCCAGGGCCAAATGACTTAATTTGTGGGAAATGAAAACTAGAGCTCAAATATCCCAATTTTCGTGTATTTGTCTTCCCTATACCTAGAAGGCAGGCAGTACACTGTAGTGGGAAGACTAGGAACTCTGGGCTCCACATGCCTGGGTGTGAGTCCCAGCTCCGTCACCTCCTACTGAGTCACTCTGAAAATGTCTTAATTTTCATGAAAGTACTATCTCAGTTCTAACATACAGTAAGTACTCAAAAGCATTCTGTGTTGTTGTTACTATATCTCCCTATTTTCTAGGAGTCCTTCTAGCCACCACAGTGTAGGAAGCAGGCACTTGTGTTTTGTCTTTCTATCCCCATCCCTTATCTTCTTCCACCGTGCTTTATACCAGCTCTTTGTGCTTTATATCTAAACCTCACAACAAACATGCAAGGTAAGTGGTATCTGTCCATCTCTAGGATGAAAAAAAATAGGCACAAAGAAATAATTTGTCCAACGTCCACAGCGAACAAATCAGGATTCTCTTTGATTACAAAATCTAGACAACTTCCATGTATGTTAAGTTTGTTATCACTTACAGTTCTCAGTCTAGACCTTTCAGATGTTATCTATTGTCGTGGAGTTTGTCCTGAAGGAGGGGAGGGCGGCGTGCATTTTCCCAAAACATGTTTTAGAAGTACATTCTATTGTTTGCTGGTGAGATGGCTTTACCTCTAGACCTATTCCTCTTTGGCAGTAAAAGATTGATCTTTTCTTACCTCAGATTCCCTGAAAATCATGTACCTGGAGAAGAAGTTTAGAAGTTCTATGAGAGAAGAGGGTGAATTCCTAATAAAAGTGAGAGTATCTCACTTTTTTGCTATTTGAGCTTGTATTTGGCCTTAAAAAGACAGAAGCAGGGGTGTCTGGGTGGCTCAGTCAGTTAAGCCTCCAGCGCTTGGTTTCCACTTAGGTGGTGATCTCAGGGTCTTGAGATTGAGTCCCTAGTCAGGCTCAGGGCTCACCGTGGAGTGTGGTTGAGATTCTCTCTCTCTCTCTGCCCCTTCCTCTTGTGCTCTCTTTCTCTCTCTCTCAAATAAATCCATCTTAGAGAAAGAGACAGAAGCAAAGAAAAAATCTTTGAAAAATAGACGAGAATAACTGGACTGAAGAAAAAGTAAGAAAATTCTTTTTTTTTTTTTTTTTGTCCTCACAAAATTCTCCAGGAATATTTGCTCTGCTCTCAGTGATAGCCTGCCATATTGATGTTCCCCGTACCGAAGAATGCTGAAGTCCAGAGCTCCTACAAGACTTCTTGTGAAATGCTTGTTTCCTTTTAGTTCAAGTGAGTTCTTTTATTCCTGTGTGTGATTTTGAATTTTCTTGGCAAAGCTAAGGGGAAAAAAAACTCCTCCTGAACAGATGAGGATCTCTTCTCTTCATATCGATTTGAGAAAAGGAGCTTCTGCCACATACTTTCATCAGGATTAAAGCGTTCTGATGTTTGCCCTGCAAATGTGAAATTACAGGAAGTAGCCAGGATGGAAGGAAGGTTTATCAGAAGCCAACATGAAACAGGCTTTTGGCCAGTTAATCTCCTGAATATAGTAAGAATAACTGTCAGTCTGTCAGCCAACATTGGCTTGTTCTAGAACCACCAGTGGACAAATGGCATCTTTGACCTTAGGAATTTACTTTATAGTAAGAAGATAGTAAAGACAGAAATAAATCCAGGACGAGGCCGTAAGCTAATAATTATAGTGCATATGTAATAATAAGTTGTAGTTCACTAACCGCTCTTCTGTGCATTCTCTCTCTTAATCTTCAGGATTAATTGTGGTTTTCTAGGGAGGTACTGGACACTGGAGTGGGAAACATATTCTCTCCAGTTATCTCTCATTTCTGAGAGACAACCTTCCTATCATGAAGGTTAGAGTCTCTTCCCCTCTTTGAGCTTTGGGTCATCTTCTTGTCTCTGTGACTACTCTCTCCCGAGGTGAGCTCATCCATTCCGATGACTTTCCATATCACCATCATGTTGATACTTCCAGATCTGTATCTTCATCCCTACTCTCTCATCTGAGCTGGGGATTCATATATTTTACTATATAACTAACTACAGTTGATACTGTAATTAGGTACCTCACAGGAATCACTGTGTTAAGACATCCAAAATGGAACTCTTGATTTTCCTCCTGCTCTCAAACTTGTTTTTGCTGCACCCACACTTCATCCCTCCCAGTCCTACCTCTAAAGAAAAAGGGCCTCACCAGCCACCCTGGGCTCAGACCAGGAACTTTGTAGTAACCCTTAATTTCTGTCCTTCCATCATTGCCCACATCTAGTCTACGAGCAAGTCCTCTTAATTATACATCACAGTTGTGGAAGACACTTCAAGCTGTTTTTTCCTCTTCATCTCCTCTTGCCATCATCTTAGCCCCAGTCCTCATTGTCTCCTGGCCAGGTACCTGCAGTGGCTCCCTAGTAGATCACCTTGCTCCCACTCTGCCCTTGCACCCATCCCTGACAAACTAAATGGTATGCCACCCATCCCTGACAACCCTAGATAGTATCTAGAGAGATCTGTAAATAGCAAAACAAAACAAAGCAAAGCAAAACCAACTTGTGTCTTTCCTATGCTTAAGTCTGTTAATGATCTCCAATTCTACTTAGAAGACATTTAAATTCTTTTCTCTGCCTTAATTACCATGTGGGATATGGCTCCTGCCCATGGCCTAAAGTCCCCAATCTCATTCCAGGCTCCTGTCTCCATTGTCACCATTGTTCAGCCTTCCCTGGCTTTCTGACACTTTGTAGAACACACCAAGCTCTTTCCTACACCAGGAGCTTTGCACCTGTTGTTTTCTTTCCCTTTCTGGCTCTTAGCCTGGTTCCTCCTCATTTTCCACACATCGTTTTATATTTAACCTCTCCTGGTCACCCCCTCCCCTTACTTATTTCTCTGTCACCACACCTGGTGGATTTTCTTCTTAGAGCTTACTTTTGTCTAAAACAATTTCAGTTTGGAACTGGGATCATCCGTGTGTATCAGGGCAGTTTTCCAAATTTCCCTATTTGGGGCCTGATGTTAAGTCATCTACTTGCCTTTTTGTATCAATAACTCACAATAGCCTCTCCAAGAATCCTGCCTTACCTTGATTTCTTTTTTTTTTTTTTAAAGATTTAACCTATTTATTTAACAGAGAGAGAGAGAGAGAGACTACAAGCAGGCAGAGCAGCAGGCAGAGAGGGGAGGAAGCAGGCTCCCCGCTGAGCAGAGACCCTGATGTGGAGCTCAATCCTAGGACCCTGAGATCATGACCCGAGCTGAACGCAGAGGCTCAACCCACTGAGCCACCCAGGCGCCCCCTTACCTTGATTTCTAACAAGGCTAACTGATTTATACAAGCCACATAGAGGCAAGTGTTCCTGTTTGCCAATCAAAGCTCTTTGCACTTTACTGAAGCTTAGGTGACAAGGGTGGTTAATGGGCAGGGGGACGCATGGCTTTCTGAAAAAGCGACAAAGAATGTGCCTGGTGACTGCCTATGGCTGATGCATTTTCACTAAGTAAATTCCAAAACTATTTGTCAGTGATTTTCAGTTAGCTACTACTTGTGTCTCTCTTCTCTCTCTTTAGTATAATGGGAAGAAAACTCTACTTGCCCTCATGTGGACACAATATAAAGACTAATGAAGTCTTTGAACTAGGAGGGCATACTTGTTACCTGGGTAATTCACTCTGGTTTTATTTCAGAATGATTTTAAAACCATAAGAGGCATGCTTCTCAGGACAAACATTTTGTACTTCTAGTTGCTTTCTTTTCTTGCTCATAGCATTGTCATCCTTGTTAGATGCCCACTTCAGAGTAACCTTTACTGGAGAGAGAATGAATAAGACAAAGGAAGAAAGACATGACCCCAAAAAGGGGTGGTTGGGTCAGAGTGCAGGAGAGGCCAATATGAACAATCTCTGCTCCTGCCTGTTTTAATCATCTCCCAGTTAAGTTCAACGCTCACTTCCCTGTAGCTGTCATGAGCTGTGACTTCAGCTCATGGTATCTGAGTACGTTGAAATTTACCACCACCGACATTGTAATGATGCTCAGTACCACACTCTAATTAAAGCCAGCCACTGGCAGCCATGTGAGCCCTTTGTGAAGGAGATGATGCAGTGAACCCTGATGCCTGAGAGAGAAAGGAGAAGCAGTGAGGAAGGAGCCAGGCGGCACAAGAACTCTGAAGTCTATACAAGGAGCACAGGGTCCAAGTGTTGACCATTATCTGCTCTTCCATCCTTGTGGCTCCTAGGGGATCCCCCTGCTCCGGTTTTGTTTCTGCAGAGTGAGGAGAGGTAATGTGGTTTAGTTGGGAAATACCCCAAAATAAACACACACACACACACACACACACACACACACACACAAAGTTTCATTCCACAGGGAAGAAAACCAAGGCCTGGAAGAGGAGTATAATAACAAACCTGAGCTTCTCCCAGATCATTTTTCACACAACTACTTAAAGTGTGAAGCTTAGCAAAGATCAATGAATTGCTAATGAATCTGCAATATTGGCAACTAAGCTCCAGTGATTTTTCTTAAGAGACAGGCTGCTACTGGCTCGGCCATGAAAGCTGCATCAACTATATTGATAAATGGAGACAAAGTCAGGGTCAATGTCATCTCCATTGACTCTCCCGCCTCTTCCCACCCCCAACTGATTGCAGTAAATAGCACCATCTCATTTGGCTCTTGAAGTTGAATCCTAGGGGTCATCCTTGAGCCCCTCATTCTGTCCACATCCAGCCCATTGGAGGTTTCTAGCCCATCTTCCTTCATTAGTATGGGATGCCTATGCTGTTTCAAAGTCCAAGAATATACTTTACAATGAGGTGCAAAATCAGTTATTTCTGAGAGAAAGACCTGAGGAAATCATATCACAAATAAGAAGGGCACTTGCACAGGTAATGGTCACAGCAACATGGGATAACCAGAGAGGGACAGATTTATCTTGAACATAGCCAAGGTTATTTCTTCCATTTCTGTCTTGCTAAGTGAATGAGAGACTTCTAGACATAATGGATTTTCATACCATATCTCCTAGCAAAAAAGTATATAAAGAAGGTTCTGGAAGGATAGTGACTGAAGGTGTGAAGCAGGTCCTAAATGGACTTAAATAATATCTCCCATTCATCCATTATCTGGCTGCATCACCACCGTAGTCCAAGCCAATGCCCTCTTTTCCAGACCACTGAACATGACCCCTGAGTCACCCCCTCCACCCACTCAACCACCTGTCACTGGGACAGCAGCAGAATAATGTTTTCACCATAAATCAACTCACTTTCTTACCCCTGCTTGAAACTCTACAGGGATTTTCCATTACATTTACAAAAAAATTCAAACACCTCACCCTGGCCTATAAGTCCTTATATGATTTGGCTGCAGCTAATTTCTCTGACTGATCTGGTACTTCTCTCCACATTGCTCACTATCCTACAGCCACACTGGTCTTCTTTTGTTCCCTGAAAATGCTAAAGCCATCCCTCCATAGGCCTTTTGTAGCAACCCTTCACTCTGGAATGCTCTTCCCCCAGACACTCTCCAGGCTGATTTCTTATCACTCAGAACTTAGCCTCAGATGTCTCCTTCCCAGAGAGCTTGCCATAGACAGTCATCACCACATTATTCTGCTTTATTTTCTTCGTGGCATTTACCACTCTCTGAAATCATTTGATTATTTCCCATTGTCTTTGACTCTGGTCTCTAGAATGCAAGGCACATGTGAGCTAAGATACTGTGTCATTACCCATTTTATTCTCAGTGCCAGGAACAATGCTGGGTGCCTAGAAGGGTCTTGCTCAATAAAAGTTGTTGAATGGATAAACGAATGAAAACATGGAAGGTCAACCATCATTAATATCATCCTCATAGCACCTGTCATAAACACCAGGCATATTATCTCAATCTCCACAACTACATGATAAAAACATTACTCTTGTCAACTGACAGACAAGGAACTAAGGTTAAGAAGGTTATGGAACTTCCCAAGTTAGCAGGTAGAGAAGAGTGAAAGCAGTCTGTCGGGCTCTGAAGCCTCTGCTTTTCCTCTCTCACCCTGTGGTTACGTTGCATGGCTGGTGCTGCTTTGCTGGGGCATGGGTCTAAATCCGTCCATGCGTTCGTTCTTTTATTTTGTCAGCTGTTTATTTGGGACCAGTTGTGTGCAAGGCGCTATATGAGGTGTGAATTTTGCCATGAATGAGATAGAATTCTTGCTTTCACTTCTCTTACATTCCAGCAATAATTTGGTTAATGCTCACATGCATCATTCTGACGGTGTTCATCGGCTCAGGCTGCCATTACAAAATACTGCACACTGGTGGCTTACACAACAGAAATTAATCTCCTCACAGTTCTCGAGGCTAGAAGTCCAAGATCAAGGTGCTGGCAGGGATGGCTTCCTCTGAGCCTTTCTCTTTGGTTTGCAGAGAACCACTCCCTTGCTGCATCCTCACATGGCCTTTTCTCCACACCTGAGCACCCCTGGTGTCTCTTCCCCTTCCTCTATGGAAACAGGTCGTAGTGAATTGGGGCTTCATTTATGTTATGACTCAATTTACCTGTACCTTTTTAGTCTTATTTACTTATTTATTTAGTTAGTTAATTTATTATTTTTTGAGAGAGAGTGTGTGTGCACGTTTGTTGGGGGAGGGGCAGAGGCAGAGAGAGAATCCTAAGCAGACTCCATGCCCAATGTGGAGCCTGACACGGGGCTTAATCCCAAAACCCTGAGATCATGACCAGAGCTGAAATCAAGAGTCAAACGCTTAACCAACTGAGCCCTTGGGTGACCCTGCCCATACCTTTTTAAAGGCCCTATCTCCAAATATAGTCAAATCCGGGGTTAGGGCTTCAACATATGAATTTGGGGAGGGCACAATTCGGTCGATAACACTGATCATTTAAGAATAGTAACTCTTTAAAGATGTGAATAAAAGCTGGATTTCCAACTAAATTAATATTAGTATTTTTCTAAAAGATTTTATTTACTTTTATGAGAGAGAGAATACAAACAGCTGAGGGAGAGGGAGAAGAAATCTCCCTGCTGAGCAGGGAGTCCAATGTGGGACTTGATCCCAGAACCCCAGGATCATGACCCAAGCTAAAGGAGACACTTAACCGACTGAGCCACCCAGGTGCCCCCAGATTAATATTGCTATTGTGTAAGTCCTAGATTAAACTCATTTATATTAGTGTGGGATGCCTATGTTTTTTCAAAGTCCAAGACTATATTTTACAATGAGGTGCAAAATCAGTTATTTCTGAGAGAAAGACCTGAGGAAATCATATCACAAATAAGAAGGGCACTCACATAGATAATAGTCACAGTAGCGCGGGACAGCCAGAGAGGGACAGATTTATCTTGAACATAGCCAACGCTATTTCTTCCATTCATGTCTTCCTAAGTGAATGAGAGACTTCTAGACATAATGGATTTTCATACCATATCTCCTAGCAAAAAAGTGTATAAAGAAGGTCCTGGAAGGATAGTGACTAAAGGTATGAAGCAGGTTCCAAATGGACTGAAATAATCTCTCCCAGTGGATTTTGCAGAACAGAGTGATCTAAAGTTTGGCTGAGATTCTACTGTATTTACGACCTTTGCCTGGAATACCAGCATTGATGATTAATTGATGGAGGGTTACAGTGGTCCGAATACTTAAAAAATAGTATCTCTGCAAGAGCATCTTCCTATTTGGGCTTGAAAAAATTATTATGTGGCTCTTTGCCCATATTAAAAAAATACAAGTTTTTATTTCCCTTAACACATAACCAATTTAAATTCTAAAAGCTATCAGGTTTAGGGGAGAGAATGGTACTCCTTTTTGTCTATAGAATTTAGCATAGAACCTAAAAGAGGGTAATGTTCAAGAAATGTCAGGTTTTTGGAAAGCCTAGTTAAACAACACAATAACAATAATAATATTGCATTGTTATTAGAGAAACAGCTTGGGTGGTGGGAATAAAATGGGTATAAAACAGGCTGAATCCTGGTCCAAACAGTCCTCTGACTGGCCAGGAATCTTAAGAACAAGCAGACCACCCACCACCTGCCAAAAATCTCTGGGGGAGTCTGGGTTTCCTCATATGTAAAATGAGTCAATAGGGCTGGTCCCAAGTTCTCTCTAAAATGTCCTGTTTTAAGGGTGTTGGATGATGATTACCAGTTGGATATCAGGTAGGGTTGCCAGATTTTGCAAATAAAAATACAGGTGTCCTGTATTATGTGTCAACCCTCATATACCCTGAGAGGCCCCTGAGAAAACAAAGTCATCACGAATAATCTGTAATGTGCATAATCTGCTGGCATTTAATAGAGACCTGACTGCTTATGTTAAGTTTCGGAACTTGCAACATTTCAGATTGGTTTGGGGCTGGTTCTGAATGCTCCCATCCCTACTGATATGTCCCAGGAACAGAACTCAGAACAAGCTAGGTGATTAAGTGCAACAGAAACCGATGATATTACACTATATATTAACCAACTAGAATTTAATTAAAAACTTGAAACATGAAAGCAAGAAAGAAAGCAAGCAAGCAAGCAAACAGGCATTGTAATCCCCTTTCCCTGGCCCTGCAATGGTTTCCCGATAGGGCAAAAACCCGCCACTAACACTCCTCATGCAATGTTCTGCTGGGGTTGAGAAGGCAGCCAAATTCTTGCTATGCCTCTGCCCTTTTATACCAAGTCATACGTTGGCATTCTGGAAGAATTTAAGTGCATAACAAGGTACTATTGTAGAAAAAAAAATACATGCATCATGTTCTCTGGGATCTTAAACCAGATTCAGCCCCAGCCTGGCCACGTTCTCATGGGATGGGGAAGAAAGGTATTCCTGGGTCAGGAAAAACCATCTCCTTGAAGAACCTCAGAAGAACTGTTTGTGTGGCAAGAAATCCGTATAGAAACCAGCAAGCTATTTGTTCTTTGTACCAGAATAGTGCTGCCCTTCCGGCATTTTGACAACTGACTTATGGTTTGGGTTGGACACAGTAAGTAAATTCACCAGCCAAGTTGTGCAGCCCATAACAAAGAGAATGTGAGTCAAGCACAGCAAGAGAAGGCATATGTGTTCTGGGTTTTGGGGTCGTAAATACAGGTTAGGAGCTTCATACCAATTGCTTCTATCCCTTGACACATTTCCATTTTAAGGTTAAGTAGGTTTAATTACACAGCTCCTTTTCCCATCTTTGCCTCTTTTTGACATTACATAAGGTATTTTAGGAACAGAGAAAGGTTAATGGGCCTATGATGGGGCCTAGAATTAACTTCCTTAATTAAACCTCCAGAAGACATCTTTTCATTTCTTTTAATGACCTGTCTTGGTTAAAAAAGACCCAAAGCTCCTGCAGTCTTGTGCAGGTCCTGCTTGTGTAAGACCCACACAATCCATCATATGATTGGAGCTTTGTCCTAGATGATGTTTCTGGCTTAAGCAACTGCTGTCATCAACAGGGGGGCCGAAGCTGATGGGCAAAGAGAAGATTAATCTGTTCAGTGTTGTGACTTTGTAAAATTCACTTTTGTGGATTTTGACACATTTCAGGCATCAGTTTATTTTTAGAAAGAAAATAGATGACCATGTCCCTTCTCAAATTATCCTTCTCAAATATTTGTGAATTAAATTACAATTTAAATGTACTGGAGAGTGGACTACAATCCAGAACCTTGCCATGAATCTTTTCAAAAACTCTTATCCTACTCTGAATTTCTTATTATTTAAGAATTTCTAAGATGTGTTTCTCTTCCATGAAGGCTTGCTATACGCTAATTTTTCAAATGAATTCTCTTTGTGGAACTGTCAGCATTCAGGGGATTTTTCAGAACCCATTTCAATGTGACCAAATTCTTTTTATATTTAAGGACACTCCCTGTAGTCCTAATTTTTTTGGCTTAATTTAGTGGTAATTCATTTACATTTCCTCATATTATTGGAGGAGAAAATGCATATACTATTAGTGTTCTTGTTATTCAAGATGAAAATTTTAGCAGTATTTCCTAATCAGTAATATGTATCCAAATCTCCCTTTAAAATTTTAGCTATATATATATATATATATATATATTTTTTATATATATGCATTTATTTATTTATATGTATATCACATATATTTATATCTGGCTGGCTGGTTCTGGTTTAGAGATCTGGACCAAGAGAATGAAATCTAATCTGTGTTTCTCAAAGTTCTCCAGAGGATACTGAAACCTGTTCCATATGTGTGTCTGGAAATGTGGTCTGCTTTAGAGCTCCAAACCTAGGGCAGTGAATGGCTTCTGTTCCTTCTTCTCCAAGTCTTCTCTTCTACCTGATCAAAGGACTGCCTGAAAGGGGGATTGTTGCTCAACAGCTTCTTGTGACATTGACCTCAGCACTGAATGTGAAACAGAGCTGTTGTTATCTGAACTATGCAAATATGAGAGTCAATGAATGTGCACTTCATTGAAAAGGCTTGTGAGAGACAAAATCCTGAAACTGTACCAGGTGCTCCCACAGTTCTCTCTCCCAGGTAATGGAGCACCAATGGTTTGTTTCTTATGGTGTGTAGATCCTTGAGTTTGCTAATAGACATCCTGTGTTTCATTACAAAAAGAGTTTAAGGGATCCAGATAGATGCCTAGATGCGTAGGAGAATGTCTGCAAGGTTGTACATTCTTAAAAATGGCACCTCATCTTTCCTCTTCCTCTAATTCAGAGAGTATGTGGTATGGATGCCTGTTATCACTTGGTGTTTTATTCATATTACATACCCTGAGTTTAATTCTTTCTATGAACATTAATTATATATCCATATTAAATAGAGTGGGAAATAAATGACCTTATGTCTCTCTTTTGCTGTCCTCTTCAGGACAGGGCTGGAATGAGCAAATTAATCTGTAATAAGATGGCCAGACTGGGAGGTGTCAGGGGACATGTGGCAGGGGACAGAGGGTATGCAGATCCAGCTGCAAAGTTCAGAGCATAATATCCAAAGAGTAAGGCAGCCCAAAGTAGTTAACATCATGGAATCTGCAGTAATTAGACAGAACATGATCAGGAGAAACCAACAGGCAAACAATAGATGGAAACTTGTCTGTGTTTCCCTCATCTATAAAATGTAGGTAATTCAGTACTTAATAAATCGGTTTGTTGTGAAGACTAAATTTGCTTCATACACGTAAAGCACCCCGAATGGTGCCTGGTGCATGGTAAGGTTGGATTAATGAGTGAAACAGCATTATTGTTATTGTCTTCATCAGCAGAAACCAGAGTATAAGGTGGGTTCTGGGCCTTAGGAGCAGGGACTAGGAAGACAAAGTGGAAGACGGGATGCAAATGTAGCTGGACCTCTGATGAAGAATACTAAGTTGGAGCTCTTGAAATCTTCCGTGCTTGAGTCCCAAATTGATCTTGGAGACCAGTTGAACTGAGCTTGAAGCACAGGGTCATGAGAGCCCCAATGTGGGGAAATGGGGTAGCAGAGGCTAAGACCCAATTTCTAGAAGTGTTTAATTAGCCTCACCTCTTGACTTCCTTTCCTTCTGACAACACCATCATGCCCCAAGAGAAAGAGTTCCCTGACCATCTAGGAGAGTGGCTGGTGTCCATATTAACTGTCATAGACTGACAGTCCCTAGAAGGCAAGGTTTGGTTGTGCCTTAGGGTATAATTCTTCTGATTATTAGATGCCACAGGTGATTAGGTATTTAATAAATGATATGAAGTAGATCATTTCCCTTTAGGGTAGTGGCAGAGCTAACTAACATAGGTAATTTTCACTATTAACATCAATTCCATTCCTTAATATCCATCATTGGGGGATCTCAAAGATTAATCCATTGCAAATATTTCCACTAGATTTATGTGCTGTGTATTTTTCACAGTTCCCTGGGATAACGTGGTATCTACTTCACACAGTGACTATATTCCTTTAATTATTTCATTTGTCAAACATTCACTGAATGCTCACTACATGTTGGTGATGGTACTTGGATACTCAAGATGCAAAAGAAGAATGCGACATTGTTCCTGACCTCAAGATGTCATAAGCTGGTGCAAGGACAGAGACAAGTTGACAAGCATATTTCAGGGAAAGTGCTGCTAATTGAGCAAACACAAGATGCTGTTGGGATCCAGGGATGATCAACTCTACTCAGTGGTTGAGAGTCAGGGTCAAGAAGAGCTGATAGTGTATTAAAACAGAACTCCAGATCTTCCTCCACTTTTTTTAACCAAAAAAAAAAAAAAGATGTATTTATTTGAGAACCAAGGAGAGCACAGAGTTTGTGAGGGTCAAAGGGAGAGGGAGAGAAAGTCTTTTAAGCAGATTCCCTGTTGAGCGGGGAGCCCAAGTTGGGGCCTCATCTCATGATCCTGAGATCACAACCCGAGCAGAAACCAAGAGTCTGACACTTAACTGACTGTGCCACCCAGCCTCCCCTTCCTTGGCTTTTGATGGGCTTACATCCCAGTAAATCTGTTATAAGTTGAAAATACACTTAATATACCTAACCCACCAAACATAGTAGCTTAGCCTAGCCTACCTTAAATATGCTCAGAACACTTATATTAGCCTACAACTGGGCAAAACCATTTAATGTGAAGCCTATTTTATAATGAAGTGTTGAAAATCTCCCATAACTTATTGAATATTATACTGAAAGTGGTTGTGTGGGTACAGAACAGTTGTCAGTGTTTGGGTTGACCGGTGATCGTGAAGCTGACTGGGATGTGGGGATGGCTGCTTCTACCCAGTACCACAAGAGAGGAAAGTACCACATAGTCCTAGTCAGGGAAAAGATCCAAATTCAAAATTCCATGGATGGTTTCTACTGAATGTAGATACCTCTCACACTATGATAAAGTCAAACTGTCATACACTGAACCATGACAGATTGGGGGCTGTCTATACAATATCTTAAAAAACAAGAAGAGGTTTATTTGGCAGCAAAAGAAAAAGTATGCATAGCAAAGAGGCAGCTTGGGAGAAAGGAGAGGAATGGAACACGTGAGTTGGTATGAAAGTAGCAAAGTGGGAGAAATAGGGTTAGGTTAGTAAATAAAAGCACTATCACCATAAACCTTGCATGAAAAGCTTGAAAGTATTGAATTTGTCAGACATCATTAGAGGACTTGAAACAAGAAGACAATATGATCAGATTTGCCCTCAAGAATGTTCTTTCTGATGCCAGTTTGGAGGATGCGGTGGTTGAGCAAAATACTACGTGGGGGGTCCAGGTGTGCAATTGAGAGATTATTTTAATGTCCATGTTACATATGATAAGGATCTGAGCTAAAGCAGAGCAGTGGGGATAGAAAGGAGGATGGAAAAATCATTTAGGAGCACCCATACAGTTGCAAATGGCAAGATTTCATTTATTTTAATGGCTGAGTAATACTCCATTGTGTATGTATATCACATTTTCCTTACCCATTCATCTACTGATGGAAACTTGGTTGCTTCAGTGTCTTGACTATTGTAAGTAGTGCTGCAATAATCATAGGGGTGCATATATCTGAAATTAATATTACACTGTATGTTAATTATGCTTGAGATAGATAAGCAAACAAATAAAATCCTTTAGGAGGTAAAATCAAAAGGACTTGGTAGCCAGCTGGATGTCTAGAAGTGAAGGAGAAGTACTTAATACCAAATATACTTACTGCTGGTTATCACAGTCCACAATGCATATTCCTCCTTCAGATCCTTACTGGTGATCTGAAGCAAATCCTTCCCTGATGGCCATTAGATGGAAAATGGGGTTGAAAAACTTGCTGTAGCAAAAGAAGGCATATTTTAAGGAAGTTTTGGATTTCACTGGGGTACTTTATTTCTCCATTTAAATGCACGGGAAACACAAGGAGGTTTGCTAACTGAAACCTTGTACATGGAGCTAATGGCCAACGGGGAGAGTCATGGTCTTCGTCTCTTGACCCGTCCTTCCCAAATTTAAGGTGCATACCAATCACCTGGAGGTCTTACTAAACCACAGGTGCTGATTCAGTGGATCTGGAGTGGGTTTGGGAACCCTCCTGTTGAACAAAACTCCCAAGTGGGGCAGATGCACTAGACTCCAGTTTGAGTCATCTGTCTCTAGATTGTTTCACAAAGAGGGAGATACATTTTGTTAGTGCAACAAAATGACCGCAAACACACTGTAGCAATAGGGAAAAGAGTACAGGTCTCAGATTGTACTCTGGCTACTGCCGCAGACCTTTCCGATCTTGTCTGGGTGGGGCCTCTTGGGAATGGCACCTATCCCAGGAAGGGAGTGGTTCTGTCCTATAGAGTTATATGTAGTCCGAGCCAAAATTGTCCTGGTGTTCCTTCAAGAGCCGTAAGAGTGCCTCTCCCCGTGCTGCCCCCAGCATGTCTCCCTGAATAAGCAAGCCCTAACTCAAACCTGAAAATAACTCCAACCCCCCCGGCCCACACAGAGTCCCACCTAGCCGAAGTGGGATAGCCTAAGTTTTGTTTAACTTGCTGTGGGGTTGAGGGATATTTGGGGTTTAAAGAGTTATAAAGGGCTCTTTGTAACAATTGCAATATTTATGTACCTGTCACCAGAGACAAACAAGACTGGAAATTAGGGAACTGGCTCCTTCTCACCTGGGGAGTCAGCCCTCATCCACGTTTGACCTCTACTCACTGACCATGCGGTGCTCTGGTTATGGTTTGTTTATATATGCCAGCTCTTTAATTAAGAGAACATAAGTCCTAGGGATCAGGACCAGATGCTGGGGTTGGCATTGCCTGGTGGGAGACTGGCACTGACCAATGGTCTTGGGTGGCTCAGACCCAACCTGGCCTGCTCTGGTTGCCTGAAATAGGAAATTTTTGCTGTAGGGAGACCGCAGTAGGCTCTGAAATTAAGAGGAGTCTGGTATGAGGAAAGGGGCTATCTTGGGAATCAGAGAACTAGTTCTAGCTCAGCAATAATTGGTTATGTGATTTTGGAAGAGGCATTTTGTCTTTCTCTGGCTTGGTTTCTCTCTGAGAAATGAAGTGGGCTGGGTCAGTTGTGTTCAGCCTGTTCTCTACAGAGTCCTACAGGCTTCACTGAGGAACCAGGAGGATCAGGCTGGATCTACCAGAAAGTTACCAGTTCTGGCTCATGTGATTGGTAGCTCCCCCGCATACACATGACCTTGGTTTTTGCCGTCATGGTAACCTTTTGCCGTTCCACAGAAGTGTTTCCATTGGTGAGGCCACTGATTTAGATTCCGGACTTTCTATAAGAGTTCTTTCCATCATAAGCACTAATCAAATTCTGGAAGATAAGACGGCTCCCAAAAAATCACCTCCAGTGTTGCCCTCAGGAATTCCTTGATCATGGGTCATATATGGAAAATACTTAGAGGAAAAGCACATTAACTGTAGGAACGTGATAACATCAACTGTATTTCTAGGGCATACTCTCCTAAGAAAATTGACCTCTGAAACATCACCTCCAGAATTAGTTTTAGTAAACCAAACCACAACGAATCTACTTTTTTTTTTTTTTTAATTTATTTGACAAAGAGAGACCAGAAGTAGACAGAGAGGCAGGCAGAGAGAGAGAGGAGGAAGCAGGCTCCCTGCCGAGGACTCAAT